>NW_022261980.1:6539988-6899030 GCF_002021735.2 Oncorhynchus kisutch | reverse complement strand
AGGCGGTGATAGTAGTAGTAGAGGCGGTGATCGTAGTAGTAGAGGCGGTGATAGTAGTAGTAGAGGCGGTGATAGTAGTAGTAGAGGCGGTGATAGTAGTAGTAGAGGCGGTGATAGTAGTAGTATAGAGGTAGGTGATAGTAGTAGTAGTAGAGGTGGTGATAGTAGTAGTAGTAGTAGAGGTGGTGATAGTAGTAGTAGTAGCGGTGGTGATAGTAGTAGAGGTGATGATAGTAGTAGTAGCGGTGGCGTGTCATGATAGTAGTAGTAGAGGTGATGATAGTAGTAGTAGAGGTGATGATAGTAGTAGTAGAGGTGATGATGGTAGTAGTAGAGGTGATGATAGTAGTAGTAGAGGTGATGATAGTAGTAGTAGAGGTGATGATAGTAGTAGTAGAGGTGATGATAGTAGTAGAGGTGATGATAGTAGTAGTAGAGGTGATGATAGTAGTAGTAGAGGTGGTGATAGTAGTAGTAGAGGTGTGATAGTAGTAGGTGGATAAGTAGCGGTGGCGGTGATCGGTGATATAGTAGTAGTAGAGGTGATGATAGTAGTAGTAGAGGTGATGATAGTAGTAGTAGAGGTGATGATAGTAGTAGTAGAGGTGATGATAGTAGTAGTAGAGGTGATGATAGTAGTAGTAGAGGTGATAGTAGTAGTAGCGGTGATAATAGTAGTAGCGGTGGTGATAGTAGTAGCGGTGGTGGTGATAGTAGTAGTAGCCGGTTGGGTGGTAATAGTAGTGGTGGTGATAGTAATAGTGGTGGTGGTGATAGTAGTAGTAGCGGTGTGATAGTAGTAGTAGCGGTGGTGATAGTGGTGTGGTGGTGATAGTAGTAGTAGCGGTGGTGATAGTGGTGGTGGTAGTGATAGTTGGTGGTGGTAGTGATAGTGGTGGTGGTAGTGGGTGATGGTGGTAGTAATAGTACAAAACAAGGAGAAGTACAAAAATAAATCTACAGAAGCACTAGCTTAACTTTGTGTGTACCACCTCTCTTCTCAACCTCTCAGGACGTAGACGCTGGAGCTCTGTCCTACACCTTGATGGGTCTGAAGAAGTTCACAGAGTACAGCATTAGAGTGGTGGCCTTCAACAAGCACGGTTCGGGAGTGTCCACAGGAGACATCACCGTCACCACCCTGTCTGATGGTAAGCAGGGGACAGATGAAGGAGCGGAACTCTTCCTCTCTCATAGGAGAAATGGGTAGATCACAACGGGCAGTCTTCTTTCTGAAGAGGAAGATGTTAAAGACCTGGTGTGTTAAGGTGATCTCTCTTGAGTTCTAAAGAGTAAAACACCTTGTTTTTACCCCTACAGTCCCCAGTGCCCCTCCTCAAAACCTCACTGTGGAAGTTCACAACTCAAAGGTAAGCACAAGTCAGCCACTTCTCTTTAGCACGCAGACACTCTCCCTACCTCTCAGGTGATGTGATAGCTGTGGGCCTAACCCTGTTTTTCCATGCCATTAGCTCTTGTCAGTGGGCTCAGCTCACACACAGACTGCTAGCGTTGTGCTTGAACCCTGTATCGATCCACCCAGCAAGCGGCTGGAGACTGGGCCTGTGAAGGCTTTCGTCTCTCTCTATCACAACTCCTACAGCCTCACACATCTAGAGGCTCATCTCACACAGGAAGGCTTTCTATCCAGCTCACTTGTGTCCGTTTGTGAATGAGCCAGGAGTCAGGAGCTCTTGCTGTTGCAGCACATGGAGATGTGTTAAACTGAGTGAGGACCTCTTGCTGCTTGGTGTATGTAGTACCACTATAGAGATGGGGTGTATTTAGTACCACTATAGAGATGGGGTGTATTTAGTACCACTATAGAGATGGGTGTATTTAGTACCACTATAGAGATGGGGTGTATTTAGTACCACTATAGAGATGGGGGGGGGGGGGTGTATTTAGTACCACTATAGAGATGGGGGGGGGGGGGGGGTGTATTTAGTACCACTATAGAGATGGGGTGTATTTAGTACCACTATAGAGATGGGGGTGTATTTAGTACCACTATAGAGATGGGGTGTATGTAGTACCACTATAGAGATGGGGTGTATTTAGTACCACTATAGAGATGGGGTGTATTTAGTACCACTATAGAGATGGGGGGGTGTATTTAGTACCACTATAGAGATGGGGGGGTGTATTTAGTACCACTATAGAGATGGGGGGGGTGTATTTAGTACCACTATAGAGATGGGGGGGTGTATTTAGTACCACTATAGAGATGGGGGGGTGTATTTAGTACCACTATAGAGATGGGGGGGTGTATTTAGTACCACTATAGAGATGGGGTGTATTTAGTACCACTATAGAGATGGGGTGTATTTAGTACCACTATAGAGATGGGGGGGGGTGTATTTAGTACCACTATAGAGATGGGGTGTATTTAGTACCACTATAGTAGCATGTATTTAGAAATGGATTCAGTCTGACTTGCATCTAGAACTGGTTTGTGACCTTATTTGTTCTGTTTACTGGTCAATCAGAGCAGGTTTTACTTTGTTCTTCCTTTGTCAGACTTGTCCTGTATGTTACTGTTTGATACCAGTAATGAATGGCCTTATATGGATGAATATCATTATAAAATACATTTCTAATTAGATTAAAACACAAAATGCAATTTGTCATTTTAATGGTTTAATTTGCTCTGTCCTGTGGGCCGTGTCAGTCAGCCAGGCCCGAGGGGTGAAAACTAACATACAAGGGGAAGTGTAGTCTCAACATGTGAACCACAACCCCCCCCCCTCAATTTAACTTGTATTTTAGAGAAGGGGGGAAGGGGTGAGGGGAAAGATTGTAGCTGAAATACGAACGCACTATAAGAAAATGGAAATGAACTAATTGAACACACTTAGCACAGATTTAATTAGTGCTGTTCCCCAACTCATGGATGTGTGTTAATGTTGGCACGCCTGTGTGTGTTTTTGTGTGTGTGTGTGAGCGACAGTGGGGTAGTGTTAATTAACTCCTCTCTCACGCTGAGTTCCCCCCACGCGTCCCTTCACACACACACACACACACACACACACACACACACACACACACACACACCCACCCAGCCTACAGTATCTCTCCTCCCTCCTTCCACACCATCCCACAGTGCACTGCAGGGCCTGCAGCTAAGGACCTGAATCTATCGCTCTCTCTCTCGCTGGGAGCCACTCCTCTCACCAGGGCTCCTCTCACCAGGGCTCCTCTCACCAGGGCTCCTCTCACCAGGGCTCCTCTCCTCCACTCTTTATTTATTATGAATGTCTTTATTTCCTCCTTTCTCCAACAAGACAGCCTGTTCTCTTCTCCTTCACCACTACATTACCCTCTAACATCAGTCTGCTTTAAGACTGGTGCAAGGCTTTGTGAGACTGGTATAAGACTGGTGTAAGGCTTTGTGAGGCTGGTATAAGACTGGTGTAAGGCTTTGTGAGGCTGGTATAAGACTGGTGCAAGGCTTTGTGAGGCTGGTATAAGACTGGTGTAAGGCTTTGTGAGACTGGTATAAGACTGGTGTAAGGCTTTGTGAGGCTGGTATAAGACTGGTGTAAGACTTTGTGAGGCTGGTATAAGACTGGTGCAAGGCTTTGTGAGGCTGGTATAAGACTGGTGTAAGGCTTTGTGAGGCTGGTATAAGACTGGTGTAAGGCTTTGTGAGGCTGGTATAAGACTGGTGTAAGGCTTTGTGAGGCTGGTATAAGACTGGTGCAAGGCTTTGTGAGGCTGGTATACGACTGGTGCAAGGCTTTGTGAGGCTGGTATACGACTGGTGCAAGGCTTTGTGAGGCTGGTATAAGTCTGGTGCAAGGATTTGTGAGGCTGGTATAAGACTGGTGCAAGGCTTTGTGAGGCTGGTATAAGACTGGTGCAAGGCTTTGTGAGGCTGGTATAAGACTGGTGCAAGGCTTTGTGAGGCCGGTATAAGTCTGGTGCAAGGCTTTGTGAGGCTGGTATAAGACTGGTGCAAGGATTTGTGAGGCCGGTATAAGGCTTTGTGAGGCTGGTATAAGACTGGTGCAAGGCTTTGTGAGGCTGGTATAAGACTGGTGCAAGGCTTTGTGAGGCTGGTATAAGACTGGTGCAAGGCTTTGTGAGGCCGGTGTAATGTCGCCTTTTGACCTTACACCAGACGTGGTCAGGTTAGCCCTGTGACGTCAATGTCACAGCGAGTGGTGTTACTGTGTATTGCCATAACCACCCACTCATTGCCCTGGTGTGATTTTATCTGCAAAGTCCTGTGGTTGTCATTCCACCTCTAAAGTCAATGGTGGCAGCTAGAGATGATTCAGTATTGTCCTTGGGTTGGGCTCGTATCCATTGCAATTCAGGAAGTGAAATGAAATTTGTGAATGGAAAAAGTTGACATTGAAAACAGTGGGTCAGTTTTCTGTGAATATGACCATTTCCCTGTGGTTCAGCAGTAGAAACTGTAACCGTGTCTTAGACTATGTACTCACTGTGTGTCGTTCCACCCCCCTACCCAGAGTATCATGGTCCGGTGGCAGCCCCCACCACCAGGCGCCCAGAACGGCGAGATTACTGGGTATAAGATCCGTTACCGGAAAGGAACGCGGAAGAGCGAGGCGGCAGAAACCACGGGAGGCACCCAGCTATTCCAACTCATCGACGGTAAGCTCTCCTATAATACCAAGTCACGTACTCTATCACGTACTCTATCGCGTACTCTATCACGTACTCATCACATGACTCATTGTGGAGTTGAATTAGTCATGCACATGCAATATCTTACATGGGAAATCATGTGATTATTGATTAGCGTGTACTAAAACAATCTAGTTTTCAGATAGGCCGAAGGCACTGTGGCTACTGCTGGTAGTTTAACTTTTGGAGCCAATTGGAAGTTTCTAAGTTGAATACTGTGGTCCCATAGGACCAGATGTTGTATCACTGGAGCACTTTTCATTTGAGCCTTTTGTCTGGCGTGTTGTTTGGAGTCATCATTTTCCTTCATCGTCTGTGTTACTTCAACATCTCACATCCAAACTGATATTATACCGTTACTGTAGTACAATAGATATCAGACTGTAGCGACGGCAATGAATATTACATGTTGTCTCAGCAACTTTTCTGGCCCCGTCTCACGCTGTGTGGTGCAGCATCAAAGAGAATACACACTTGAAAGTCAGACCCGATTTATATTTGGGGTGCAACAGGGGTGTTTGTTGGTTCAAAGGCTTTTAAGCTAGAGATTTTCTTTCTAGAGCCTTGGAGTCCTGGAGTGTCTGGGTGGTTTTCAGCAGTCTGCCTCAGGGACAGCCCGTAGTAGTGAAGGGAGAGACGACACGATTAGCATTTAGCGTCCAAACCGATAAATCCAATCCGATTCTTAAGAAAATGTTTGCACCAGTTAGCGCAGCTACATGTTCTTTAAAGACAGCGGGCGGTTCCCACCACTTTGAATTTCCAAAACACGCCCGTGGCGGTGATGTAGCCGACCCAGCAATGTGGCTGGGATGGTGGTCCAAGCAGGGATCCAGCTCCACTCCTCCAGGAGTGAACAGTGTCCTCTTTCTTCTCTGAGATTTCTATCGGGAACGGCTTGCTTGGGTTACATTCAAACTGCTCATGTGTAAATTCCCCCACAGACGCGTCGTGATCAATGGCAGAAGGTTCATCTCTATCAAACCCATTGGATTGGAAAGAGGAAAATGTTAATTGCGCCACGACGACGAGCTCTCTCTTGATCCCACCCCTGACAGAGTTATCGATTTTCCCTTCACACAAGCAAAGAAATATTGGACTTCCTCTTGAAATATTACGGCTTCAAATATTTAGTGTGTCTGCATGCCCAGCTCGATTGAGTGGTGGAGTGAGGGATGCACTGCTAGTACATCCTTTAAGAAGCCCACTGAAAGGAAAGTTTGGACAGTTTTCTAACTGCAGAAACTGATGGACCTAGCCTATGGCTGATTCTGCACACAAACCCAATTACATTTCTTGGTCTGCCTGTCAAAAGAGCGCACTACTTGTTCACTTCGCCTCAAACATTTCAAAGCACTTGATTGAGGGGGGAGTGAACAAGATGAGGGCGCACTTTGGGTAGAAGAGGGAGGAATGGAACTGGGCTTCCTGTCTGACTCTGACTGATTTTCTATCTGTGTGTTGTTGTGGTCAGGTCTAGAGCGGGGGACAGAGTACACGTTCAGAGTATCAGCCATCACAGTGAACGGCTCCGGGCCCGCCACAGAGTGGAGCACCGCAGAGACCTTCGAGAGCGACCTGGACGGTAAAACTTCCCTTAATACACTGACCAGTCAAATCCCTCTACCTCAGCCCTGATCCTTACCTCTTCCCTTAATACACTGACCAGTCAAATCCCTCTACCTCAGCCCTGATCCTTACCTCTTCCCTTAATACACTGACCAGTCAAATCCCTCTACCTCAGCCCTGATCCTTACCTCTTCCCTTAATACACTGACCAGTCAAATCCCTCTACCTCAGCCCTGATCCTTACCTCTTCCCTTAATACACTGACCAGTCAAATCCCTCTACCTCAGCCCTGATCCTTACCTCTTCCCTTAATTCACTGACCAGTCAAATCCCTCTACCCTCAGCCCTGATTCTTACCTCTCTTCCCTTAATACACTGACCAGTCAAATCCCTCTACCTCAGCCCTGATCCTTACCTCTTCCCTTAATACACTGACCAGTCAAATCCCTCTACCTCAGCCCTGATCCTTACCTCTTCCCTTAATACACTGACCAGTCAGATCCCTCTACCTCAGCCCTGATCCTTACCTCTTCCCTTAATACACTGACCAGTCAGATCCCTCTACCTCAGCCCTGATCCTTACCTCTTCCCTTAATACACTGACCAGTCAGATCCCTCTACCTCAGCCCTGATCCTTACCTCTTCCCTTAATACACTGACCAGTCAGATCCCTCTACCTCAGCCCTGATCCTTACCTCTTCCCTTAATACACTGACCAGTCAGATCCCTCTACCTCAGCCCTGATCCTTACCTCTTCCCTTAATACACTGACCAGTCAAATCCCTCTACCTCAGCCCTGATCCTTACCTCTTCCCTTAATACACTGACCAGTCAGATCCCTCTACCTCAGCCCTGATCCTTACCTCTTCCCTTATACACTGACCAGTCAAATCCCTCTACCTCAGCCCTGATCCTTACCTCTTCCCTTAATACCACTGACCAGTCAGATCCCTCTACCTCAGCCCTGATCCTTACCTCTTCCCTTAATTCACTGACCAGTCAAATCCTCTACCTCAGCCCTGATTCTTACCTCTCTTCCCTTAATACACTGACCAGTCAAATCCCTCTACCTCAGCCCTGATCCTTACCTCTTCCCTTAATACACTGACCAGTCAAATCCCTCTACCTCAGCCCTGATCCTTACCTCTTCCCTTAATACACTGACCAGTCAGATCCCTCTACCTCAGCCCTGATCCTTACCTCTTCCCTTAATTCACTGACCAGTCAAATCCCTCTACCTCAGCCCTGATTCTTACCTCTCTTCCCTTAATACACTGACCAGTCAAATCCCTCTACCTCAGCCCTGATCCTTACCTCTTCCCTTAATACACTGACCAGTCAAATCCCTCTACTTCAGCCCTGATCCTTACCTCTTCCCTTAATACACTGACCAGTCAGATCCCTCTACCTCAGCCCTGATCCTTACCTCTTCCCTTAATACACTGACCAGTCAAATCCCTCTACCTCAGCCCTGATCCTTACCTCTCTTCCCTTAATACACTGACCAGTCAAATCCCTCTACCTCAGCCCTGATCCTTACCTCTTCCCTTAATACACTGACCAGTCAGATCCCTCTACCTCAGCCCTGATCCTTACCTCTTCCCTTAATACACTGACCAGTCAGATCCCTCTACCTCAGCCCTGATCCTTTCCTCTTCCCTTAATACACTGACCAGTCAGATCCCTCTACCTCAGCCCTGATCCTTACCTCTTCCCTTAATACACTGACCAGTCAAATCCCTCTACCTCAGCCCTGATCCTTACCTCTTCCCTTAATTCACTGACCAGTCAAATCCCTCTACCTCAGCCCTGATTCTTACCTCTCTTCCCTTAATACACTGACCAGTCAAATCCCTCTACCTCAGCCCTGATCCTTACCTCTTCCCTTAATACACTGACCAGTCAAATCCCTCTACCTCAGCCCTGATCCTTACCTCTTCCCTTAATACACTGACCAGTCAGATCCCTCTACCTCAGCCCTGATCTTGACTACTTTCACTAGTCTGAATTGTTCAGGGCCAACATGTTTTGTTTACTTGTTGGTTTATCAGCATCATAAATACCTTCAAACCCTCTTTTAATGTGGTCTCACCTTTATATTTATGGTTTAGTTTTAATGTATTTTATTGTCTTGATTCTAGTCTAAAGTATATGGAGTGTTTAATATTTATTGTGTTTAATTTCTTTATTGTGTTGTAATTTGATATAAGTTTGATCTCCTGAGTTTTCCTCCCTCCAGAGTCCAGGGTGCCAGACATCCCCAGCTCGCTACATGTGCGCCCGCTGGTCAACAGCATCGTGGTGAGCTGGACGCCGCCGGAGAACCAGGACATGGTGGTACGAGGCTACACCATCGGCTACGGCATCGGCAGCCCCCACGCCCAGACCATCAAGGTGGACTACAAGCAGCGCTACTACAGCATTGAGAACCTAGGTGAGCACACCCTGTTGTTGCCCTCTGGGTTGTTGCCCTCTGGGTTGTTGCCCTCTGGGTTGTTGCCCTCTGGGTTGTTGCCCTCTGGGTTGTTGCCCTCTGGGTTGTTGCCCTCTGGGTTGTTGCCCTCTGGGTTGTTGCCCTCTGGGTTGTTGCCGTCATTGTTGATAGTGTGTTGTTGTGGAGCCATGTTCTTGATGCATGACTGTGAACAGTCTTTGACTGCATGGCTGGCTGTGCTTCATGGTGTCCTGTAGCCTACTGTAATTACAACATGGTTTGGGGGGACCACTATGATAATGTTGCATAATTTAGCTTTTCATTAAAACCCCAACGAGAGAATGGGTTTCAATATACACCTTTTGTCAAGATGATGAATATCCTGATCCTATGAGGAGAGGGTCTCAGGAGTCTGGACTTGATTAGCTACATTATTTCATAATGCGCTCTCTCTCCCCCTCCGTCTCGCCCCTCTTTCTCCCTCTCTCTCCCTGGCCCTCTTTCTCCCTCTCTCTCCCTGGCCCTCTTTCTCTCTCCCTGGCCCTCTTTCTCTCTCCCTGGCCCTCTTTCTCTCTCCCTGGCCCTCTTTCTCTCTCCCTGGCCCTCTTTCTCTCTCCCTGGCCCTCTTTCTCTCTCCCTGGCCCTCTTTCTCCCTCTCACCCTGGCCCTCTTTCTCCCTCTCTCTCCCTGGCCCTCTTTCCTCTCTCCCTGGCCCTCTTTCTCTCTCTCTGGCCCTCTTTCTCTCTCTCTCTCCCTGGCCCTCTTTCTCCCTCTCACCCTGGCCCTCTTTCTCCCTCTCTCTCCCTGGCCCTCTTTCTCCCTCTCTCTCCCTGGCCCTCTCTCTCCCTCTCTCTCCCTGGCCCTCTCTCTCCCTCTCTCCCCCTGGCCCTCTCTCCCCCTGGCCCTCTCTCCCCCTGGCCCTCTCTCCCCCTGGCCCTCTCTCCCCCTGGCCCTCTCTCCCCCTGGCCCTCTCTCTCCCTGGCCCTCTCTCTCCCTGGCCCTCTCTCTCCCTGGCCCTCTCTCTCCCTGGCCCTCTCTCTCCCTGGCCCTCTCTCTCCCTGGCCCTCTCTCTCCCTGGCCCTCTCTCTCCCTGGCCCTCTCTCTCCCTGGCCCTCTCTCTCCCTGGCCCTCTCTCTCCCTGGCCCTCTCTCTCCCTGGCCCTCTCTCTCCCTGGCCCTCTCCTTCCCTCAGACCCCAGCTCCCACTATGTGATAACCCTGAAGGCCTTCAACAACGTGGGGGAGGGGATCCCTGTATACGAGAGCGCCATCACCAGGCCACAGTCAGGTAGGACACCTACACAATACCCCTACACCCTGAATACTGGAGTAATGGAATGGTCTCATGGACACACCCTAAATAGCCTTACCAATGAGATGGTCACTAATACCCTCCATACTGGACCGGTGAAATGGTCTCATGGACACACCCTAAATAGCCTTACCAATGAGATGGTCACTAATACCCTCCATACTGGACCGGTGAAATGGTCTTTTAATGGAGAAATGGTTTCATCCATAAAAACGTATGCTGGTGTCATTTCTGTTTGCTGCCATATTTCAGTGGGGAGTGAAGTCATTTAACTCCCTTAAAGAAGGAATCTGACTGTAGTCTTTGACCAATGTTACATCACCACCACCATCATCATCATCATCAATAAATATACCCTGACGCGGCTTGACTCTAAATAACTTCAGAGATAAACTTACTAAAACCTAATGTGTTTTTTATTTGACCAACTAGAGCCTTGACTTTATATTAGACATTATTCCTCCTGCATTCATATGGTGCAGTTTACCTTCCATCAGACCTGATCGTTAGAATCAACTTGTCAGAGAGCATCTCTGACCTGCCATTCTCTCTGTGGTAATTGACTTTCCCTTTGTCACAAATATCACTGCACAAAACAAGTGGTCCCGGCTCATCTTAGGCCTGTCTCCCAGAGAATAATAAGGAAATATCCTCCAATCCAGATTTCTCTAATCTGAGGACAGCTACTCAGACAATTAGCTGATATTTAGGTCACAATACCAAATGCCAACAATTGAACACAAAGTATGAATTGCTAGCAGGAAGTCGCTGCTCAACATAGCTCTGTAGATTATGCCGCATTTTTTGACACCCGTAAGATGAGGGAACTAGGAGTGTAGGCTGTACCCTGTGTCGAGGCACCCCCAGGGAACTCTGAGTGATGGCTGAAACCCATGTCGACTTTAAGCCAACCCCTCGTCACCCCCCTCTCTGTTTTGATGAGCCAGTTTGTCTGTACTTGCACTCCGCTATCCCAGCATGCACTGCTGTGCAGGGACAGGATACCGGATGACTGAAATGGCATCAACATGCTGCAGGGGGGCAATCCACACACACACACACAGGCACACACACACACACACACACACATACACACACAGGCACACACACACACAGGCATACACGCACACAGAACACACAGACATACATACATAGCACTGTGCAGAAGCGCGCACGCACACGCACACACCCCTGCTGTGGCTTTGGCAACCCTCTGTCAGATCCAGCTCTCCTCTCAACACAGAACCAAAGCCCTCCAATACAGTCTGCAGTTTGAATACACCAGTGAGTTGCTCCACAAGCATGTTCATTGGATGAAAAAGTTTGGAATAAAAGACTGGTTGACCTAGATAATGTTTTGACTTAAAAGAAGTTGGGAGAAATCTAGGAGTGTTGTTTAGGGACTGATGTATTATAGTAAATATCCAGTGGGAAGATAACCTTGGTGCAAAACATATGCAAGACTGACTTGAAAAGGAGATTTTCAAACTCAATGTGACTTTCCTTTATAAAGCATAAATCAAACCAAAGCAGAATAAAAACCTTCTCCTATATGTGGCATCTGATAACTGACTGAAATGCATGGAGGGGGGGGTTCTTTTTGACAGGTAGGAACATTTCATTCAGAGCACTGTAGGCTACTAAACCCAGGCTGGTACAGACTACTGCTGCAGACACAGTTCTCAGAGTGAAAAACAGATGCCATTTCCATGCCACCTAAAACCACACCGTGTTTCCAGGACCACCTCCATGCTTCCTAGAAAGAGAGAGAGAGACACACACACACACACACAAAATGGAGCGGGGAGGAGAGAGGGAGCTGGATAGAGTGGGGGTGAGTTTGGGGGAGGTAGGCTACACCAGATGACCAGAGATTTTTCTAATTACCACTGGACCCTGGTCAAAATCTGGTGTCCAGGGCTGGCGCAGAGCATGGCGTAACATAGCTAGCAGCGAAGCCTGGCCAGTCCGCTCATTGCTGCCATCTTGAAGCGTTTGGTTGGCATTGTGGCGACTTGAGCCAGGGAACCACTTGTTACTGCCTCTCTCACAACACCAGTGTTTACCATGCGTCCATAATGAGTACACACACACCTCAGCAACCCCCTGGAGGACATTGTAGTGAGGGAAGCAGGTGGATGGACATGTGCTCACAGTGGCTAACTGTGTTTAGTTACATAACAGAGGTATCCTCCATCTGTCAAGAGATGTGACCAGGGTAACATTCTTTAGGGAGGTATCCTCCATCTGTCAAGAGACGTAACCAGGGTAACATTCTTTAGGGAGTTATCCTCCATCTTTAAAGAGACGTGACCAGGGTAACATTCAGTAGAGAGGTATCCTCCATCTGTCAAGAGACATGACCAGGGTAACATTCAGTAGAGAGGTATCCTCCATCTGTCAAGAGACGTGACCAGGGTAACATTCAGTAGAGAGGTATCCTCCATCTGTCAATAGACGTGACCAGGGTAACATTCAGTAGAGGTATCCTCCATCTGTCAAGAGACGTGACCAGGGTAACATTCAGTAGAGAGGTATCCTCCATCTGTCAAGAGACGTGACCAGGGTAACATTCAGTAGGGAGGTATCCTCCATCTGTAAAGAGACGTGACCAGGGTAACATTCAGTAGGGAGTTATCCTCCATCTTTAAAGAGACGTGACCAGGGTAACATTCAGTAGAGAGGTATCCTCCATCTGTCAATAGACGTGACCAGGGTAACATTCAGTAGAGAGCATCTCCATCTAGAAGAGACGTGACCAGGGTAGCATTCTTTAGGGAGGTATCCTCCATCTGTAAAAAGACGTGACCAGGGTAACATTCAGTAGGGAGTTATCCTCCATCTTTAAAGAGACGTGACCAGGGTAACATTCAGTAGAGAGGTATCCTCCATCTGTAAAGAGACGTGACCAGGGTAACATTCAGTAGAGAGGTATCCTCCATCTGTAAAAAGACGTGACCAGGGTAACATTCAGTAGGGAGTTATCCTCCATCTTTAAAGAGACGTGACCAGGGTAACATTCAGTAGAGAGGTATCCTCCATCTGTAAAGAGACGTGACCAGGGTAACATTCAGTAGGGAGGTATCCTCCATCTAGAAGAGACGTGACCAGGGTAACATTCAGTAGAGAGGTATCCTCCATCTGTAAAGAGACGTGACCAGGGTAACATTCAGTAGGGAGGTATCCTCCATCTGTAAAGAGACGTGACCAGGGTAACATTCAATAGGGAGGTATCCTCCATCTGTAAAGAGACGTGACCAGGATAACATTCAATAGGGAGCAACTATATCATTAAGTAACACAGACATAGATGATGCTAATCAATCCCAGATAGAACAGACATCACTAATTTAATCAATCCCAGATAGAACAGACATCACTAATCTAATCAATCCCAGATAGATCAGACATCACTAATCAATCCCAGATCAGACCATAATTTATCTAATCAATCCCAGATAGATCAAGCATCACCACATTATTCATAGGTAAAGACCAAGTCAATCCATTTGAAGTTGTCAAAACTCCCTTTCATTGGCGTTTAATATCCCTCGCCCTTGACACACGAGATCCGCTGATAGGCTACATGAGCAACAATGAACAGATGAATAATTCCCACATTTCACTTCTTACATGCATAGAGTTTGAACACAGCGTCAGTGTAGGGCTTTCCTTGTGAGTGACATGGCTGTATATACAGTCCTATTGTGATTCAGCTATAGTAAATGTTCTGTTGCAATGCTGCATACAGTAGTATTTCTATTCAGAGACACTGTAAAGTAGTGCCTGTATTCACAGAGACACTGTAAAGTAGTGCCTGTATTCACAGAGACACTGTAAAGTAGTGCCTGTATTCACAGAGACACTGTAAAGTAGTGCCTGTATTCACAGAGACACTGTAAAGTAGTGCCTGTATTCACAGAGACACTGTAAAGTAGTGCCTGTATTCACAGAGACACTGTAAAGTAGTGCCTGTTCAGAGACACTGTAAAGTAGTGCCTGTATTCACAGAGACACTGTAAAGTAGTGCCTGTATTCACAGAGACACTGTAAAGTAATGCCTGTATTCACAGAGACACTGTAAAGTGGTGCCTGTATTCACAGAGACACTGTAAAGTAGTGCCTGTATTCACAGAGACACTGTAAAGTAGTGCCTGTATTCACAGATACACTGTAAAGTAGTGCCTGCATTCAGAGACACTGTAAAGTAGTGCCTGCATTCAGAGACACTGTAAAGTAGTGCCTGTATTCACAGATACACTGTAAAGTAGTGCCTGTTCAGAGACACTGTAAAGTAGTGCCTGCATTCAGAGACACTGTAAAGTAGTGCCTGCATTCAGAGACACTGTAAAGTAGTGCCTGTATTCAGAGACACTGTAAAGTAGTGCCTGCATTCAGAGACACTGTAAAGTAGTGCCTGCATTCAGAGACACTGTAAAGTAGTGCCTGCATTCAGAGACACTGTAAAGTAGTGCCTGTATTCACAGATACACTGTAAAGTAGGACCTGCATTCAGAGACACTGTAAAGTAGTGCCTGCATTCAGAGACACTGTAAAGTAGTGCCTGCATTCAGAGACACTGTAAAGTAGTGCCTGTATTCACAGAGACACTGTAAAGTAGGACCTGCATTCAGAGACACTGTAAAGTAGTGCCCCGTTTTCAGTCACTGTTTAGCCTTGCAGTCAGAGACATTATTATCAATAATGAAAGAAATCAGTCTTCTTTAAAGGTGTGGTAAGTCAGTATGGTATTTGTATTTTTGATCTTGTTGTTCTGTTGCACTGTTGTCTTTCCCCAAAAAATTCTGAAGCCATGTGGCTAAATGTTACTCTGTTGACCTTTACTAGAGATTACTCTGTTGACCTTTACTAGAGATTACTCTGTTGACCTTTACTAGAGATTACTCTGTTGACCTTTACTAGAGATTACTCTGTTGACCTTTACTAGAGATTACTCTGTTGACCTTTACTAGAGATTACTCTGTTGACCTTTACTAGAGATTACTCTGTTGCACGTTCCTTCTAGTTGTAGCTTTCCTTTGAGTGATTATCCATCTTTACTTAGTGTTGATAATGTGAGTTGATTATGTTGAACACAACAGCCCTGGATCAAATCCGTGACAACAAATCGGTATTTGACCCAAGTCTGATCGACAACAGCCCTTGTATAGACAGTAGAAAACCTTGATGTAGCCAATAGCCATGTCTGTTGATCTAATAGAATTTTCTCTTTCTCTTCACCCTTCCCAATCCCCTCTCCTCCTCCCTCATTTGAATAACTCATTAACATATTTTCTACCCTTCTTCGTAACCCCTCCCTCTCTCTCTACACCCCGCCACCCCGTTTCATTTGGACCGTTCTTGCTTTTTCTTTTTCTTTTGACCTCGCCACAAAACACACTTTTTGGTTTGTAATTTCTTCCCTCTTTTCCACCATGTTCTGTTTGCCATCTGTTGTGAACCTGGTGTGTTGGTAACTGCTGGCAGACCCCATAGACCCTGATGTTGATTTGTATGAACTCTTCCATGCGCCATACACACCAGTACCAGACCCCACCCCCATGCTACCTCCCGTGGGCGTACAGGCCTCGGTGCTCAGCCACGACACCATCAAGGTGACCTGGGCCGACAACTCTCTGCCCAAGAACCAGAAGATCACGGACGCACGCTACTACACGGTGCGCTGGAAGACCAACATCCCCGCCAACACCAAGCTCAAGGTACGGTCACGGGGACGCAGCAGCATGGCCCGCAGGGCCCCGTTCAAAACAGCACAGCTTTATTATTCCCTCACGGTTCATTTTAAAGTAGAAGGTGTCATCAGAGCACAGCATAGTATATGTATTCTACCACTATGCCATTCTAATCATCAGTGTGTTCAGCTATCCCACTAGCAGGGTGATGAATCAATGTGAAGTAATCCCACCCACTAATTACATGAGGTTCAAACGTCTCTCAGTCCTTCCCATCTACATTCCACAGTCCTTCTCATATACATGCCACAGTCCTTCCCCATCTACATGCCACAGTCCTTCCCCATCTACATGCCACAGTCCTTCCCCATCTACGTGCCACAGTCCTTCCCCATCTACGTGCCACAGTCCTTCCCCATCTACATTCCACAGTCCTTCTCATATACATGCCACAGTCCTTCCCCATCTACGTGCCACAGTCCTTCCCCATCTACATGCCACAGTCCTTCCCCATCTACATGCCACAGTCCTTCCCCATCTACATGCCACAGGCCTTCCCCATCTACATGCCACAGGCCTTCCCCATCTACATGCCACAGGCCTTCCCCATCTACATGCCACAGGCCTTCCCCATCTACATGCCACAGGCCTTCCCCATCTACATGCCACAGGCCTTCCCCATCTACATGCCACAGGCCTTCCCCATCTACATGCCACAGGCCTTCCCCATCTACATGCCACAGGCCTTCCCCATCTACATGCCACAGGCCTTCCCCATCTACATGCCACAGGCCTTCCCCATCTACATGCCACAGTCCTTCCCCATCTACATGCCACAGTCCTTCCCCATCTACATGCCACAGTCCTTCCCCATCTACATGCCACAGTCCTTCCCCATCTACATGCCACAGTCCTTCCCCATCTACATGCCACAGTCCTTCCCCATCTACATGCCACAGTCCTTCCCCATCTACATGCCACAGTCCTTCCCCATCTACATGCCACAGGCCTTCCCCATCTACATGCCACAGGCCTTCCCCATCTACATTCCACAGTCCTTCCCCATCTACATGCCACAGTCCTTCCCCATCTACATGCCACAGGCCTTCCACATCTACATTCCACAGTCCTTCCCCATCTACATTCCACAGGCCTTCCCCATCTACATGCTACACAACAGAGATGTTCAGCACTAACGTTTATAGTCTCTCTGAAAAAGGGAATATCTTTAACAAATAAATTGCATTGATTGCACTGTCATTAGTCAGTGTACTGCATTCACTCAGGTTGTGAATGTGGCATAGTATGGTATACAACACAGAAAGACAAACCCTTCAACTAGGTGTAAGAGATGCTATAGCATCCTGCCCTAGCTCAATTAAGATCTACTTATCTCCCTCAACAAGATTAGGTGTGTGGTGGGGGGTCAGAATACGAATAACGGCTGTGTTGTTTCATAGGTGGTTAAACAAGGACAAGGACAAGACAGAGGTCTGGGGAATGGGGGCCTGACAGTGCATTCTGAGTACAGACTGTTCATACAACACATATTCTGATTCAGCAGTTAGTCAATCCCTATTCTGAACATAGAGACTGCTGTATCCATCACCTAACATGGGACTGTCAAGATTCAGAATTTAAAAAATCGTTATTTAACTAGGCAAGTCGGTTAAGAACAAATTCTTATTTACAATGACGGCCTACCAGGGAACAGTGGGTTAATTGCCTTGTTTTGGGGCAGAACGACAGATTTTTACCTTGTCAGGTCAGGGATTCGATCCAGTAACCTTTAGGTTACTCTCTAACCACAAGGCTACCTGCCTCCCCCCAACACAGAGGTGCTAAAAGGCTAGTCTGGTTATTGAAAGCGGATGTAGATGCTAAAAGGCTAGTCTGGTTATTGAAAGCGGATGTAGATGCTAAAAGGCTAGTCTGGTTATTGAAAGCGGATGTAGATGCTAAAAGGCTAGTCTGGAGCGACTGCAGTCACTGTTAGCGCAATGCAACACATTTAGGACAATGATGTGTGATGTTGATGCTAATTAGGGGTTGGGGTCAATTGCATTTCAATTCGGTCTATCCAGGAAGTGAATTGAATTTGAGAATTGCTAAAAATCCAGTCAAAATAAATGGCGATTTTCAAGTCTGAAATTATAATTTTGAATCATCTCCTGAATTGGCTGGATTGAAATGGAATTGACCCCAAACCTGTTAGTCACCCTGTGTTGTTTTGTAGAAAGGCATTGTTCACACTGGACAATTACTCTCACCTTGTTGTGCTCGTCCCAGCTGTCAGAAATGCCTTCCTGTTTCTCTCACACACACACACACACACACACACACACACACACACACACACACACACACACACACACACACACACACACAGCGTGTACCTACATTATTGAACAGATGGCTCCTCTCCACTCAACTAAAAGGATAGGATGTTTTTCTCTCTGTGACATCCTGGATGACAGATTTGTCTTGTTTAGTACACTACAGGACGTGGCTAGCATCACTGGGACAGGCTATTTAGAAAGCTAGGACCTGAACTAGCCTTCACCAGGAGAGACTGACTACCCAGGGTCTAGATTAGACTGCTGGGCGTAGTGAGGAAATGGGCGTAGTAAAGTGATCAGAAGTATTTTCATCGCTGCATGTCATCTAGTCTTTATTCAAACGGTGTCCACTGTTTTCATGTTATACCAACTACGTTTCAGCTGTTATTTTGGAATAAATAGCCTTCATTTAGTTTATCCGGCATTTCTTTATGTACAGAACGTATTCACACCCCTTGACTTACTCCACATTTTGTTGTTACAGCCTGAATTCAAAATTGATAAAATATATATATATATATTTTTATTTTTATTTTTATACATACTACCCCATAATGACAAAGTGAAAACGGGTTTTTAGAAATGTTGCTTACATTTACATTAGTATTCACACCCCTGAGTCAGTACTTTTGTAGTATCACCTTTGGCAGTGATTACAGCTGTGAGTGTTTCTGGGTAAGTCTAAGAGCTTTCCACACGTGGATTGTATAACATTTACCCATGTATTCTTTTCAAAATTCTTCAAGCTTTGTCAAATTGGTTGTTGATCATTGCTAGACAACCATTTTCAGGTCTTGCCATTAGATTTTTAAGTACTTTAGATTTAAGTCAAAACTGCAACTCGGCCATTCGGGAACATTAACAGTCTTCTTAGTAAGCAACTCCAGTGTAGATTTGGCCTTGTGTTTTATGGTATTGTCCTGCTGAAAGGTGAGTTCATCTCCCAGTGTCTGTTGGAAAGCAGGCTGAACCAGGTTTTCCTCTAGAATTTTGCTTGTGCTTAGCTTCATTCAGTTTCTTTTTTTTATCCTGAAAAACTTCCCAGCCCTTTAACAATTACTAGCATACCCATAACATGATGCAGCCACCACTATGCTTGAAAATATGTAGAGTGGTACTCAAATATGTTTGTGGCAAATCCAATACAATGTTTTGGATTATTTCTATTCTGTATAGGCTTCCTTCTTTTCACTCTGTTATTTAGGTTAGTAGTGTGGAGTAACTACAACGTTGTTGATCCATCCTCAGTTTTCTCCTATCACAGCCATTAAAACTCTGTTACTGTTTTAGAGTCACCATTGTCATGGTGAAATCCCTGAGCAGTTTCCTTCGTCTCCGGCAACTGAGTTAGGAAGGACGCCTGTATCTTTGTAGTGACTGGGTGTATTGATACACGATCCGAAGTGTAATTAATAACTTCACCATGCTCAAAGGGATATTCAATATATTTTTTTTCCTTTTTTTTATTTACCCATCTACCAATAGGTGCCCTTCTTTGCGAGGCATTGGAAAACCTCCCTGGTCTTTGTGGTTGAATCTGTGTTTGAAATTCACTGCCGACCTGAGGGACCTTACAGATAATTGTATCTTTCGGGTACAGAGATGAGGGACCTTACAATTATCTGTAAAGTCCCTCTGTACCTCACACATACAGATAATTGTATGTGTGGGGTACAGAGATGAGGGACCTTACAGATCATTGTATGTGTGGGGCACAGAGATGAGGGACTTATTAACAGATAATTGTATGTGTGGGGTACAGAGATGAGGGACTTATTAACAGATCATTGTATGTGTGGGGTACAGAGATGAGGGACTTATTAACAGATCATTGTATGTGTGGGGTACAGAGATGAGGGACCTTACAGATCATTGTATGTGTGGGGTACAGAGATGAGGGACCTTACAGATCATTGTATGTGTGGGGTACAGAGATGAGGGACCTTACAGATCATTGTATGTGTGGGGTACAGAGATGAGGGACCTTACAGATAATTGTATGTGTGGGGTACAGAGATGAGGGACTTATTAACAGATCATTGTATGTGTGGGGTACAGAGATGAGGGACTTATTAACAGATCATTGTATGTGTGGGGTACAGAGATGAGGGACTTATTAACAGATCATTGTATGTGTGGGGTACAGAGATGAGGGACCTTACAGATCATTGTATGTGTGGGGTACAGAGATGAGGGACCTTACAGATCATTGTATGTGTGGGGTACAGAGATGAGGGACCTTACAGATAATTGTATGTGTGGGGTACAGAGATGAGGGACTTATTAACAGATAATTGTATGTGTGGGGTACAGAGATGAGGGACTTATTAACAGATAATTGTATGTGTGGGGTACAGAGATGAGGTAATCATTAAACAATCATGTTAGACACTCTTATTACACACAGTGAGTCCTTTCAACTTGTGTGACTTATTAAGCACATTTTTACTCCTAAACTTATTTAGGCTTTCCATAACAAAGACATTGAATACTTAGACTTTCAAGCTTTCAGCTTTTCATTTAATGAATTTGTACTTTGACATTATGGGTTGGAAACACTCTGGTGGGTTTGGTCAGTGACAAAACGTCTCAATGGAATCCATGTTAAATTCCGTCTGTAACAGCAGAATGTGGAGCAGTCCAGGGGTGTGAATACTGTGAAGGCCCTGTATTATTCATGGCTGTTTATTTTAAAGATGCATGGAGCAGGTTTCTGCTTTGAAGCACTATGGTTCTGTTGGTCTTGAGGGCCACTTTGTGGTCAAAGTCTGTACCTTCCATTATGAACTGGTTTTGTGTTTGTGTGTTTGTGTGTTTGTGTGTTTGTGTGTGTGTGTGTGTGTGTGTGTGTGTGTGTGTGTGTGTGTGTGTGTGTGTGTGTGTGTGTGTGTGTGTGTGTGTGTGTGTGTGTGTGTGTGTGTGTGTGTGTGTGTGTGTGTGTGTGTGTGTGTGTGTGTGTGTGTGTGTGTGTGTGTGTGTGTGTGTGTGTGTGTGTGTGTGTGTGTGTGTGTGTGTGTGTGTGTGTGTGTGTGTGTGCCTGCCTGTGTGCCTGCCTGTGTGTGTGCCTGCGTGTGTGCGTGCCTGCGTGTGTGCGTGCGTGCCTGCGTGCGTGCGTGCCTGCGTGCGTGTGTGCCTGCGTGCGTGTGTGCCTGCGTGCGTGTGTGCCTGCGTGCGTGTGTGCCTGCGTGCGTGTGTGCCTGCGTGCGTGTGTGCCTGCGTGCGTGTGTGCCTGCGTGTGTGTGTGCCTGCGTGTGTGTGTGCCTGCGTGTGTGTGTTTTCAGACGGCCAACACCACCAACCTGAGCCACATGGTGACGGGCCTGAAGCCCAACACGCTCTATGAGTTCTCTGTCATGGTGACCAAGGGCCGGAGGACCAGCACCTGGAGCATGACGGCCCAGGGAACCACCTTTGAGACCAGTAAGAGCACACATACACAGGCATACCGAGTACATACACACACACACACACGAAAGCATCTTCAGTGAAGTTTGTGTCTTTTAACATGACTACACAGAATATCCTGGTTCTGTCAAAGCTGATTGTCGTGGGTGTTTGTCATTGACTGCTTTTCTCTGATATGCGGCAGGTTTCCTAGTGATTAGAGCATTGGGTCAGTAACCTATAGGTTGCTAGTTCGTGTCCCAGAGAGAAAGAAAATCAGCAAATCTGCCCTTGAGCAAGGCACTTACCCCTAATTGCTCCTGGGTCGCCGGCAATAATGTCTGATTCCATGCCGTGACCCTACTCTCTGAGGGTGTCTCAGGGGAGTGGGATATGCAAAAAATACTTTTCCATTTCAGGTTACACCCACTGGTACAGGTTACACCCACTGGTACAGGTTACAGCCACTGGTACAGGTTACAGCCACTGGTACAGGTTACAGCCACTGGTACAGGTTACAGCCACTGGTACAGGTTACAGCCACTGGTACAGGTTACAGCCACTGGTACAGGTTACAGCCACTGGTACAGGTTACACCCACTGGTACAGGTTACACCCACTGGTACAGGTTACACCCACTGGTACAGGTTACAGCCACTGGTACAGGTTACAGCCACTGGTACAGGTTACAGCCACTGGTACAGGTTACAGCCACTGGTACAGGTTACAGCCACTGGTACAGGTTACAGCCACTGGTACAGGTTACAGCCACTGGTACAGGTTACAGCCACTGGTACAGGTTACAGCCACTGGTACAGGTTACACCCACTGGTCCAGGTTACACCCACTGGTCCAGGTTACACCCACTGGTCCAGGTTACACCCACTGGTCCAGGTTACACCCACTGGTACAGGTTACAGCCACTGGTACAGGTTACAGCCACTGGTACAGGTTACACCCACTGGTACAGGTTACAGCCACTGGTACAGGTTACAGCCACTGGTACAGGTTACACACACTGGTACAGGTTACAGCCACTGGTACAGGTTACAGCCACTGGTACAGGTTACACCCACTGGTACAGGTTACAGCCACTGGTACAGGTTACAGCCACTGGTACAGGTTACAGCCACTGGTACAGGTTACAGCCACTGGTACAGGTTACACCCACTGGTACAGGTTACACCCACTGGTACAGGTTACACCCACTGGTACAGGTTACACCCACTGGTACAGGTTACACCCACTGGTACAGGTTACACCCACTGGTACAGGTTACACACACTGGTACAGGTGTCAAACAGTAATAATATAAGCAGCCCCTATTTGATGTCAAAGCCAAGCGTTCCCTCATTAATGGCCTTGTTCCCATACTGACTTTCTGTTTGACTTTCACAGTTCCCAGCTCGTCCCCCAAAGATGTGACTGTGGTGAGCAAGGAGCTGAAACCACGTACCATCATAGTCAACTGGCAGCCCCCCTCAGAGGCCAATGGAAAAATCACAGGTGAGACCACACACACACACTCTTATCAGGTTTATTCAGTCAGAGAAACAAGTGGTCTGAAACAGTTCTCTAACCTTCTCCTCTCCCCCATCTACCTCTATCTCCTCTCCTCCGATCTCTCGCTCCTTTCCATCCATCTCCCTCTCGCTCCTTTCCCCCATCTCTCTCTCTCCTTTCCCCCATCTCCCTCTCGCTCCTTTCCCCCCATCTCTCTCTCTCCTTTCCCCCATCTCTCTCTCCTTTCCCCCATCTCTCTCTCTCCTTTCCCCCATCTCTCTCTCTCCTTTCCCCCATCTCTCTCTCTCCTTTCCCCCATCTCTCTCTCTCCTTTCCCCCATCTCTCTCTCTCCTTTCCCCCATCTCTCTCTCTCCTTTCCCCCATCTCTCTCTCTCCTTTCCCCCATCTCTCTCTCTCCTTTCCCCCATCTCTCTCTCTCTCTCCTTTCTCCATCTCTCTCCTTTCCCCCATCTCTCTCTCTCTCTCTCCTTTGCCCCCATCTCTCTCCTTTCCCCCATCTCTCTCTCTCTCCTTTCCCCCATCTCTCTCTCTCTCCCCCATCTCTCTCTCTCTCTCTCTCCCCCATCTCTCTCTCTCTCCCTTTCCCCCATCTCTCTCTCTCTCTCCCCCATCTCTCTCTCTCTCCTTTCCCCCCATCTCTCTCTCTCTCCCCCCCATCTCTCTCTCTCTCTCTCTCCCCCATCTCTCTCTCTCTCTCCCCCATCTCTCTCTCTCTCTCCCCCATCTCTCTCTCTCTCCTTTCCCCCATCTCTCTCTCTCTCTCTCTCCTTTCCCCCATCTCTCTCTCGCTCCTTTCCCCCCCATCTCTCTCCCCCTATCGCTCCACTAGGCTACATAATCTACTACAGTACTGATGTGAATGCGGAGGTGCATGACTGGGTGATAGAGCCGGTGGTGGGCAACAGGTTGACCCACCAGATCCAGGAGCTGACTCTGGACACCACCTACTACTTCAAGATCCAGGCCCGTAACTCCAAGGGCATGGGCCCAATGTCCGAGGCCGTACACTTCCGCACCCCCAAGAGTAAGTGTGGGGGGGATCCCTGGAGGTTGATAGGCTCTGAAAGGTTGAACATTGGGATGATTGTATTAAATGTTCTTATTGGTTGAGTTAATATGCGTTGTGATGGGCTGAATGGTCAAGATTCAAATAATTATCTTAGCTTCTCTTCACTGTAGCTGGCTGCATTCTCAATCCCTTTTCTATAGATGCTGGTAAAGAACATACCATTCTGTTGAGCCGAGCCTGCCCTCTCTCCTGCTCTCTTTCTCGCTCTTGCTTTCTTTCTTTCTTTCGCTCTATCCCTCTTTCTCTTTCTTTCTCTCTCAATCTCTCCTAATCTCTCCCTCTCCCCTCTCTCTCTGTCTCTCTCTCCTTTATTGATGCTCACACCTGCTTGCCTTACCCCTCCAATGCTGTACCCTTTACCCATCTCTCTCTACCCCCCTCTCTCTCTACCCCCCTCTCTCTCTCTACCCCCCTCTCTCTCTCTACCCCCCCCTCTCTCTAGCCCCCTCTCTCTCTCTACCCCCCTCTCTCTCCCTAGCCCCCTCTCTCTCTCTAGCCCCCTCTCTCTCTCTAGCCCCCTCTCTCTCTCTAGCCCCCTCTCTCTCTCTAGCCCCCTCTCTCTCTCTAGCCCCCTCTCTCTCTCTAGCCCCCTCTCTCTCTCTAGCCCCCTCTCTCTCTCTAGCCCCCTCTCTCTCTCTAGCCCCCTCTCTCTCTCTAGCCCCCTCTCTCTCTCTAGCCCCCTCTCTCTCTCTAGCCCCCTCTCTCTCTCTAGCCCCCTCTCTCTCTCTAGCCCCCTCTCTCTCTCTAGCCCCCTCTCTCTCTCTCTAGCCCCCCCTCTCTCTCTCTAGCCCCCCCTCTCTCTCTCTAGCCCCCCCCTCTCTCTCTCTAGCCCCCCCTCTCTCCCTCTAGCCCCCCCTCTCTCTCTCTAGCCCCCTCTCTCTCTAGCCCCCTCTCTCTCTCTCTCTCTCTAGCCCCCTCTCTCTCTCTCTAGCCCCCTCTCTCTCTCTCTACCCCCACTCTCTCTCTCTCTACCCCCACTCTCTCTCTACCCCCCTCTCTCTCTCTCTCTCTCCTTCTCCCACTGCTCTCCTTAACTCCTCTAACCAGTGTTTGCTTTGTATTTTCTCTCCCTGGCTACTGTCTCCTTTGGCCTGTTTAGCTGAATCCTCTGACAAAATGGCTAATGACCAAGGTAATTCCCTCTTCCCTTCCATTCACTTCTTCTCAATGATGACTGATTGACTGTGCAGATTGTGTTCTTTTTCCTCACTCACGTGCCTAAAGCCCTTCATCTGCGTTCTGGTAAGGTGAAATAAGTCAGGTAGTATTTAATTAACTGGGTGTAATAACTGGTGGTTTTGTCTCCTATCTCAGCCAATTTGCCAGTTAAACCGGGAAGTAACCAACCACCTCTTGACCATGGCTTTGGGTCTTCACACGGTAATGGCCTTTTCAGGTCACCATTGCCCATTCTGATTTGATCAACTCAATTGGCTGCAGTGTGGGTCCATTTCATTCCACCTCCATACATGGATGTTAGTGTGAATAGGGCTTTGTTCAGTTCCATGGTACATTGGATTCATTTCTGGACTGAAGCTGAAATGGAATTGACACCAATTCTGCATTGAGCACTAATGTCTTTCTCAGCTAAGATAGTGTGCAGGAACTGAACAAACCCCTATTCACATAAGTAACACTTTATTTGGATAGTTCTAAGTAGATGGTTTGTAGATGTTCAACTGTCAACATCTGAACTAACCCTTATCCTAACCCTAACCTTTACCCTTACCCTAAACGTAACCTTTACCCTTACCCTAGCCCTAACCCTGAACTTTACCTTTACCTTAACCCTAGCCCTAACCCTAAACTTAACCTTTGCCTTAATCCTAGCCCTAAACTTAACCTTTACCTTTACCTTAACCCTTACCCTAGCCCTAACCCTGAACTTAACCTTTACCTTAACCCTTAAACCTAACCCTTACCTTTACCTTTACCTTAACCCTTACCCTAGCCCAAATCCTAAACTTAACCTTTACCTAGCCCTAACCCTAAACTTAACCTTTACCCTTACTCTAACCCTTAGCCCTAACCCTAAACTTAACCATTACCCTTACTCTAGCCCTAACCTTAACCCTAACTAGTCCTAGCCTTTACCTTCACCCTTGCCCTAATCCTAAACTTAACCTTTACCTTAACCCTTGCCCTAAACTTAACCTTTACCGTAGCCCTAACCTTTACCTTAACCCCTAACCCTAAACGTAACCTTTACCTTAACCCTAGCCCTAAACTTAACCTTTACCTTAACCCTAAACTTAACCTTTACCTTAACCCTAGCTCTAAACTTAACCTTAACCATTACCCTAACCCTAAACTTAACCTTTACCTTAACCCTAGCTCTAAACTTAACCTTTACCTTAACCCTTAACCCTAGCTCTAAACTTAACCTTAACCATTACCCTAACCCTAAACTTAACCTTTACCTTAACCCTAGCCCTAAACTTAACCTTTACCTTAACCCTAAACTTAACCTTTACCTTAACCCTAGCTCTAAACTTAACCTTAACCATTACCCTAACCCTAAACTTAACCTTTACCTTAACCCTAGCTCTAAACTTAACCTTTACCTTAACCCTTAACCCTAGCTCTAAACTTAACCTTAACCATTACCCTAACCCTAAACTTAACCTTTACCTTAACCCTAAACTTAACCTTTACCTTAACCCTTACTCTAACCCTAAACTTAACCTTAACCCTAACCCTAAACGGAACCTTTACTTTAATCCTTACCCTAGCCCTTATCCTAACCCTAAACTTAACCCTTACTCTAACATTCACCCCAACCCTCATTCTAAACCTAACCTTAGCAAGCAGTTGCTTATCAACAGATAGTTTGTTGATAGTGTGACCATCCATGGAGCATCTATATGGGACTATCCACATAAAGTGGGACAGAAGTAATTCATGAAATGTAATCTAACCCAAACCCCTTATACAAGTCTCCTATTGGTCTGAAATATTAGTCATCATTCTAAAAGAAGTATAATGGGAAATTAATGAATGGACACACAAACAAATGAATTGTTAAATACGCTATTTGATCTCCAATGAGGACATTAATTATTATGTGGATAAATAGGATTTTCTTTCTCACCTCTCTGGTCCATTTTGTTCCAGGAAAACCAGGAATTACAGGAAGTGGGGACAACCACATCCTGGTCATCGTCGTCATCATCTCTGTGGGAGCGTTCACCATCATTGTGGTGGTTGTGGGGGCCTTCCTCTGCACACGACGCACCACCTCCCACCAGAAAAAGTGAGCTGGTGCGCTGTAGCAATAATGTCTCTTAGGTCACTAATGTCCCAGCCAATACCAGACCAACAACACAGGGTTATAACACACACACAGAATACCTGAGAGGAGCAGAAATGTCTGCTTTCCTTTATCCACCTACCTTTCCTTCTGTCATCTTTCACTTTCCTTTCCCTACCACTTAATATGATTCCCCCTTTTCAACCGACATGACCCCTCCCCCCTTCAACCGTCATGACCCCTCCCCCCTTCAACCGTCATGACCCCTCCCCCCTTCAACCGACATGACCCCTCCCCCCTTCAACCGACATGACCCCTCCCCCCTTCAACCGACATGACCCCTCCCCCCTTCAACCGACATGACCCCTCCCCCCTTCAACCGACATGACCCCTCCCCCCTTCAACCGACATGACCCCTCCCCCCCTTCAACCGACATGACCCCTCCCCCCCTTCAACCGACATCACCCCTCCCCCCCTTCAACCGACATCACCCCCCCCCCTTCAACCGACATCACCCCCCCCCCCCCCTTCAACCGACATCACCCCCCCCACCCCCCCCCCCCCCCCCCCCCCCCCCCTTCAACCGACATCACCCCCCCCCCCCCCCTTCAACT
This sequence comes from Oncorhynchus kisutch, assembly GCF_002021735.2. Classification (NCBI taxonomy): domain Eukaryota; kingdom Metazoa; phylum Chordata; class Actinopteri; order Salmoniformes; family Salmonidae; genus Oncorhynchus; species Oncorhynchus kisutch. The sequence goes on along the minus strand of NW_022261980.1, from coordinate 6,871,185 downwards.
GACATCACCCCTCCCCCCCTTCAACCAACACCCCCCCTTTATTGCTGGTGGCCAGTAATAAACTGGTCCTGAACATCTCTAAAACTAAGAGCATTGTATTTGGTACAAATCATTCCCTAAGTTCTAGACCTCAGCTGAATCTAGTAATTTAATGGTGCGGTTGTTGAACAAGTTGAGGAGACTAAATTACTTGGTGTTACCTTAGACTGTAAATTGTCATGGTCAAAACATATAGATTCAATGGTTGTAAAGATGGGACATGTCTAGCCATAATAAAGAGATGCTCTGCTTTTTTGACACCACACTCCAAAAAGCAAGTCCTGCAGGCTCTAGTTTTGTCTAATCTTGATTATTATCCAGTCGTGTGGTCCAGTGCTGCAAGGAAAGACCTAGTTAATCTGCAGCTGGCCCAGAACAGAGCGGAACGTTTTGCTCTTCATCGTAATCAGAGGGCTGATATAAATACTATGCTGCCAGTCTCTTGGCTAATAGTTTTTATAAGAAACATTAATATGTTGGAAATCCCAAATTGTTTGCATAGTCAACTTACACACACTTATCCCACCAGACATGCCACCAGGGGTCTTTTCACAGTCCCCAAATCCAGAACAAATTCAAGAAAGCGTACAGTATTATATAGAGCCCTTATTGCATGGAACTCCCTTCCATCTCAGATTGCTCAAAAAAACACCAAACCTGGTTTCGAAAAACAGATAAATCAACACCTCATTGGCAAAATAACGCTCCCCTATTAGACCTTGTTAGCTTGTGTCTATACATTGATATGGAGGCTACTTCTGCCTTTACAAAATATGTATGTAGTTCTGTCCTTGAGCTGTCCTTGTCTATTAGTGTTCTGTATCATGTCATTCTGTATCATGTTTTGTGTGGACCCCAGGAAGAGTAGCTGCTGCTTTTGCAACAGTTAACGGGGATCCACCTCCCCCTTTTCAACTGACATCTCAACCCCCCCCCCTTTCCTCTTCTCTAACCCATAGGAAGCGGGCGGCCTCCAAGTCGTCCAACAGCTCCCACAAGTACAAGGGCAACTCCAAGGACCTGAAGCCTCCAGACCTATGGATCCACCACGAGCGGCTGGAGCTCAAGCCCATTGACAAGTCCCCCGAGCCCAACCCGGTGATGACTGACACCCCCATCCCCCGCACCTCGCAGGACATCAACCCCGTGGACCCCAGCCTGGACAACAGCCTGCTGCAGAGACGGAACTCCTACCGAGGTCAGATTGATGTAATCAGTTTGGGGATTCCTTTGTCTGTGTTTTGAAGAGGCTGTCTTTGTCGTTGTCATGCTAAACATTTCCTGCTTTTCATACATTTAACATTTCATACATTGTGTTTAGAGGGAAGAATCACCACTAACCAAACCCAGCCTCACGACTGAGTCACAGATTTCTCTCAGGAGCCAGATTACCAAATCCTTCGATTGTTCCTGTCAATCCAAGAACAGTTACATTTTCAGACGTTCTTCATTCAGAGTCACTACCAATAGTGATCAAGGAAAAAACTCTGACTTGCAGGCCACGAATCAGAAGACAGCATATCTGCGCTGGCAGGGCGCCGGGGGATGCGGCCTAAAATGATGATGCCCTTCGATACGCAGCCCCCCCAGCGTAAGTGTGTGTTTGGGATCTGTGCTCTCATTGGTCACACTGAGGTCAATAGATTATTTACCACTCAGACTATCGTACTGTTCAGCTGAAAGGAAAAGAATATGCTGGTTTCTCCCTCCCGTGATAATGCACTACAGTCAATAGACTGAGCGCACTACAGTCAACATGTGGTTCTATAGGATCTGTTTCTATATTTTAGCCTTCATCTCATTTCAGTTTAACACATTCATTCACTACCAAATTATGCTGCCAATTCAAATGTCCATCAGACGCACTCTGTGGAGTTATTGTATACGTGTGTATGGTTAAATACTACTGCTTTATGGTGTCACTATGAACCTGGCCTGTGTGTGTGTGTGTGTTTGAACAGCACTGCTTCCCCACCCCTTCGTCAGCACGGCTGATTAAATGTTGTCTCTGTGTGTGTGTCCATTCACAGCTGTGATTAGCGCTCACCCCATCCATTCCCTTGATAACCATCACCACCATTATCACACGGGCAGCCTGGCATCCCCGACACGCAGCTACCTCCATCACCACCAGGGCAGTGCCCACCTGCGCCCGCACGTCTGCGCCACCCCCATCTCCTATCTAGACATGGTGGGCTCCACAGGTGAGAGACCGCTGCCGCCCGCAGGATGGAGGAGGGAATACAAGCGGGCAGCGCCAAGGGCCCACCTGGTCGTTCTGTCTGTCTTTCTGGCCTGATTTTGAGGAAGAACACAGGAGCATTATCTTTCATCTTCATGTCCATCCGATAATCTGTGGGTCCACTGTGGGCTGTCACATCCTTTTATCTGTGGGTCCACTGTGGGGCTGTCACATCCTTTTATCTGTGGGTCCACTGTGGGGCTGTCACATCCTCTTATCTGTGGGTCCACTGTGGGGCTGTCACATCCTCTCATCTGTGGGTCCACTGTGGGGCTGTCACATCCTCTCATCTGTGGGTCCACTGTGGGGCTGTCACATCCTTTTATCTGTGGGTCCACTGTGGGGCTGTCACATCCTCTTATCTGTGGGTCCACTGTGGGGCTGTCACATCCTCTCATCTGTGGGTCCACTGTGGGGCTGTCACATCCTTTTATCTGTGGGTCCACTGTGGGGCTGTCACATCCTTTTATCTGTGGGTCCACCGTGGGGCTGTCACATCCTCTTATCTGTGGGTCCACTGTGGGGCTGTCACATCCTTTTATCTGTGGAGCGGTCTCATTTCATTGTTCTTGTGGCCTTGTCCACTATTCACTTGCCAATACTCATTAGTGTGTGACTTGCCTAGTTAAATAAAGGTCAAACAAATAAATAATAATAGTAATTTATAATACATTAAGCCAGTCATGACACCTTTGAGTGTTGCAGAACCAAACAACCTTGATAACAAATTTATTCCATATTTTCCACCAAACTCATCAGGCTTCATCCTGACGTTGATACTAACGCCTCCTATTTATGGACACAACCACTCTAGAACCCAGGCTATACACATACTGTCTCAAACACACCATCCACTGACCTGTCCCCCCCACACTCCTTTTGTGACTGCAGAGTCGGTGAGGAACACCCCCAGCACAGAGCCCCTCCCACCCCAGGCCCAGCCCCCCTGCCAAGCCGAGCACCAGCACCCGGAACCCGAGGGCAGCTACCAAGACTCCACGGCCACCGACGATGAGCCTAGCGCCAGCGGCAGCTACTGCAGTGCCGGCCAGCCCCCCACCGCCCACGTGCGCCCCACTCACCCCCTCAAGAGCTTTGCCGTGCCCGCCAACCCCGCCGCCATCTTCGAGTCGCCCGCCCTGCCCAGCATGCCGCTGCTTACTCAGACTGGTGAGGAGCACATCACGCATACATACATACATGTACACACATATGCACACCATGCATTAGGACAGGCGTATGTACACATACAGGTAACTGCCAAAATAAAGGAAACACCAACATAGTGTCTTAATAGGGCGTTGGGCCACCAAGAGCCACCAGAACAGCTTCAAGGAGCCATGGCATAGATTCTACCAGTGTCTGGAACTCTATTGGAGGGATGTGACACCGGTCTTTTTTTACCCCTTTTTTCTCCCCAATTCCGTGGTATCCAATTAGTAGTAGTTAGTCTTGTCTCATCGCTACAACACCTGTACGGGCTCGGGAGAGGCGAAGGTCGAGAGCCATGCGTCCTCCGAAACACAACCCTACCAAGCCGCACTGCTTCTTGACACAACGCACATCCAACCCGGAAGCCAGCTGCACCAATGTGTCAGAGGAAACACCTGGCGACCTGGTCAGCGTGCACTGCGGCCGGCCCACCACAGGAGTCGCTAGTGCGCGATGAGACAAGGACATCCCTGCCGGCCAAACCCTCCCTCCCATACAGCCAATTGTGCGTTGCCCCATGGACCTCCCGGTCGCGGCCGGCTGTGACAGAGCCTGGGATCGAACCCAGAATCTCTGGTGACACAGCTAGCTCTGCGATGCAGTGCCTTAGACCACAGCGCCACCAGGGAGGCGTGACACCGTTCTTCCACTAGAAATGCAATAGTTTGGTGTTTTGTTGATGGTGGAAAATGCTGTCAGGTGCTGCTCCAGAATCTCCCATAAGTGTTGGATTGGGTTGAGATCCAGTGACTCTCTCTCTCTCACACACACACACACACACACACACACCCTATGCTCCTTTGATACACCTGTTTCAAAGTCACTGAGATCTCTTCCATCCATGGTAGTCAAAATAATGGGCAACTGTAGACACCCTAAGAATGATGGGATGTTAATTGCTTAATTAACTCAGAACCTGCTTACAATATACTTTGTATCCCTCATTTACTCAAGCGTTTCCTTTATTTGGGCAGTTTTCTGTACATGTTTTACACCCCCACTGCAGATGAACATACACTGTTGGTAGAGCTTCTTGAGAAAGGAAAGGAAACACATTTAATGAAGATGACTTGTGATTCCCTCTAACTATCAATCCCTTTGGAACTGTGTCTGTCCTGCCTGTCCTGTCTGTGTCTGTCTCTCTTTCTGTCTGTATCTCTGTCTCTCTCTCTGTCTGTATCTCAGGGCCCCAGCTCCACTCAGTAAAGACAGCCTCCATCGGCACCCTGGGCAGGGTACGCCCCCCCATGTCAGTCACGGTGCCCAGTGCGCCAGACGTGCCCGAGACCAGCAAGATGCTGGAGGATGTAGACAGTGTGAGTACTGCTCCCCCCAGGTCTTAGTGTAGAAAGGCTACAACATGCTGATTATGACTGTGAAATCAGCTGGCATATCATGTCATGTTGGTTGTTATTGTAGTTTGCACACACTTTAAATACAGGAAGTACACATGAATTACTATGTCATGTTGGGGTAAAAACCTGGTCATAGATCAATCAAACCCATTGAACTAGTGAATATATTCCAAGATCATGTCATGTTTCTTTTGGACACAATCCTAAATGACATTTAATCACATTTCTGTTTCTTTTCTCTCTTTATTCTTTGCAACTTGTTGCCTCCCTCACTGTTTTATGGTGTTATCGTTGGCTGCTTGTGATCATTGATATTATTGCATTCAATTTCTAATACTTCCTCTAAACCCATTGGAATGGTTTTGCCCATGATAATTCCCCTTAACCCATTGGAATGGTTTTGCCCATGATAATTCCCCTTAACCCATTGGAATGGTTTTGCACATACATTGATGTCTTGCCCCCTTTCAATGCCTTAACATATTGGTTGGCTGTTGATGCTGCTTTGTTTGTCTTGGGCTTGGCTTCATGCTGCAGTCCCATTGACCAATTCCCCACCCACCCTTTATTTTGTAAACCTCATTACTCCCACCCCCTCCAAAAACAAACTGACCCTCTCCTCTCCCTTCCCCAGGTCCTTGCCTCCCTCCCCTCCTGTTCCTCCCTTGCTCCCCGCAGTAACCCTGTTCCTTTCCCTCAGAGCTACGAGCCTGATGAGTTGACAGAGGAGATGGCCCACCTAGAGGACCTGATGAAGGACCTGAACGCTATAACCACAGCCTGAGAACCACACGCCCACTCATTACGCTGCTCACACACATACAAGCAGACACACACACACACACTGCCAGCCCTCAGCAAACTGGGAGCCCGATGCCCCGGTACAAAATGGATACCGTAAATGGATCTTACACACCCCACTCAAGACAAACAAAAAATCTCAACTGAAACTTTTCAACTTTTGGCTTACCTTGCTCAGTCTCAGGAAGGAGATGGCCATTTTAAAAAGCGACAGTTCACCTTTTTATGAAGAAACATTCTCAGAGACGATATCTAACATTGGTCGCTTTCAACCAGAAGATTGTGAATTTTCTCAGCACAAAAACTGAAATGCATCAGAAGGTTGCTCTCATACTTTGATTGCCGGGGAGACCGCTCCTATGGTTGCCGGGGAGACCGCTCCTATGGTTGCCGGGGAGACCGCTCCTATGGTTGCCGGGGAGACCGCTCCTATGGTTGCCGGGGAGACCGCTCCTATGGTTGCCGGGGAGACCGCTCCGACAGACATCATATTGTGATTCCAAGTCAAGAGGAAGAGTCAAATATGCCGGTATTTCATGTTGGTGCTCACGAAACACAATCTAAACACAGTGTTTGTTTAATTAGTGTCACTTATTTGTGCGTTTTTGTATATCTATTGCCCTGTTTCAGTGAAGTGAACGTTGGACAACAGTCCCCTCCATTTCCATAAAAGCGGTAATTTTATAGCTATCATTTTGATCCAATGACGTCTGTTTTCCCTACTCTGTGTTATATATTGTGCCAAGTCTCTTATTATTCTCTAATATGCCATGTATGTTTTTTACATATCCGTATAGATATGTACATATGTTTTTTACATATCCGTATAGATATGTACATATGTTTTTTTAAACGGCCTCATTCTATTCCCCCCCCCCAGCCTAGCCAATCATTTCATTTTATTTGGGAGGAGAGTGACAAAATAGACCCTCAAACACTCACTTTTCATATCTTGTGGGGAGATGCCTTGCGTGTTAGTCCATTACATTTGAATGGTTTATTGCGTTCTCTGGCATTGTGTTGCCCCTTTATACATTGAAATGTTCAGTCTTTTTTTGTTTGTGGGAGCTCTGTTTCAAAAAGCCTTACGAAACGTGTCCGTACGTTTACATTGGAGATGACTGTGCCCTCTGTGGACGTTTTCCAGTTACACTGTGATCCCTCTGACACGCAGCATCACCACTCTCAGGCCAGCCTGGCCTTGGAGTGCCAAGTAGTAGGGCTTGTTAGCTGGTGACCTTTCAGAACCATCTGTGGGACATGAACCCTCCAGAGGCTGCTGGACTCGGAGTGCCTCACCCCGCAATCACACATCCTACCCAGTCAGTCGTTTCAATGGAATGGCAATATATCATATGAAAGTGCTATGAAATGGATGTCTTGTTTCCAAGAGCCAATATTTGGTTGAAGAGGTCTGTTTTTTGCTCTTTATCTCTCTCTGTCATGTGAAAACCAGGTTTTTCAATCAAGGATAAGTGTTTACTGTTATCTGAGGTCTGTTAAAGAAACACTGCTTCATCGCTCTTTTTAAATGCTACTTGCAACGATGTTGGCCTATTGAATGGGACTCCCAGATTCAGATTTTTTTTTTACATGTAGTTTGTTTTGTATGAAGAAAAAATAAACTTGTTCTGTACACAATTCCAATGTAAAAAAATTAAATATGATAATGTAAGAAGCTAGTTTTTCATCTGCCCTCTTACCCAAAGAAATGTAATTGCAATCCTAGTTACATGCTCTACTTTTGTGAATACCATGTTTCTCATAATGTACATCGTCATGAATGTCAATATAACTGTAAGAGATTTTACTTATGGATACAAAAGGAGCATGTATAAAAAGAATGAAAAAGAAAGTGGACCGTGGGAAAAAGACAGGACGCTAACCCGTTGGGAATAACCTATTAAGTTGTAGACAGTCAAGCCTGTATTGCACTTTTTCACAATTTTTGAAAAAAAATAATCTTCCATATCTTGTGTTTTAAATATAAAAGCGATGTTTCTGTAAAGTAGTGTCCTAGGTTAGCAGCAGGCAGCTGGTCTTGTTTTAATGGTCATTTGTTTTTGAGATATGAAATTGAGCGGCAGGTTTTACTGTGCTGCTGAGGTATTCTGTTGCTTGTTTCTGTACAGAGATCTCTTTGCTTTCTGTAGGATATTCTGTGGCTTAAAAAAAAAAAAGTTTGAGAAAAATGTTTTTTTATTTTTATTGGTGCTCTTATACATTGTGTATCCAACTATTATGAATACTAACAAAGTTGAAGCTTCTACTTGTCTGTTTTGTCATGCATGTCGTATTTTATTGGTTGTGTGTGTTTGTCGTACATGCGTGTGTGTGTGGGCGTCGATCTATTTCTCCATGAGACTTTTTAATGGATGCCTGCCTTCATAGACTAGGTGTAACATCGTAAATGGAAATCCGGGACACTCAAATAAGTATATGTTACGTTTGTATGGAAACACAAGACAAGGTGGTTACTTAAGGTAAAAACAAAAGGAGGGTGGATGGATGGGCGTTATAACGTCTAGGATTTACGTACAGAAAAATAGAAAATGCTCAAGGATCACCTTGCCTTACTTATTCTCTATAATACTTACCGTAGCTCTGCTTAATACCAGTAACCAGTCATTGACCTGTTGGCACAGGCAACACTTTCATATACTGAGAGTCAACTATATATAGGCTGGAGTGTGATTGTCAATGGAGGAAGGGGACCTGAGGAGACATTACCACTTAGATCAAAGAGACGCTAGACGTGTTCACTTCGCCTGGTCCTAGATCTGAAAATACGCTTAGCAATGTCTTCGCAGCCATTGTTAAGCCAAACTTCCCTTTTTTTTTAAATGAACTAAATAAAGAAATCGACAAACTTGTCAAACCAGCCAAAGGAGGTTAATAGTTTTTACATTTTAAATGAACCAAGCCAGTGGAATACGTGAGCTGCATGCAGGTAAAAAGATGTGCACATTTATGGGGCTGAAGAACAGTATCAGAACGAACCAGTGACTCTCGGCAGTAAATCCAGATCTCTGTGAAGCTCAGTGACATAAGTGTTAATGGGTAGGAGAGTGAAGGAGGACGACTGTCAGGACCGGAGATACTCAAGTCAAAGAGAGAGAGCTAGGACAAAGCTCTTGCATCTATACACATTCTATGCAAATGAATGAAAATTAAATTGTTTTCTTCCTTTGAAACTCATTTGATCTATTGATCTTAACTTCACCAGGCAATTCTATATTAACCCCCAACATTACTTGGCTAGCATAACAATAGTTTACCTATCAATTATTACATCTTAATGGGGTTGGCCACATATAAATGCTTAGAACGTGAGAAATCCTTCATCGGCAAGACAAACCTGTTCGGTCATGAGGACTCACACAGGGGAGAAATCATACAGATGTCCAGAGTGCAGCAAAAGCTTTTCTAAAGCCAGTCATTTGAAAATTCATCATAGAATTCACACAGGTAAAAAATATATCGGTGTAAACGATGTGGCAAATCCTTCAGTCACGAGGTTAAACATGTAGACTCACACAGGTGACAAATCACATCAATGCGAATAAAGTGGAAACTCATTGAGGGCGAGACCAGACTGGCCCTTTGAGTTCTTTCTGGTTTTCTCAATGGAAGTCGTACGTTGACGCGTCCATAACCATAACATTTCAATCCATTTTTCACATACAAAAATATCTGAGTTGAACTTTGGACGGGCCGAAGGATAAGTAACCATCCGTTTAGCGAATTAGAAAAGAGCATGCGTTTCACGTCACACACTCCACACGGACCAAAATGCATCCGTTTTAATTCGGTGTCCATTCTCCACGGGTCAGTACGGCCTTGACCTTGTAGTCAGAGCGGACATTTGGTCAAGCATACGACATTTCAAACAGGGGAGAAACCGTTTTGCTGCAATGAATGTGGTTCATGCTACACCAGAAATTCAAGTCTTAAAAGCATTTTGTGCTTTATGTGTCGAAAATGGTTAATATCAACCACTAAAATGGCATCAGTCAATTCCCTGAAGAGAAACTACTTTGTTGCCATGACTGTGGCAAACTCTTCCAAAACAAGAAGAACATTGATAAAAATATCAAGAGGAGACGAGGAGAAAATATATTGCTGTCATATATGTGTCAAATGCTTTAGACAACAATACACTGATGGGCATATGAAGATACACATGGAAGGAAGAGAATGGATTTCAAAGGGAGGCTGGTTAGGCTCACTCAGTCTGATTAAAAAAACATTTTTAATTACTTTTTAATCTGTTTTCTCTTAGACTGTAGGCCTACATTTGAACTTGTATCTGTTTTCAAATGACACTTCTGTCATCAATAAGAATCATTGTTCAGTAAAGTAGACTATCAAAAATAAATGATTTTGAATGATAATTTTGGAGCTATTGTTCCCTTTGTTTTTCTATGGCTATCAAACTGTTAATTTGTCAGGACTCTAGGGGACAGAGGGAGTTTCTCTCCTAACAAATACCTATAGAGGATCTCTTTCACAGCCTAATTTCCGTATGTCTCTGTCAGAATACTTTTTAAATGCATGCTTCTTTGAGTCCTTCCTATACGTTGTGACTGATAACACATGACTGGATTAGTGAAGGGTATAAGGACCCTCGCTTTCATCTGTCCAAATTAGTGATTAATTCAAGGAGAAGGTAGAGGTGTATTTTTAAAAACTCTGACCAAGCCACTTTAACCCATGCCCAACCTAACACCTGGCGCCACATGGTAATGAAAAAACATCACATATAATACAGAATGGCGGTTGAAATACATTATATAGGCTAGATATTTTATACAAGGTGCTTCATTATATTGCTATTTCCAGCACCATTTCCAGTTTTACAGTAGAAAGAATAGAGGTCTGTGACGTTCCTAAACGCGTTGCCGTTAATCACCAGCAGGTGTCGCTCCAGACAGTACTTTGCACTTGTCAACTTCCGTTTAGAGACGTATCATCACAGACATGGCGGCTAGCTCACGGCGGAATCCCCCTCCTCTCCCTGGAGCAGAGAACCAAGACCCACTTTCCGAAATGGCAGATGAAGACAGTGACGAAGGGGAGGATATATTCGTTGGCAATGTAAGCACTAGGCATATCAGATGATACCAGTTACAGCTTGAAACCTGATTTGTACACCATTCCATAGCATGCTAATGTTAGCTAAGCTAGTAGCCCTGTACACTACAGAACGGAGTTTAGCCAGCTAGCTAGGCTAACATTAGCTAGCTACCTGTCAAGCACAACTCTTCAAGTCTCCATTCTGGTACAATCCATTAGATAGCTTACTGACGTTAACTCCTTTTGTTTTTTGATTGCAGTCAGCAAGCTGCACTCACTCAAACAATTACTAATTTATTAAGCGCTGCACTCCAGCCTAGATATCTACCTGTGTGAAGCTAGTCACAAAAAGGATTAACCATAATAGTGCATTTTTCGGTTCGCTTTCAAAATAAAAGTGACACAAATAGTGGAAACGTGCTAAATTTGGACTAGCTAAACAATGTAGGAATGTTCTTATACATTCAACAAAAGACAATAATTAGTTTTGACACACACAAAAAATCAGTTGACAACGCACTGTGGATGTATTAGACTAGAATTGCATTGTGGGCATACTTATATTTCATTCTACAGCCTTGCCTAAACATCACTGTTACCATGGTTATTCCATGGATAATCAGTCTGAAAGAAATCGCTGTAAAAAATATGCAAATCTATGCAAGCTAAAATGTTGAATAAAATGATATGAGGTTACTTTACCGGTTGTCCGTGCAGAACCTACCGGCGCAGCAAAAAGTCAAGTAAACAATTATTTACTGTGGACATTTGATCTCCACAACTTTTTCCAGCACCTGTAAATTCTCTCACTTGTATTTTCCATCTCCATAGCATTTCACGTGATGCACAATATGTAAACAATAGCCGAATGTAATCGAACATGGTCCTGTCTATGCTTCGGTTAAACTCGGCCATTGTTGATATATTGGCCAAGTCATGCGAATTGCGTCAGTATTGGAAATAAAAACCAGAAATACAAACCGATATACAGACCAGCGTACTGAAAGTCGGGTTAATAACACTACTCTGTGGATAGTCCGTCTCGGATTACCGCCTATATAAGGAGTAAAGTATGTTTAAATTAAGTTTATTCAATGTTCTGACTTGTCTTATGACTGTTCACAAAAAGTGAGCCTACATGTTAGAGATGAGAGAAGAGTCTGCCACGCTGGGATTCGTAGAGACTATGTACAGGCTAACCTATGGATGTTGCACCCATGAAATGGAGTATCAGCCTACTCAGTGACATTCACAGAACGCTAATATGTGTGTAAACGCTACACAGTTGTTTTCTGTGAGTGTCACTCATAGGCTGATACCCTATTTCATGCAACATCCTTAGGTTAGGCTGTACAGTGCATATAAGTATGCCAACAAATGCATTTCTAAGTCTAATACATCCACAGTGCGATTTCAACTGATTTGTATTACTTTGGGTCAAATTAACTAATTATTGTCTTGAATCTGTATAACATCCGACCATTAACTAGTCCAAATATGGCATTATTCCACTATTTGTATTCGTTTGAATCTCTTTTAATGGGGCACTTTTATTTGAACCGCAAATTCCACGATTGTTGCTAATCCTTAGTGTGGCTAGCTTCACACAGGTGTAGCTAGCCAAGGTGGCTAATTCTGTTTGATTTTAGCCCATCTGGGCAATGGTTGACCTCACTCTTGTTCAGGACCGGGGCAGCTGATAATGTAACTAACTAGCTTGTTAAATCGGTTCTATTCACTGCACGTTGGCTAGCTAGTTCTACTAATATCTATATATCTAACTTCAGTTGGACATACACTTGTTTCCACCCAAATAAAGGAAAAGATGAGAAATTGTCTTCAAATCCCATAGTGGACATCAGTCTACACTTGAACAGTTACCCCACCTTCATTTTTGACGAAAATGAGTTTGATAGTAATGGACATGTGGCTATGTAGGCCCATTTATTCTGTTGCATCATTGTAATACCAGCAATGTAATACACAACTAAAGGGACAATTCACTATTTTCCAACACTAAATTCATCATCTCCAACACCCCAACATCAACATGTGAACATGGTGGTTTATATGTTTTTGAGTCAAAAAACACATCTTCCTATCTCTTCTACTTCAAAACACAAATGCACCATTTTCATATGTTGATGTTGAGCTGGTGCTGGAGATGAATATGAAGTTACAAGTTTTTTTTATTTTTATAATTGCCTTTGTCACAATCAACTGACCTGGCCCCTTTTCACTGATAACCCAAGTCCACCCCACACAAATATTGTGGTTTGTGCTTCTCCTTGTATGTGAAAGGTTTAAACGCCGGCACTAAAAAAGTGACCTGTTTTAATACCCTCAATTCTACGTGCTGTACTCTTTATTGATGTTTCTGTATTCCCCTTCAGAGCAACCCTGTTGCAGAGGCCTTTCAGCCTGACACAGCCAATGGTGAAGAACCAGCTGACCTCTTCAGTGAAGCAGAAACTAGCACCGCTGCCAACAGTTACATCACAAACTCTAAGTCCAACGGTGTCCATTCAGACAATGAGAATGATCTATTTGCAGGTATGTTATCATTTTTACCTTTTATTATTACCCCTACTAGACTGAAAAGCAGAATTGGTTCATCTCCCTGTGACGTCCTTGCTTATGTTATATGTTGCCCCCCCCCCTTTGTCCCCGTCCCCTCAGAGGTCTCGGTGGAGCTGTCCATGGAGAACCCCAGCACCACAGCCAAGTCCTCTGGAGCTGAATTCACCCATCACTTACACTATCAGCAACACAACCTGAGTCTATGGAGCAGGTAGGCTATAACAGACATCAGAAACACAACCGAGGTCTATAGAGCAGGTAGGCTACAACAGGACATCAGCAACACACCCAGGTCTATGGAGCAGGTAGGCTACAACAGGACATCAGCAACACAACCCAGGTCTATGGAGCAGGTAGGCTACAACAGGACATCAGCAACACAACCCAGGTCTATAGAGCAGGTTAGGCTACAACAGGACATCAGCAACACAACCCGGTCTATGGAGCAGGTAGGGCTCACAACTGGACAGGTCCATATCACCAGACCCAGGTCTATGGAGCAGGTAGGCTNCACCCAAATAAAGAAAAGATGAGAAATTGTCTTCAAATCCCATAGTGGACATCAGTCTACACTTGAACAGTTACCCCCACCTTCATTTTTGACGAAAATGAGTTTGATAGTAATGGACATGTGGCTATGTAGGCCCATTTATTCTGTTGCATCATTGTAATACAGCAGCAATGTAATACACAACTAAGGGACAATTCACTATTTTCCAACACTAAATTCATCATCTCCAACACCCCCAACATCAACATGTGAACATGGTGGGTTTATATGTTTTTGAGTCAAAAACACATCTTCCTATCTCTTCTACTTCAAAACACAAATGCACCATTTTCATATGTTGATGTTGAGCTGGTGCTGGAGATAAATGAAGTTACAAGTTTTTTTTATTTTTTATAATTGCCTTTGTCACAATCAACTGACCTGGCCCCTTTTCACTGATAACCCAAGTCCACCCCACACAAATATTGTGGTTTGTGCTTCTCCTTTTGTATGTGAAAGGTTTAAAAACGCCGGCACTAAAAAAGTGACCTGTTTTAATACCCTCAATTCTAAGTGCTGTACTCTTTATTGATGTTTCTGTATTCCCCTTCAGAGCAACCCTGTTGCAGAGGCCTTTCAGCCTGACACAGCCAATGGTGAAGAACCAGCTGACCTCTTCAGTGAAGCAGAAACTAGCACCGCTGCCAACAGTTACATCACAAACTCTAAGTCCAACGGTGTCCATTCAGACAATGAGAATGATCTATTTGCAGGTATGTTATCATTTTTACCTTTTATTATTACCCCTACTAGACTGAAAAGCAGAATTGGTTCATCTCCCTGTGACGTCCTTGCTTATGTTATATGTTGCCCCCCCCCCTTTGTCCCCGTCCCCTCAGAGGTCTCGGTGGAGCTGTCCATGGAGAACCCCAGCACCACAGCCAAGTCCTCTGGAGCTGGAATTCACCCCATCACTTACACTATCAGCAACACAACCTGAGTCTATGGAGCAGGTAGGCTATAACAGGACATCAGAAACACAACCGAGGTCTATAGAGCAGGTAGGCTACAACAGGACATCAGCAACACAACCCAGGTCTATGGAGCAGGTAGGCTACAACAGGACATCAGCAACACAACCCAGGTCTATGGAGCAGGTAGGCTACAACCGGACATCAGCAACACAACCCAGGTCTATAGAGCAGGTAGGCTACAACAGGACATCAGCAACACAACCCAGGTCTATGGAGCAGGTAGGCTACAACTGGACGTCAGCATCACCACCCAGGTCTATGGAGCAGGTAGGCTACAACAGGACATCAGCAACACAACCCAGGTCTATGGAGCAGGTAGGCTACAACAGGACATCAGCAACACAACCCAGGTCTATGGAGCAGGTAGGCTATAACAGGACATCAGAAACACAACCCAGGTCTATGGAGCAGGTAGGCTACAACAGGACATCAGCAACACAACCCAGGTCTATGGAGCAGGTAGGCTACAACATGACATACCCAACAAATTCCACCACAGTTTAGTTTAATGTAATATGTTGTTGTCTGCTGCTCGTTGCTTTGGAGGGCCATTATGCCATACCGTAATTATTATCAGCCCTCAAAAGACAGATACAGGGGATAGGGAACACTGCTGACCTTATGAGACTAGCAAAACCCAAAATGTTTTCATCATATGCAGCATTAGCAAAAGAGAGAGAATAATAACAGTAAATGTAAGTGCAATTTCCCGAAGTCTTGTTGTTCACCAGCTCATTTCCACCAATTCAGTTGGAAGAGGAAAAGGATGAGGACAGCTTTGACATGGAGGTTGCTGTCACCAATCCAGAGAAAATTGGTAAGGAATATATTTTTTTTTTCACTATCTTTGAACTGATGTTTGGCAACCATTTAGAAGCATTGGAAGTGTGTATTGTGGTTTAATCCATGGAAGCTATGATGTAATTATCTCATCTTCCTTTCAATTGAGTTGAGTTTTTAAAGTAGGAAGCCAAGATGGCATTGCTGGGAGAGGGAGTGTTTTCTTGCTTGTCCAAGCAACTTTGAGGGTTAGGAGTGTAATATTGGCTATCAATATAGCAATAACTAACTATAGCTTTAGCTACACATGGCAAGTTGAGAGTTTTGATTTGTCAATTTGAATGGGAGAACACAACAAAGACAACAGGAGATGGAATATCAAAACCTCACAGAAGCCGACAGGCATGCTAGCTAGCTACGACAAGAGCCAGAACAGCATGTATACACAAGATGCCGTGAGCTCAAGACGGACCAGATCCTTGAAACCTCTTTACCTCAGTTTAGTTTTTAAATGTTGTTCACGCTTGGTCCTGGAGGGTTGTAGCCAGGATATGTTTTTTTAAATTGTTTTTTTTACAGTTTGTGTGTCATTTTCCCATCTCTCGGATTTCATATTTGAAACTAAACTATGTCTCAACCTCTGTAACCTGACAATTTGATTTTCCCTTTTAGGAGATGGCATGAACGCTTACATGGCCTACAAGGTGTCCACTCGGGTATGTAACTTCTGCAGCAGCAAAATCAGGACTTTTTAAACAACTCGTTTTTGTTTTGGTCATGTATACAGTAGTACTCCCAAACCATTTTTTCTATACTTTGCACTGTGACCATGAACAATTTGAAGGAATTACTCTGCTTGTGTTGAGTAGGCCTACTTCTGCCAGTGTCCTCTATGGAATCAGAACTTGTGATTTCGTCTTGCGCAAACTGATACTAAGCCTCACTAATTCCACCCCCTAGACTACATTACCCATGTTCAGGAACAGGACATTCTCGGTGTGGAGGAGGTTCAGTGATTTCCTTGGTCTGTATGAGAAGCTGTCAGTGAAGCACTCTCTGAACGGCTGTATCATCCCTCCACCACCAGAGAAGAGCGTTGTGGGTAAGGAACTACATTTTTCAGTTTATGTCTGCCAGCCAGTTTCAAAAACCTGGTTGCAGGTATAGTATGCAAACCCGGTAGATTTCACAGGTGCAGGGTACTGATCACGGCACATGGAATACAGAAAGACACTAGTAACACCATGTCTTGACTCCCTAGGGATGACCAAAGTGAAGGTGGGAAAGGATGACTCTTCCTCGGCTGACTTTGTGGAGAGGAGGAGAGCGGCTCTGGAGAGGTAGAACCTGAAGAAGCACCTTTTACCATTATTGTACTCAGACTTTGCATGTACAGCACGGTGAAGTATCATGTTCAGATTGTGTTTTATATTAGCCTGTTGATATTTGTCATATTCCTTTGCTTTTGTTAAGAATGTATTGCTGTATCTTCATTGCTATGGCAGGCATTGCAGTGTTTCCTCCCTGTAGTCTAGCCCGTTGATATTTGTGGGATTTTCTAGGTACCTGCAGAGAGTAGTGTGTCACCCATCCCTGTTACAAGACCCTGATGTCAGAGAGTTCCTGGAAAGAGACGAGGTAGGTGCTCTAAAGTCATTAGCTGTCAATACTGTCACAGACTACTGGAATCATGCATTAATTTGTTCACTGCGTGTGTGTGTCTGCGTGCGTGTGTGTCTGCGTGCGTGTGTGTCTGCGTGCGTGCGTCTGCTTGTGTCTGCGTGCGTGCGTGCGTGTGTGTCTGCGTGCGTGCGTGCGTGCGTGCGTGCGTGCGTGTGTGTGTGTGTCTGTCAGCTGCCTAGGGCGGTGGGTACACACACACTGAGTGGAGCTGGTTTCCTGAAGATGATCAACAGAGCATCAGATGCTGTCAGTAAGATGACCATCAAGATCAGCGACTCGGATGCTGTAAGACAATCACTGTTCTGGTTGATTTACTCAAATGCCAAACAAGAAATCATAGCAGTAAAGTCAGTTATCTAAATTAATGTTGGAGCTTTTGCATTTATTAATTTTTTCTGTAAAATGATGATATTTTTCTTTCCTGTCTGCTAAACGGGATGCGTATGCCTCTGTAAAGCTTTGGGTCGATACGTCCCCTTTGTCATTCAAATTAGTTGAATTGATGTAGATTGGTTGCCTGATCGTACCTCCCACGTTGCTTTGTGTTCCAGTGGTTTGACAACAAACTGCAGGAGGTGGAGAGCGAGGAGCTGCAGCTGAGGAAACTCCATGCGGTGGTGGACTCCCTGGTCAACCACAGAAAGGGTGAGATTCACAGAAAAAAGATGTCTGCTTTAAAACCCTTTTGATAAGATTGGAGCTTTAAAGCAGATTGGAGCTTTTTAAAATTATGACCCTGTTATATCTGTTGTTTC
Source organism: Oncorhynchus kisutch (assembly GCF_002021735.2). NCBI lineage: Eukaryota > Metazoa > Chordata > Actinopteri > Salmoniformes > Salmonidae > Oncorhynchus > Oncorhynchus kisutch. Next base: position 6,853,138 of record NW_022261980.1, on the reverse strand, counting down.
GTCAGAGCTCTGCGGGAACACAGCAGTGTTCGCCAAGAGCATGGCCATGCTGGGCAACTCGGAGGACAACACAGCTCTGTCCCGGGCCCTCTCCCAACTGGCTGAGGTGGAGGACAAGATGGAGACGCTACACCAGGAGCAGGCGGCCAGTGACTTCTTCATCTTGGCCGAGCTGCTGGCCGACTACATCCGCCTACTAGGGGCCGTCAGGGTACTGAAACTTCATTCTACATCCGCCTACTAGGGGCCGTCAGGGTACTGAAACTTCATTCTACATCCGCCTACTAGGGGCCGTCAGGGTACGGAAACTTCATTCTACATCCGCCTACTTAGGGGCCGTCAGGGTACGGAAACTTCATTCTACATCCGCCTACTTAGGGGCCGTCAGGGTACGGAAACTTCATTCTACGGCCTGAATTTTAAATAGAACGCTACGACTACATTAACTGGATGAGTAAATCCAAAATGTCTATGGAAGATTAGTGCAAACGCTGCTAGATTTGGTGCTAAACTGGGTAGCTACTAGCTAGAATCTGTGTGCCCTCGATGTGAAATTGATGTGGTGCAGATTTTGGTCTGAACTCGTGCTGTGCGCTTAATTTGGGCATTCTCGTTATGTTGTCCTCAGGGCTGTTTTGAGCAGCGCATGAAAACGTGGCAGCGCTGGCAGGAGGCTCAGAGCACCCTGCAGAAGAAGAGGGAGGTTGAGGCAAAGCTTCTGTGGGCCAACAAGCCTGACAAACTACAACAGGCCAAAGAGGAGATCACTGAGGTACAGGAGCCAGCACTGTGTTAATGCATGCTTAAAGGGAGGTGGTATTGCTTTGACTTCTAGTTCCACATTAAACTCTCCTTCTTCCCCTCATGTCTTTCACAGTGGGAGGGTAAAGTCACTCAGTACGAGAGGGATTTTGACAGGATCTCTGTAACCGTCCGCAAGGAATTCCTCAGGTTTGAGGTAAGGATTTATTAATTTTTTGCATCGGAGCAACATCTTGCTCCCGTATTCAGGGTAGTTTTGCATGAGAAAATCTACATGACCGTTATTTTCTTCCCCTCCATCTAACAGAAAGAGAAGTCCAATGACTTCAAAAGCCAGATAGTGAAATATCTGGAGTCTCTTCTACAGTCTCAACAGCGGGTAATCTGTACTCTTTTTTAAAATCTCTTCAAATGTGTGTTTTTCCATGTAACTGTTTGCTTGAAATATTGGTCTTTATACTCCAGATATTGATGTGCTCTCTTTTCACTTTTCCCCCTCTTGGATCTAGCACGTAAAGTTCTGGGAAGCATTCCTGCCTGAAGCAAAAGCGATAGCATGATGAGGCTTGAGGACGTTAGGAAGAGAACGACTGCCTTTTTGAACACTTTACCTCCTGACTCTGTACCCAGAAGACAATGCAACAGAGGGGACAACTACTCTACATCTCATCCATATTATTTTAGCATTAGTGATTTATTTTCCAGCTTTTCAGTATGCTCTACATCGGCACAATGTATCGATTCAACAGAGATGAATTTGACAGTCTAGCTTTTCTAAGTAAACATGTCAGTGGTGTAAGTGGGATATGTTTACTCCGTGTTCTTGGGCCACCCTTACTCCGATAGGAAGAGTTTGACTTAACAATCCTAAAGTGTTCACGTTTTGAGGTACTTCCCTAGAGTAGTAGTGTTTGTTTACAGTGGAGGGCAGTTCATAACTGTTTACAAAAGCTCATGAAATAACTTTTGGATCCACAAAAGCATAGAGGGGAATGTAGTAAATTGTGTGTGTCGTGTGAAATACCACTTTGACTAGAGAGCTCATTCAAACTGATAGACGGACTAATACCAACTGTCCTCAATTTGTGCATTTGCAGACCTACAGTGAAGGGACAAAATAATGGAAGCATGGAGTGTATGTTTATGGTGACCCATCAGATGAGTGTGCCTGCCTGTGTCTGTGCGTGTTCACCATTGTTTGATCATCAGTTGATATACATCTGTAACCTCAAATAATTATGATCAACAACAGTCTTTCTGAACTGACCATCAGTATATTTTTTACATCTGTGTTCAAACATGTAGCCTCATTGAATTCAATGTGATTGTGAAATATGTCATGTTCAGTGTTGGGAAAAGTACTCAATCGTCCTACTTGAGTAAAAGTACAAAGTAAAGGTCAATGCTATACATAAAATTCCTTATATTAAGCAAACCAGATGGCATGATTTTCTTTTTTTAAATGTATTTACAGACAGACTGTGGCACATAATTCTATTCTGCCTCAGCATTCAAAATGTAATAAGTTATTTTGGGTGTTGGGGTAAATGTATGGGAGTAGTACATATCTTTAGGAATGTGGTGGAGTAAAAGTAGTCAAATATAAATAGTAATGTAATGTACACATACCCAAGTATTTTTTTCTTCAGTACTTTAAACCAATGGTCAAGTTTCCTCGCAATTTTGATAAACTAGCAACAGTGCTTGACTTGGACTGAAATAGGTGTCAGTACTCATTTTGTGTGCTGGTACTGTTAAGGTGCAGGAAGTCCATAATACTTTTGAACTAAATATTCTATATAAGGTGCAGGAACTCGAGCAGTAGAAAATTAGGTGCCGCTATTCAGTTCCGGTTGGGGTTATACCCAAATCCAGCACTGACTAGCAGTGTGTAATGATGATGAAAGCAAAGTGATACAAGTGTTGACTCCTTTAGTTTTCTTACCCAACATTTATATGAGTGTCTGTTCTTTTTCCTCGAGATGTGCTTTATTTTTGTAACCACTCGCATTTAGATAAGATATTCCTGAAAATTATATAGAAGTGAGTAATAAAGATGATTGACTGAACTTTGTTTAATGTTTGAGGCAGTTTTTTTTTGTCCATAAAATGTTATCAGTATCCAAAAATGTAGGACAGGGAATATCAAATTGAGGTTATTTGGTGCATGGTTTCAAACATTCTATCCACATAATATACATTTTAAATAACTGAGCTTGTATCATTGCATTGTTAAAACCATTGAGTTAGAACATTTGAAGTCATTTACTCATAATTCATCACCATTATTTAAAAACATTTTTTTAAACTTGGGTCCCCCCCAAGAAATGTATCGAGCCCTGTGCAACCTGGAAGTGTTGACGCAAGCGGGTGTGTCGTTCAAAGCTCAATGGTGCGACTGCCTGTACTTCCGGAGAACGTCAACCTTTCACGAACAGCAAGAATAAGAAAAATTATGAAAGGGTTGCTTGTCTGTCTCTATTGACTGATAATTATACAATATTTATATTTGATAGAATTAAATACACTCGAACACTTAGGTGAATCGCAAGAAGCGGCCGAATCAACAGCAGGAGTACCACAGCTAAAGTAAGTCGGTGGTTGTTTGCATGATGATAGCTAGCCTCGTTGCTAATGACGATAACTACTAGCGAACGTTAGCTATTTTCCATTTCCTCGTTCCACCTAATTTGGGTTAACCGAAATTACGTTCCCCCTGAAATAAATGTAGTTCCATGTCAATGAGACTGCTATAGCTAAATACCAATGAAATAAATGGCGCTATTAATTGGCCTGCTAGCTAGCTAACATATCCAAGCAAGTAACGTTATTGCTTTTTCATCCAATTCAGTTTGTTTTGTATAACCTAACGTTAGCTAACTAGTTGTTGGCTGGATATATGAAAGTTATGGTTGGATAAAATTGTGGTTGCTGCTAAAAGTGGTGGTGGTTGCTTTTGACAAAATAAACGCTATCTATCTAGCTAGCTAACGTTATAAACATTCCCATCATTGGCTAAGTAACTAGCAAGCTAAGGTCAATTTACACATCTAACGTTACTGTAGGTGGCTAGCTAATCGATATGTCCACATTGTCAGTAAGTATCTTTTGTCTATGGAAGAAGCCTATAATAACAAACGTCGCTGCTGGCATCGTTTTTTTAGCTTGTGGAAAAGCATCTCTGCAGTTAACGTTAAATCAGTATTGTCCCTGTTAGCTAGGTAACGTTATGTCTTGTTATTAAATTGTGTAGGCCTAGATATAGCCATTATTTTTTTGGCGAAAAAGATTAGACCTACAGTAGAATGATTACTCATTTGATGTTAATCTGGCTATCTGAGACGAAATATATTGACGTGTATATAATATAAATGACGTTATTTACAGTATATATGGACATACAGTACCAGTCAAGTTTGGACACACCTACTCATTCAAGGGTTTTTCTTTATTTTTCTATTTTCTACATAGTATAATAATAGTGAAGACGTCACAACTATGAAGTAACACAGATGGAATCATGTAGTAACCAAAAAGTGTTAAACAAATTAAAATATATTTGAGATTCTTCAAAGTAGCCACCCTTTGCCTTTATGACAGCTTCAAATCAAATTTGATTTGTCTCATGTGCCGAATACGACAGACCTTACAGTGAAATGCTTATTTACAAGCCCTTAACCAATAAGGCAGTTTTAAGAAAAATAATTACCTAAAAAATTTATAACAAATAGTTAAAGAGCAGCAGTAAAATAACAGTAGTGAGGCTATATACAGGGGGTACCGGTACAGAGTCAATATGCAGGGGCACCGATTAGTCGAGGTAATTGAGGCCGGAGTCTTTGACACTTTTTTTTTGGACCTTCCTCTGACACCGCTTGGTATAGAGGTACTGGATGGCAGGAAGCTTGGCCCCAGTGATGTACTGGGCCGTACGCACGACCCGCTGTAGTGCCTTGCGGTCGGAGGCCGGCAGTTGCCATACCAGGCAGTGATGCAACCAGTCAGGATGGTGCAGCTGTATAACTTTTTGAGGATCTGAGGACCCTTGCCAAATATTTTCAGGCTCCTGAGGGGGAATAGGCTTTGTCATGCCCTCTTCACGACTGTCTTGGTGTGTTTGGACCATGGTAATTTGTTGGTGATGCGGACACCAAGTAACTTGAAGCTCTCAACCTGCTCTACTACAGCCCTGCTGATGAGAATGGTGGCATGCTCGGTCCTCCTTTTCCTGTAGTCCACAATCATCTCTTTAGTCTTGATCACGTTGAGGGAGAGGTTGTTGTCCTGGCACAGACAGGTCTCTGACCTCCTCCCTATAGGCTGTCTCATTGTTGTCGGTGATCAGGCCTACCACTGTTGTTGTCAGCAAACTTAATGATGGTGAAGTCGTGCCTGGCCATGCAGTCATGGGTGAAGAGGAGGGGACTGAGCACGCACCCCTGAGGGGCCCCCATGTTAAGGATCAGCGTGGCAGATTTGTTGTTACCTACCCATACCACCTGGAGGTGGCCCGTCAGGAAGTCCAGGATCCAGTTGCAGAGGGAGGTGTTTAGTCCCAGGGTCCTTCGCTTAGTGATGAGCTTTGAGGGTACTATGGTGTTGAACACTGAGCTGTAGTCAATTAATAGCATGTTCCTTTTGTCCAGGTGGGAAAGGGTACCTGTGGAGTGCAATAGATTGCATCATCTGTGGATCTTTTGGCATTCTCTCAACCAGCTTCATGAGGTATCAAATCAAATTTTTCAAATGTATTGGTCACATACACGTGTTTAGCAGATTATTGCAGGTGTAGCAAAAATGCTTGTGCATCTGGCTCCGACAGTGCAGTAATATCTAACAAGTATTATCTACGTTTTACAACATATACCCAATACACATAAAAAATAAGTAAGGAATGGATTAAGAATATATATAGATATGTCAGTTGCATTGAACTAGTATAGAGTAGAGGTCGACCGATTTATGATTTTTCAACGCCGATACCGATTTAATCTGAGGATTTTTATTTTTTATTTATTTGTAATAATGACAATTACAACAATACTGAATGAGCACTTATTTTTAACTTAACATAATACATCAATAAAATCTATTTAGCCTCAAATAAATAATGAAATATGTTCAATTTGGTTTAAATAATGCAAAAACAAAGTGTTGGAGAAGAAAGTAAAAGTGCAATATGTGCCATGTAAAAAAGCTAACGTTTAAGTTCCTTGCTCAGAACATGAGAACATATGAAAGCTGGTGGTTCCTTTTAACATGAGTCTTCAATATTCCCAGGTAAGAGGTTTTAGTTTGTAGTTATAGGACTATTTCTCACTATACCATTTGTATTTCATATACCTTTGACTATTGGATGTTCTTATAGGCACTATAGTATTGCCCGTGTAACAGTATAGCTTCCGTCCCCCTCCTCGTCCCTACCTGGGCTCGAACCAGGAACACATCGACAACATCCACACTCGAAGCATCGTTACCCATCGCTCCACAAAAGCCACGGCCCTTGCAGCGCAAGGGGAATAACTACTCCAAATCTAAAAGCGAGTTACGTTTGAAACAGTATTAGCGCACACCTAGCTAACTAGCTAGCCATTTCACATTGGTTACACCAGCCATTAGGCTGATAGGCTTGAATTCATAAACAGCGTTGTGCTTGCGAATAGCTGCTGGCAAAACGCACTAAAGTGCTGTTTATATGAATGATTACGTTTCTGCTGCTGCTCAGTCAGACTGCTCTATCAAATCAGACTTAATTATAACATAATAACACACAGAAATACGAGCCTTTGGTCAGTAATATGATCGAATCCGGAAACTATAATTTTGAAAACAAAATGTTTATTTCAGTGAAATACGGAACCGTTAGGGATGCCACCCGTTAGATAAAATACCTAAATCTAAATATTCTTGTTCCATTGCACAACCTTCAATGTATGTCATAATTACGTAAAATTCTGGCAAATTAGTTCGCAATGAGCCAGGCAGCCCAAACTGTTGCATATACCCTGACTCTGCGTGCAATGAACGCAAGAGATATTACACAATTTCACCTGGTTAATATTGCCTACTAAACTGGATTAGTAGTTATAACTAGTGATTATGATTGATTGTTTTTTTATAAGATAAGTTTAATGCTAGCTAGCAATTTACCTTCGTTTCTACTGCATTTGCGTAACAGGCAGGCTACTCGTGGAGTGCAATGGTTAGAGCGTTGGACTAGTTAACTGTGCAGTTGCAAGATTGAAACCCCTGAGCTGACAAGGTGAAAATCTGTCATTCTGCCCCAGAACAAGGCAGTTAGCCCACAGTTCCTAGGCAGTCATTGAAAATAAGAATGTGTTCTTAATAACTGACTTGCCTAGTTAAATAAAAGGTACATAATCGGAAATCGGCCCCCCAAAAATACCAATTTACGATTGTTATGATAACTTGAAATCGGCCCTAATTAATCGGCCATTCCGATTAATCGGTCGACCTCTATTATAGAGTGCAGTTTATACATATGAGATGAGTAATGCTACATACAGAAACATTAAAGTGTCTAGTGATCCATTTCTAAAAGTGGTCAGGGATTCCTGATCTATGTGTATAGGCAGCCGCCTCTGATGTGCTAGCGATGGCTGTTTAGCAGTCTGATGGCCTTGAGATAGAAGCTGTTTTTCAGTCTCTCGGTCTCAGCTTTGATGCACCTGTACTGACCTCGCCTTCTGGATGTTAGCGGGGTGAATAGGCAATGGCTCGGATTGTTGATGTCCTTGATGATCTTTTTGGCCTTCCTATGCCATTGGGTGCTGTAGGTGTCCAGGAGGGCAGGAAGTTTTCCCCCGGTAATGCGTTGGGCAGACCACACCACCCTCTGGATAGGTTTGCGGTTGTGGTTGGTGCAGTTGCTGTACCAGGTGGTGATACAGTCCAATAGGATGCTCTCAGTTGTGCACATCATTACTGGAATGCATTTCAATGAACAGGTGTGCCTTGTTAAAAGTTAATTTGTGGAATTTCTATCCTCAATGCGTTTGAGCCGATCATTTGTGTTGTGACAAGGTAGGGGTCCTATACAGAAGATAGCCCTATTTGGTAAAAGACCGAGTCCATGTTATGGCAAGAACAGCTCAAATAAGCAAAGAGAAACGACAGTCCATTACTTTAACCTTTCTGGCACAGGCGTTCTGCTAGCGACCCACCTCGACAACATACGGTGAAATTGCAGAGCGCCAAATTCAAAATACAGAAATAGTCATAATAAACATTCATAAAAAATACAAGTGTTATACATCGGCTTAAAGAGTTACTTCTTGTTAATCCAGTCAGATTTCAAAAGGGCTTTATGGCGAAAGCATACCATGCGATTATCTGAGGACAGCGCCCCGCATACAAAAGCATCAAAAAACATTTCCCAACCAAACAGATGCATCACGAAGGTCAGAAATAGCGATAGAATAAATCGCTTACCTTTGAAGATCTTCATCTTTTTGCAATCCCAAAGGTCTGTTACACAATGAATGGTCGTTTTATTCGATAAAGTCCTTCTTTATATCCCAAAAATGACTAAAAATGTTTATTTGGCGCGTTTGATTCAGAAATACACCGGTTCCAACTCGCCCAACATGCCTACAAAGGATCTAAGTTACCTGTAAACTTAGTCCAAACATTTCAAACAACGTTTCTCATCCAACCTCAGGTACCCTAAAATGTAAATAATCATTTTCAATACCGGCGAAAAACACCACCTGAGTGACACTTAGAAACAATACGACTACTTCTTCATTTCCATTTTTTTTTTTACATGGAACATTTTCTGAAGACTGTTGACTTCTAGTGGAAGCCATAGGAACTGCAATCTGTGTCCTAATAATTTGGCTTCCCCATAGAAAAGCATTGGGTTTCGCCTGCCAAATCAGTTCTGTTATACACACAGACATTATTTTAACAGTTTTAGAAACTTTAGTGTTTTCTATCCAATACTACCATGCATATGCATATCCTAGCTTCTGGGCCTGAGTAACAGGCAGTTTACTTTGGGCACCTCAGTCATCCAAACCTCCGAATACTGCCCCCTATCTCTAAGAACTTTAAGAGATTGACTAACTTCCATCTAACAAATTTCATGAACTTTTAAAGTTTCTTCAAGTGCAGTCACAAAAACCATCAAGCGCTATGATGAAACTGGCTCTCATGAGGACCGCCACAGGAAAGGAAGACCCAGAGTTACCTCTTCTGCAGAGGATATGTTCATAAGAGTTAACTGCACCTCAGAAATTGCAGCCCAAATAAATGCTTCACAGAGTTCAAGTAACAGACACATCTCAACATCAACTTTTCAGGAGACTGCGTGAATCAGGCCTTCATGGTCAAATTGCTGCAAAGAAACCACTACTAAAGGACACATAAGAAGGAGATACTTGCTTGGACCAAGAAACATGAGCAATGGACATTAGACCGAGTCCAAATTTGAATTATTTGGGCCAACCGCTGTGTATTTGTGAGACGCAGAGTAGGTGAACGGATGATCTCTGCATGTGTGGTTCCCACCGTGAAGCATGGAAGAGAAGGTGTGATGTGGTGCCAGGGTCTCAGGATAACCATAAGATGTATAGGAGGCACCAGGCCCAGCAAGGTGCCAGGGTCTCAGGTTAACCATAAGATGTATAGGAGGCACCAGGCCCAGCAAGGTGCCAGGGTCTCAGGTTAACCACAAGGTCTGTAGGAGGCACCAGGCCCAGCAAGGTGCCAGGGTTTGTTCTCAACCCACTTTTCTTTTATCCTTTTATTTATGACAGAACTCCCTTCCACCAAATGTGTACGATTACTGGAAATGATTGTTAATTGTCAGAAACTGAAAAAATGACCACACTATGAATTGTGGGTTTAAGGATGTAACACATTATTTTTGTTCCGTCCAGTGTTGTCACGATTCCAGTACTCCGAAACCAGATTTTAAACTCGATGGTCCTTTAAAATCCTACGTTATGTAAAATATTATGTTTTGTAGTTTACAAAATAAATGTGACTGACAGCATAAGATTTTTTTCCTCAACCATTAGGACTGTTAACCTCAGGAAATTAAGTCTGCTTCATGTTTTGTTGCCTTTGCTTCTTTACTTCCTAGTATCGCGGTACTGGTATTGTGACAACTCTAATTAGGTCAGCCCGTGTCCCGACAAGTTTTCTTTGAAGGCCTGCTTGGAAAAGTTGAGTTGGCCTGTGTTGTTGTGTGGGGAACTTTGAAAGGAAGTCAATGGGGCTGAGAAATTGCCTCAAGCTACAGTGCATGAGAGAAGACAGTGGGAGAACCAGCTGCTAGCTGGCACTGCCACAGTGGGAATCCCTCCATATTGCCCCACCCCCCCAGATCTGATCTTTCCACTAAAGGTTAATGACTCCTTTTTAGAGCAGGGGTGTCAAACTCAGTCCATGGAGGACTGTGTCTGCTAGTTTTGTTAGTTCCTTTTCATTTGGCCAAATAAGACCTAGATGACAGGGTGAGGTTTTTTTATTTTGTATTTTTTTAACCAATCAGGGACCCTAGTTGATCTATAAGGTACAAGGGAGGAGTGAACCCACAGATACTCGGCCCTGCATATGAGTTTGACACCTGTGACAAACTCATTGTAGAGGACAGTCGGGAGCTAACCCTGTCCACACACTGTCGCCGCAGTGATATTGTAGCTAACCCTGTCCACACACTGTCGCCGCAGTGATATTGTAGCTAACCCTGTCCACACACTGTCGCCGCAGTGATATTGTAGCTAACCCTGTCCACACACTGTCGCCGCAGTGATATTGTAGCTAACCCTGTCCACACACTGTCGCCGCAGTGATATTGTAGCTAACCCTGTCCACACACTGTCGCCGCAGTGATATTGTAGCTAACCCTGTCCACACACTGTCGCCGCAGTGATATTGTAGCTAACCCTGTCCACACACTGTCGCCGCAGTGATATTGTAGCTAACCCTGTCCACACACTGTCGCCGCAGTGATATTGTAGCTAACCCTGTCCACACACTGTCGCCGCAGTGATATTGTAGCTAACCCTGTCCACACACTGTCGCCGCAGTGATATTGTAGCTAACCCTGTCCACACACTGTCGCCGCAGTGATATTGTAGCTAACCCTGTCCACACACTGTCGCCGCAGTGATATTGTAGCTAACCCTGTCCACACACTGTCGCCGCAGTGATATTGTAGCTAACCCTGTCCACACACTGTCGCCGCAGTGATATTGTAGCTAACCCTGTCCACACACTGTCACTGCAGTGATATTGTAGCTAACCCTGTCCACACACTGTCACTGCAGTGATATTGTAGCTAACCCTGTCCACACACTGTCGCCGCAGTGTTATTGTAGCTAACCCTGTCCACACACTGTCACTGCGGTGATATTGGAGCTAACCCTGTCCACACACTGTCACTGCAGTGTTATTGTAGCTAACCCTGTCCACACACTGTCGCCGCAGTGATATTGTAGCTAACCCTGTCCACACACTGTCACTGCAGTGTTATTGTAGCGAACCCTGTCCACACACTGTCACTGCAGTGATATTGTAGCTAACCCTGTCCACACACTGTCACTGCAGTGATATTGTAGCTAACCCTGTCCACACACTGTCACTGCAGTGTTATTGTAGCTAACCCTGTCCACACACTGTCACTGCAGTGATATTGGAGCTAACCCTGTCCACACACTGTCACTGCAGTGATATTGGAGCTATTTGTCACCAGTCTTGATCATTAAACACCCAAACACTCAGTTTGATAGTGCAGCCTGTTGTCTGAGCTACCTCAACTGTATAGCCTACTAGAGAGATAATGCGGCCTGTTGTCTGAGCTACCTCAACTGTATAGCCTACCAGAGAGTAGAGTAGTACTTTATTGATCCCTTACTTGGAAAAATGTTTTATCACCACAGACAAGTATCAATACTACAGCCTACACATAATGATTAACTGATATTAAGACAACTGCACCTCAGAACCATTAAAAGAGAGTCCTTTTTTTGTTTTAGCTAATAAATGCTTTTGTCTATCCTTTTCTGGGGAAACGAGCAATAACATTTGTATCATGGACGTAATCATAAATCATCACATTCAAAGACTGATGGCTATGAGTAAGAATATACTATATACTCCTATTACAGGATTTCCCACTGCCTGGTGTCTGAAAAACACTTCTGATGGTGTCATGCACACACATGCCAAAAAAAACTACTTAGCAGGAAAGCCATCAATGTTATGTTTTTTTGGCATCATGTGTGCATGACAACAGAAGTGCATTTCAGATACCGGGATGTGGGAAATCCTGTGTTGAAGTTAATGGTTGTAATGCACAGATGGCTTAACATATGGCTAAGGTCATATAGACTTAAAGTAAGGTAACCTACACTGTTATCTAACTTTTAGATGACAGTATTAATGCAAGTTAATGTTATACCCACCACTAGGTGAGCAGCATGTAGTAAATATCGACCCCCTAAAAACACACATGAAGGCCAATTTTCCAATTTGATTATTGGACTGGAAAAAAGTAGCACACTCATTCATCTAAGGCAATAACACTAGTCATTTAGGTCTAATACAACCATGTATGCACACAAGATCCAGCATGACTGTTGTGCAGCCAGATAGATGGAAATGATTGCCTCTGGCTGGGACTGGATAAGTTGTCACCTCACCAACACCACTGCTGTCTTTGCTGTGCTGTGCTCTCCCTGTTTTGTAGTCATGCACTGTTTTGGGGGTTTATGTAATGGGAAGGCTGTGGAGCTGCCCTTGGGAGAGACTGGCTGTCTTTGACGCTGAGATAGAATTTGAGAAACTGAACATGAGTCACCGGAGCGTGCACACACACACTACTCCAGCTTCACCCATGCCTCCATGTCTCAGCAAATCATCTATGCTTTTCAGGATTCATTGTGTTGATATAAAACAAATACTTTGAGCAGTTATCGATGTGCAAACATCATTTGGTTGAGGACGCACTGGTGGCTCTTGGGAAAGGGAGCTAGCTTTGTAGGTCCATTGAAAGTAGTCCTAGGCTACATCTATTTTCACTACTTTTGTCTCCTAACTGATCATTTTATGAAGTTGTTACACACCACTGGTGTGCTATTGTAATTAATGAGCAAGAAATCATTACTGACAATCAGGCAGTCTCAAGACAGTGTGATCGGGTTTACAATGATTAGGCCTGTTAACACACTCTCATGGGCAAGACATTCTGTTGATGAAGTCCAGGCTGCGTGTAAAGTTGTTATTTTGTTTCCCTGCTGTGAGACAACTTTATGTAATGGTTTACATAATAATCTCACTACCCACATCCTTGAGTACAGCCAGTGGGTGTAATCTAAGATGATTAAAATCACGACTTTCACTTTGTCTCCAGGGTCAAACCTCTTGACTACATTTCATGTTGGTTAGTATCTCTCTAGCAAGTCTTTGGTGGTAGAGCGAGACGTACAACAATGTTGTTCTGTTTACCTTTCTAGACAATGATAAGAAATTGACTGTAGTCCATGTGCTCAACTTTGTCCTACTCAACATATTTGTCTCCTTAAGGCTAGAATCCTTAGTTAAAACAATAATAAGGTGTTACCCTGCCTCTGTTTTGGTAAAAGCTTAGGGATGAGCCTAGAGAAATGTTAACTCAAATTCAAAGGCAGAGCTATGTATGCAAGACCTGACCATCCATGATATCAAAATTATATTTAAATTGAGGCTATATGGTGTTTATTTACAGTAAAATAATATGTTTATTTTGTGTTCTGGATGGGTATTGACAGTTGATCTAAACACTGCATTTAAACATTTTATAGTCATCAATTCAATGGGTAAAAATCATTAAGTTAAAAACATTGCTGTAGCAAGTAAGGATTCCTAGCTTTAATAAGCATGGTAGCTAACAGTCCAGCATGCTCTGATTTAAAGTATGTCCCGTTCAGCCAGACAAAAGATCTCAGTAGCTATATTTTCATTTTATTTATGTTTTTTCTTTTTTTTTTACTGGTCAAGTCAGTTAAGAACAAAATCTTATTTACAATGACTGCCTACCCCGGCTTAATCCTAACGACGCAGGGCCAATTGTGCGCCGCACTATGGGACTCCCAATCACGGCCAGTTGTGATACAGCCTGGAATCGAACCGGGTCTGTAGTGACGCCTCTAGCACTGAGATGCAGTGCCTTAGACCACTGCGCCACTCGGGAGCCCATATTGGCCAGGTGCCTCGTAGGACAGTCAGTCTAGATTTATTGATGGCCTGCTGGTGAAACCAAAGTGCTGAGTCATAGATCACCTCTTTAAACCACCATTGTCCTCATTCACTCAATGACATTGTACTGAGGGACTTCTCCTAACGTGTTTACTTCCTGCTTGCTCCCTAGGTCTCCTATCTCTTCCCTGTTCCGACCCCGATGTCGAGCACATCGGCCAGCCACCACAGTGAGTGGTAGAGGGGGGGCGAAGGGGCAGCCAGCGGCCCTGTGCCAGTGACGGGCTGTGGTGGGCACGGCCCGAGGCCTCTAACTGGATCCCTCGAAGCAGCAGCAGCCGCCCGGCGGTTCCCGCAGTGCCATGGACCATCCAAAAGAGGGTGAGCGGCCGGCGAGGAGCAGCAAGGTGGCACAGGGGCGCAGCGGGCACTCCAGACCCTCCAGCTCCTCAGCCTCCTCCGGGGTTCTCATGGTGGGACCTAACTTCCGCGTGGGCAAGAAGATCGGCTGCGGCAACTTCGGAGAACTGAAGCTCGGTAAGAGGAGTTAATGTAATCTTTATAATGGTAGGACTGTATTTCATATTGATCCACCCAAGGACACTCGGTTTACATGTGGTAACATGAACTGCTCTTTGTTGTGTTGATGATTTCATACGATGTGTTGGACACTAGTGTTGTCATGATACCAACATATTACTTACAATACCAGACCAAGTATCACGATACTGAGTAGTATATTACCGTGGTTTATCTTGGCCAGGTCACAGTTGCAAATGAGAACTTGTTTTCAACTAGCCTACCTGGTTAAATAAAGGTGAAATCATTATTTTTTATATATATATTTTTTTAATACCGTGCATCACTATTGGCCACACAAGCCTCCCAGACCCAGTATCCCTTATGTTGTCCATAGTGCTTTTATTTTGGGCTCACGGGGATAGGCATATTGATAGTGATTTATTCATGCCTGCTTCATAGTAATCACATAAATAATGCACAGTCTTTCAGTGGCTTGGCCTATCATGGCCAGGAACATAAAAGCCATATTTCAGATGCTAAATTCATGACATTCTGACAATCCAATGACACGGAGGACTGAGAAGGTTTATCAGCTTCAACGTGTGCTGTTATAACTGGTTATATTATAACCTCCCACAGCAACACAAGACCGACACCACTGTCTCTGAGACCCATCGGCACTAATGTTGTGTCTGTGTACAGAATTCCGTTGTAGTAGTACATGTGGTACTCTGCTATGCTGCTGTACCAATAATCAATGCATTTCTCTTAATTGAGTAGATTAGCTAGTACACGTGATGGCCATAGGCGGGGCCTGCTTGCTGAATGGAGCATACTGGGGTCACACCAATGATGTTTATAAAACCTGGTATTGGTCATTGAGAGGTTTTGAAACCACCGGTCGGCCATATTGGCGCTCCTCATTTAAGAGCAGTCCTCCATAGGAATTACTGGAATTCTACATTATTTACATTTTTTTTAAATAACATTACATTTATTTAACTTTTGTTTTCGTCCATAAAATTTATCAAAAAATATATATGCCAAGGAAAATGTTATATTTTACTTTTGTGTTTAGCTCACGTAATATAATTTGAAAGTTTGCATAAGGTTTCTGTAATATAATATGAGGTAAAAAAAAATGTAGACATTAATAAATGCATTTCTATAACTTTCTAAATATTTTTTACAATTGTGGGGGAGGCCCGAAATGTCAGTGCGGTGGCTTCAACACAGCGCCCACGCATTAGTAATCTAGTGTATATAGACATTTGAAGTCGGAAGTTTACATTACACTTAGCTTGGAGTCATTAACACTTGTTTTTCAACCACTCCACAAATTTCTTGTTAACAAACTATAGTTTTGGCAAGTCGGTTAGGACATCTACTTTGTGTGTGACACAAGTAATTTTTCCAGCAATTGTTTTCAGACAGATTATTTCACTTAGAATTCACTGTATCACAATTCCAGTGGGTCAGAAGTGTACATACACTAAGTTGACTGTGCCTTTAAACAGCTTGGAAAATTCCAGAAAATTGTCATGGCTTTAGAAGCTTCTGATAGGCTAATTTACATCATTTGAGTCAATTGGAGGTGTACCTGTGGATGTATTTCAAGGCCTACCTTCAAACTCAGTGCCTCTTTGCTTGACATCATGGGAAAATCTAAATAAATCAGCCAAGACCTCAGAAAATAAATTGTAGACCTCCCCAAGTCTGGTTCATCCTTGGGAGCAATTTCCAAACGCCTGACGGTATCACGTTCATCTGTACAAACAATAGTACGCAAGTATGAACACCATGGGACTACGCAGCTGTCATACCGCTCAGGAAGGAGACTCGTTCAGTCTCCTAGAGATGAACGTACTTTGGTGCGAAAAGTGCAAATCAATCCCAGAACAACAGCAAATGACCTTGTGAAGTATCTATATCCACAGTAAAACGAGTCCTATATCGACATAACCTGATAGGCCGCTCAGCAAGAAAGAAGCCACTGCTCCAAAACCACCATTAAAAAAGCCAGACTTCTGTTTGCAACTGCACGGGGGGACAAAGATCATACTTTTTGGAGAAATGTCCTCTGGTCTGATGAAACAAAAATAGAGCTGTTTGGCAATAATAGCCATTGTTATGTTAGCTGGAAAAAGGGGGAGGCTTGCTAGCCGAAGAACAACATCCCAACCGTGAAACACGGGGTTGGCAGCATCATGTTGTGGGGTGCTTTGCTGCAGGAGGGACTGGTGCACTTCACAAAATAGATGGCATCATGAGGTAGGAAAATTATTGGATATATTGAAGCAACATCTCAAGACATCAGTCAGAAAGTTAAAGCTTGGTTGCAAATGGGTCTTCCAAATGGACAATGACCCCAAGCATACTTCCACATTTGTGGCAAAATGGCTTAAGGACAACAAATTCCAGGTATTGGAGTGGCCATCACAAAGCCCTGACCTCAATCCTATAGAACATTTGTGGGCAGAACTGAAAAAGTGTGTGCGAGCAAGGAGGCCTACGAACCTGACTCAGGTACACCAGCTCTCAGGAGGAATGGGCCAAAATTGACCCAACTTTTGTGGGAAGCTTGTGGAAGGGTACCAGAAACATTTGACCCAAGTTAAACAATTTAAAGGCAATGGTACCAAATACTAATTGTGTGTATGTAAACTTCTGACCCACTGGGAATGTGATGAAAGAAATAAAAACTGAAATAAATCATTCTCTCTACTGTTATTCTGACATTTCACTTAAAGTAAAGTGGTGATCCTAACTGACCTAAAACAGGGCATTTTTACTCTGATTAAATGTCAGGAATTGTGAAAAACGGAGTTTAAATGTATTTGGCTAAGGTGTATGTAAACTTCCGACTTCAACTGTGAATCATTGGGTCACACACAAACCGCTGTCTAGAGATAGATTGATGCATACACACTCATTTCTTGAGGCTGGACTGAAGTTCCCCTGAGCAACGCAAAGCTCACTATTTTTCTATGTTTTTTTTGTCCTGCTCTGAAACTGCTTTTGGAGATGGTCATTTGCTGTCTACTAAGCCAAACACCAAAACACTCTATTTAGGCAAGCCCTTCAGTAGGTTGAGTAATAACCAAAGTGCTCTTATCTGAATGCCACCTCTCTCTCTGCTTTGTTTCAGGTAAAAACCTCTACACCAATGAGTATGTAGCTATTAAACTGGTAAGTACTCTCTCCTGAAAAAAAATGCACTGAACAAAAATATAAACACAACATGTGTTGGTTTCATGAGCTGAAATAAAAGATCACTGCCATTTTCCATACACATAAAAAGCTTATTTCTCATTGTGTTTTTTCACATATTTGTTTACATCCCGTTTAGTGAGAATTTCTCCTTTGCCAAGATAATCCTTCCACCTGACCAGGTGTGGCATATCAAGAAGCTGATTAAACAGCATGATCATTGCACAGGTGCACCTTGTGCTGGGGACAATAAATGCCACTCTAAAATGTGCGAATTTGTAACACTACACAATGCTACAGATGTCTCGAGTTAAGGGAGCGTGCAATTGGCATGCTGACTGCAGGAATTGAGTTGTTGCCAGAGAATTGAATGTTCATTTACTCTACCATAAGCTGGCTCCAACATCATTTTAGAGAACTTGGCAATGCGTCCAACCAGCCTCAACTACAGACCACGTGTAACCACGCCAGCGCAGGACATCCCCATCCAGCTTCTTCACATGCGGCATCGTCTGAGACCAACCACCCAGACAGCTGATAAAACTGTGGATTTGCACAACCTAATAATTTCTGCACAAACTGTCAGAAACCTACTCAGGGAAGCTCATCTGTGTGCTCAGTTCGGGGTCGTAACCGATTTCGGTGGGCAAATGCTCAGCTACGATGGACGCTGGCACGCTGGAGAGGTGTGCTCTTCACAGATGAATCCCAGTTTTGACTGTACAGGGCAGATGGCAGACAGCGTGTATACCAGTGCCCAATGGTAGCAGTGGGGTTATGGTATGGGCGGGCATAAGCTACGAACACAGTTAGCGGTGACCCAAAGGCCTTATGTAGGCTACAGTTTAGCGGTGACCCAAAGGCCTTATGTAGGCTACAGTTAGCGGTGACCAAAGGCCTTATGTAGGCTACAGTTAGCGGTGACCCAAAGGCCTTATGTAGGCTACAGTTAGCGGTGACCCAAGGCCTTATGTAGGCTACAGTTAGCGGTGACCCAAAGGCCTTATGTAGGCTACAGTTAGCGGTGACCCAAAGGCCTTATGTAGGCTACAGTTAGCGGTGACCCAAAGGCCTTATGTAGGCTACAGTTAGCGGTGACCCAAAGGCTACACGCATAATCTGTCACTCATCAATAATTGAGCAAAGGGGGCTACCTGGGTGGCCCAGTGGTCTAGGGCTAACCAGGTCACCAGGTGCACGGCGTTTCCTCCGACACATTGGTGAGGTTGGCTTCCGGGTTGGATGCGTGCTGTGTTAAGAAGCAGTGTGGCTTGGTTGGGTTGTGTTTCGGAGGACGCATGGCTTTCGACCTTCGTCTCTCCCGAGCCCGTACGGGAGTTGTAGCGATGAGACAAGATAGTAACTACTAACAATTGGATACCACGAAATTGGGGAGAAAAGGGGGCAAAATAAATACATAAATAAAATGATCCCAGAGGACACATCGCCTGAAAAACATCAGACTCTGCCTTTGAAGCAGAAGACTGTCTTTAAGTTGTTGACAGTCAACATGGTGAGCCCTGGCAGTAATTTCTCTAAAGGACAGGTCTAGAGGAGTTTGGAGGCTGTCGTATGAGGTACTTGACAGCAGCACTGCTCTGTATGCTTCGAATCGGGCCAGAATGAATGCATATCAATTGTAGGCTACTGAAGTCTTTGTTTACAAAATAAGATTTCTGAGGGTTGATACTGAAAGGGAAATTAGACTTGTCCTTTTTTATGTGGAAGTGACTAGGCCTAATTGTCAGCATACCAGCATACCACCCTGCATCCCACTGCTTGCTGGCTTGCCTCTGAAGCTAAACAGGGTTGCCACTAGTAGGTCCCTGGATGGGAGACCAGATGCTGTTGGAAGTGGGGTTGGAGGGCCCTCTGGTCTTAAGATCGAATCCCAATGCTCCATGGCAGTGAAGGGGACATTGCTCTGCATAGGGTGCCGTCTTCCTGATGTGACATTAAACAGGTGTCCTGACTCTCTGTGGTCATTAATAATCCCATGGCACTTATCCCAATTGTATAGGTGTTAACTAGAGGTTGACCGATTAGGGTTTTCAACACTGATACCGATTTATTGGAGGAACAAAAAAAGCAGATACCGATTTAATCGGGCGACTTTTTATTTTATTTTATTTGTAATAATGACAATTACAACAATACTGAACACTTATTTTAACTTAACATAATACATCAATAAAAATCCATTTAGCCTCATAAATAATGAAACATGTTCAATTTGGTGAAAAAATTATGCAAAACTAAGTGTTGGAGAAGAAAATACATGCAATATGTGCCATGTAAAAAAAAGCTAACTTTTAAGTTCCTTGCTCAGAACATGAGAACATGTTAAATGGAACCAACAACTTTCATATGAGACTTCAATATTCCAAGGTAAGAGGTTTTAGGTTGTAGTTAATATAGTATATATAGGACAATTTCCTCTCTGTACCGTTGCATATAATTGATGCGGTGCACAGTCACCGGAAAAGGACTTGTCATTTCTCCAACGTGTACCTAACCACGTCCTTTTTCCGCGAATGTGCACTGCATCGATTATATGCACGCAGGACACACTAGATAACTACCATGGTTGATGATATTACTAGTTTAACTAGTGATTATGATTTTTTTTTTTTTTACCTTTAAGTCGGTTAAGACTAGTTCTTATTTTGAATGACGGCCTAGGAACAGTGGTTAACTGCCTGTTCAGGGGCAGAACAACAGATCTGTACCTTGTCAGCTCGGGGATTTGAACTTGCAACCTTTCGGTTACTAGTCCAACGCTCTGACTGGTGTAGTCTACTTTTCTCTGGTACTTTTCTCAGTGTAGTCTACCTTTCTCTGGTACTTTTCTCAGTGTAGTCTACTTTTCTCTGGTACTTTTCTCAGTGTAGTCTACTTTTCTCTGGTAAAATGCCAGATTAACTTCAAGCAAAACATTAGGAAATGTAGCTGGCTGCATTCTTTCTATAGTAAACATTAGAAATTTGATGGCCATGCATTGTTTTTTGCAACACAGGAATAACTAGCTTATTCATTGTAAGCTCATTTACTTGTGTGGCTGCCAGCCAAATAGCGTTGCACTTCTGTTGTCATCCCATCTACACACAATACCCCATAATGACGAAGTGTCTCCATTCTCTAGTTCAGGTCCCCCCCCATCTACACACCATACCCATAATGACGAAGTGTCTCCATTCTCTAGTTCAGGTCCCCCCCATCTACACACAATACCCCATAATGACGAAGTGTCTCCATTCTCTAGTTCAGGTCCCCCCCCATCTACACAATACCCCATAATGACGAAGTGTCTCCATTCTCTAGTTCAGGTCCCCCCCATCTACACACACAATACCCCATAATGACGAAGTGTCTCCATTCTCTAGTTCAGGTCCCCCCCCATCTACACACAATACCCCATAATGACGAAGTGTCTCCATTCTCTAGTTCAGGTCCCCCCCCATCTACACACAATACCCCATAATAACGACGAGTTGTCTCCATTCTCTAGTTCAGGTCCCCCCCATCTACACACAATACCCCATAATGACGAAGTGTCTCCATTTCTAGTTCAGGTCCCCCCCCATCTACACACACCCCATAATGACGAAGTGTCTCCATTCTCTAGTTCAGGTCCCCCCCCATCTACACACAATACCCCATAATGACGAAGTGTCTCCATTCTCTAGTTCAGGTCCCCCCCATCTACACACAATACCCATAATGACGAAGTGTCTCCATTCTCTAGTTCAGGTCCCCCCCCATCTACACACAATACCCCATAATGACGAAGTGTCTCCATTCTCTAGTTAGGTCCCCCCCCATCTACACACAATACCCCATAATGACGAAGTGTCTCCATTCTCTAGTTCAGGTCCCCCCCATCTACACACAATACCCCATAATGACGAAGTGTCTCCATTCTCTAGTTCAGGTCCCCCCCATCTACACACAATACCCCATAATGACGAAGTGTCTCCATTCTCTAGTTCAGGTCCCCCCCCATCTACACACAATACCCCATAATGACGAAGTGTCTCCATTCTCTAGTCAGGTCCCCCCCATCTACACACAATACCCCATAATGACGAAGTGTCTCCATTCTCTAGTTCAGGTCCCCCCCCATCTACACACAATACCCCATAATGACGAAGTGTCTCCATTCTCTAGTTCAGGTCCCCCCCCATCTACACACAACACCCAATAATGACGAAGTATCTCCTTCTCTAGTTCAGGTCCCCCCCCCATCTACACAAAACACCCCATAATGACGAAGTGTCTCCATTCTCTAGTTCAGGTCCCCCCCCATCTACACACAATACCCCATAATGACGAAGTGTCTCCATTCTCTAGTTCAGGTCCCCCCCATCTACACACATACCCATAATGACGACGAAGTGTCTCCATTCTCTAGTTCAGGTCCCCCCCATCTACACACAATACCCCATAATGACGAAGTGTCTCCATTCTCTAGTTCAGGTCCCCCCCCATCTACACACAATACCCCATAATGACGAAGTGTCTCCATTCTCTAGTTCAGGTCCCCCCCCATCTACACACAATACCCCATAATGACGAAGTGTCTCCATTCTTAGTTCAGGTCCCACCCATCTACACACAATACCCCATAATGACGAAGTGTCTCCTTCTCTAGTTCAGGTCCCCACCCATCTACACCAATACCCCATATGACGAAGTGTCTCCATTCTCTAGTTCAGGTCCCCCCCCATCTACATACAATACCCCATAATGACGAAGTGTCTCCATTCTCTAGTTCAGGTCCACCCATCTACACACAATACCCCATAATGACGAAGTGTCTCCATCTCTAGTTCAGGTCCCCACCCATCTACACACAATACCCCATAATGACGAAGTGTCTCCATTCTCTAGTTCAGGTCCCCCCCCATCTACACACAATACCCCATAATGACGAAGTGTCCCATTCTCTAGTTCAGGTCCCCCCCCATCTACACACAATACCCCATAATGACGAAGTGTCTCCATTCTCTAGTTCAGGTCCCCCCCCATCTACACACAATACCCCATAATGACGAAGTGTCTCCATTCTCTAGTTCAGGTCCCCCCCATCTACACACAATACCCCATAATGACGAAGTGTCTCCATTCTCTAGTTCAGGTCCCCCCCCATCTACACACAATACCCATAATGACGAAGTGTCTCCATTCTCTAGTTCAGGTCCCCCCCCATCTACACACAATACCCCATAATGACGAAGTGTCTCCATTCTCTAGTTCAGGTCCCCCCCATCTACACACAATACCCCATAATGACGAAGTGTCTCCATTCTCTAGTTCAGGTCCCCCCCCCCCCCCCCCCCCCCATCTACACACAATACCCATAATGACGAAGTGTCTCCATTCTCTAGTTCAGGTCCTCACCCATCTACACACAACACCCCATAATGACGAAGTGTCTCCATTCTCTAGTTCAGGTCCCCCCCCATCTACACACAATACCCCATAATGACAAAGTGTCCATTCTCTAGTTCAGGTCCTCACCCATCTACACACAATCCCATAATGACAAGTGTCTCCATTCTCTAGTTCAGGTCCCCCCCATCTACACACAATACCCCATAATGACGAAGTGTCTCCATTCTCTAGTTCAGGTCCCCCCATCTACACACAATACCCCATAATGACGAAGTGTCTCCATTCTCTAGTTCAGGGCCCCCCCCATCTACACACAATACCCCATAATGACGAAGTGTCTCCATTCCTAGTTCAGGTCCCCCCCCATCTACACACAATACCCATAATGACGAAGTGTCTCCATTCTCTAGTTCAGGTCCCCCCCCATCTACACACAATACCCCATAATGACGAAGTGTCTCCATTCTCTAGTTCAGGTCCCCCCCCATCTACACACAATACCCATAATGACGAAGTGTCTCCATTCTCTAGTTCAGGTCCCCCCCATCTACACACAATACCCATAATGACGAAGTGTCTCCATTCTCTAGTTCAGGTCCCCACCCATCTACACACAATACCCCATAATGACGAAGTGTCTCCATTCTCTAGTTCAGGTCCCCCCCCATCTACCACAATACCCATAATGACGAAGTCTAAAGTGTTCACGTTTTGAGGTACTTCCCTAGTAGTGTAGGTTTGTTTACAGTGGAGGGCAGTTCATAACTGTTTACAAAAGCTCATGAAAAACTTTGGATCCACAAAAGCATAGAGGGGAATGTAGTAAATTGTTGTGGTGTCGTGTGAAATACCACTTTGACTAGAGAGCTCATTCAAAATGATAGACGGACTAATACCAACTGTCCTCAATTTGTGCATTTGCAGACCTACAGTGAAGGGACAAAATAATGGAAGCATGGAGTGTTTGTTTATGGTGACCATCAGATGAGTGTGCCTGCCTGTGTCTGTGCGTGTTCACCATTGTTTGATCATCAGTTGATATACATCTGTAACCTCAAATAATTATGATCAACAACAGTCTTCTGAACTGACCATCAGTATATTTTTACATCTGTGTTCAAACATGTAGCCTCATTGAATCATGTGATTGTGAAATATGTCATGTTCAGTGTTGGGAAAGTACTCAATCGTCCTACTTGAGTAAAAGTACAAGTAAAGGTCAATGCTAACATAAAATTCCTTATATTAAGCAAACCAGATGGCATGATTTTCTTTTTTTAAATGTATTTACAGACAGACTGTGGCACATAATTCTATTCTGCCTCAGCATTCAAAATGTAATAAGTTATTTTGGGTGTTGGGGTAATGTATGGGAGTAGTACATATCTTTAGGAATGTGGTGGAGTAAAAGTAGTCAAATATAAATAGTAATGTAATGTACACATACCCAAGTATTTTTTTCTTCAGTACTTTAAACCAATGGTCAAGTTTCCTCGCAATTTTGATAAACTAGCAACAGTGCTTGACTTGGACTGAAATAGGTGTCAGTACTCATTTTGTGTGCGGTACTGTTAAGGTGCAGGAAGTCCATAATACTTTTGAACTAAATATTCTATATAAGGTGCAGGAACTCGAGCAGTAGAAAATTAGGTGCCGCTATTCAGTTCCGGTTGGGGTTATACCCAAATCCAGCACTGACTAGCAGTGGTGTAATGATGATGAAAGCAAAGTGATAACAAGTGTTGACTCCTTTAGTTGTTCTTACCCAACATTTATATGAAGTGTCTGTTCTTTTCCTCGAGATGTGCTTTTATTTTTGTAACCACTCGCATTTAGATAAGATATTCCTGAAATTATATAGAAGTGAGTAATAAAGATGATTGACTGAACTTTGTTTAATGTTTGAGGCAGTTTTTTTTTTGTCCATAAAATGTTATCAGTATCCAAAATGTAGGACAGGGAATATCAAATTGAGGTTATTTGGTGCATGGTTTCAAACATTCTATCCACATAATATACATTTTAAATAACTGAGCTTGTATCATTGCATTGTTAAACCATTGAGTTAGAACATTTGAAGTCATTTACTCATAATCATCACCATTATGTTAAAAAAAAAATTAAACTTGGTCCCCCCCAAGAAATGTATCGAGCCTGTGCAACCTGGAAGTGTTGACGCAAGCGGGTGTGTCGTTCAAAGCTCAATGGTGCGACTGCCTGTACTTCCGGAGAACGTCAACCTTTCACGAACAGCAAGAATAAGAAAATTATGAAAGGGTTGCTTGTCTGTCTCTATTGACTGATAATTATACAATATTTATATTTGATAGAATTAAATACACTCGAACACTTAGGTGAATCGCAAGAAGCGGCCGAATCAACAGCAGGAGTACCACAGCTAAAGGTAAGTCGGTGGTTGTTTGCATGATGATAGCTAGCCTCGTTGCTAATGACGATAACTACTAGCGAACGTTAGCTATTTTCCATTTCCTCGTTCCACCTAATTTGGGTTAACCGAAATTACGTTCCCCCTGAAATAAATGTAGTTCCATGTCAATGAGACTGCTATAGCTAAATACCAATGAAATAAATGGCGCTATTAATTGGCCTGCTAGCTAGCTAACATATCCAAGCAAGTAACGTTATTGCTTTTTCATCCAATTCAGTTTGTTTTGTATAACCTAACGTTAGCTAACTAGTTGTTGGCTGGATATATGAAAGTTATGGTTGGATAAAATTGTGGTTGCTGCTAAAAGTGGTGGTGGTTGCTTTTGACAAAATAAACGCTATCTATCTAGCTAGCTAACGTTATAAACATTCCCATCATTGGCTAAGTAACTAGCAAGCTAAGGTCAATTTACACATCTAACGTTACTGTAGGTGGCTAGCTAATCGATATGTCCACATTGTCAGTAAGTATCTTTTGTCTATGGAAGAAGCCTATAATAACAAACGTCGCTGCTGGCATCGTTTTTTTAGCTTGTGGAAAAGCATCTCTGCAGTTAACGTTAAATCAGTATTGTCCCTGTTAGCTAGGTAACGTTATGTCTTGTTATTAAATTGTGTAGGCCTAGATATAGCCATTATTTTTTTGGCGAAAAAGATTAGACCTACAGTAGAATGATTACTCATTTGATGTTAATCTGGCTATCTGAGACGAAATATATTGACGTGTATATAATATAAATGACGTTATTTACAGTATATATGGACATACAGTACCAGTCAAGTTTGGACACACCTACTCATTCAAGGGTTTTCTTTATTTTTCTATTTTCTACATAGTATAATAATAGTGAAGACGTCACAACTATGAAGTAACACAGATGGAATCATGTAGTAACCAAAAAGTGTTAAACAAATTAAAATATATTTGAGATTCTTCAAAGTAGCCACCCTTTGCCTTTATGACAGCTTCAAATCAAATTTGATTTGTCTCATGTGCCGAATACGACAGACCTTACAGTGAAAGGCTTATTTACAAGCCCTTAACCAATAAGGCAGTTTTAAGAAAAATAATTACCCTAAAAAATGTATAACAAATAGTTAAAGAGCAGCAGTAAAATAACAGTAGTGAGGCTATATACAGGGGTACCGGTACAGAGTCAATATGCAGGGGCACCGATTAGTCGAGGTAATTGAGGCCGGAGTCTTTGACACTTTTTTTTTGGACCTTCCTCTGACACCGCTTGGTATAGAGGTACTGGATGGCAGGAAGCTTGGCCCCAGTGATGTACTGGGCCCGTACGCACGACCCGCTGTAGTGCCTTGCGGTCGGAGGCCGGCAGTTGCCATACCAGGCAGTGATGCAACCAGTCAGGATGGTGCAGCTGTATAACTTTTTGAGGATCTGAGGACCCTTGCCAAATATTTTCAGGCTCCTGAGGGGGAATAGGCTTTGTCATGCCCTCTTCACGACTGTCTTGGTGTGTTTGGACCATGGTAATTGTTGGTGATGCGGACACCAAGTAACTTGAAGCTCTCAACCTGCTCTACTACAGCCCTGCTGATGAGAATGGTGGCATGCTCGGGTCCTCCTTTTCCTGTAGTCCACAATCATCTCTTTAGTCTTGATCACGTTGAGGGAGAGGTTGTTGTCCTGGCACAGACAGGTCTCTGACCTCCTCCCTATAGGCTGTCTCATTGTTGTCGGTGATCAGGCCTACCACTGTTGTTGTCAGCAAACTTAATGATGGTGAAGTCGTGCCTGGCCATGCAGTCATGGGTGAAGAGGAGGGGACTGAGCACGCACCCCTGAGGGGCCCCCATGTTAAGGATCAGCGTGGCAGATTTGTTGTTACCTACCCATACCACCTGGAGGTGGCCCGTCAGGAAGTCCAGGATCCAGTTGCAGAGGGAGGTGTTTAGTCCCAGGGTCCTTCGCTTAGTGATGAGCTTTGAGGGTACTATGGTGTTGAACACTGAGCTGTAGTCAATTAATAGCATGTTCCTTTTGTCCAGGTGGGAAAGGGTACCTGTGGAGTGCAATAGATTGCATCATCTGTGGATCTTTTGGCATTCTCTCAACCAGCTTCATGAGGTATCAAATCAAATTTTTCAAATGTATTGGTCACATACACGTGTTTAGCAGATTATTGCAGGTGTAGCAAAAATGCTTGTGCATCTGGCTCCGACAGTGCAGTAATATCTAACAAGTATTATCTACGTTTTACAACATATACCCAATACACATAAAAAATAAGTAAGGAATGGATTAATAATATATATAGATATGTCAGTTGCATTGAACTAGTATAGAGTAGAGGTCGATCCGATTTATGATTTTTCAACGCCGATACCGATTTAATCTGAGGATTTTTATTTTTATTTATTTGTAATAATGACAATTACAACAATACTGAATGAGCACTTATTTTTAACTTAACATAATACATCAATAAAATCTATTTAGCCTCAAATAAATAATGAAATATGTTCAATTTGGTTTAAATAATGCAAAAACAAAGTGTTGGAGAAGAAAGTAAAAGTGCAATATGTGCCATGTAAAAAAGCTAACGTTTAAGTTCCTTGCTCAGAACATGAGAACATATGAAAGCTGGTGGTTCCTTTTAACATGAGTCTTCAATATCCCAGGTAAGAGGTTTTAGTTTGTAGTTATAGGACTATTTCTCACTATACCATTTGTATTTCATATACCTTTGACTATTGGATGTTCTTATAGGCACTATAGTATTGCCAGTGTAACAGTATAGCTTCCGTCCCCCTCCTCGTCCCTACCTGGGCTCGAACCAGAACACATCGACAACATCCACACTCGAAGCATCGTTACCCTCGCTCCACAAAAGCCACGGCCCTTGCAGCGCAAGGGGAATAACTACTCCAAATCTAAAAGCGAGTTACGTTTGAAACAGTATTAGCGCACACCCAGCTAAACTAGCTAGCCATTTCACATGGTTACACCACCATTAGGCTGATAGGCTTGAAGTCATAAACAGCGTTGTGCTTGCGAAGAGCTGCTGGCAAAACGCACTAAAGTGCTGTTTATATGAATGATTACGTTTCTGCTGCTGCTCAGTCAGACTGCTCTATCAAATCAGACTTAATTATAACATAATAACACACAGAAATACGAGCCTTTGGTCAGTAATATGATCGAATCCCGGAAACTATAATTTTGAAAACAAAATGTTTATTTCAGTGAAATACGGAACCGTTAGGGATGCCACCCGTTAGATAAAATACCTAATCTAAATATTCTTGTTCCATTGCACAACCTTCAATGTATGTCATAATTACGTAAAATTCTGGCAAATTAGTTCGCAATGAGCCAGGCAGCCCAAACTGTTGCATATACCCTGACTCTGCGTGCAATGAACGCAAGAGATATTACACAATTTCACCTGGTTAATATTGCCTACTAAACTGGATTAGTAGTTATAACTAGTGATTATGATTGATTGTTTTTTTATAAGATAAGTTTAATGCTAGCTAGCAATTTACCTTCGTTTCTACCTGCATTTGCGTAACAGGCAGGCTACTCGTGGAGTGCAATGGTTAGAGCGTTGGACTAGTTAACTGTGCAGTTTGCAAGATTTGAAACCCCTGAGCTGACAAGGTGAAAATCTGTCATTCTGCCCAGAACAAGGCAGTTAGCCCACAGTTCCTAGGCAGTCATTGAAAATAAGAATGTGTTCTTAATAACTGACTTGCCTAGTTAAATAAAGGTACATAATCGAAAATCGGCCCCCCAAAAAATACCAATTTACGATTGTTATGATAAGGCAGATAATTAATCGGCCATTTCCGATTAATCGGTCGACCTCTATTATAGAGTGCAGTTTATACATATGAGATGAGTAATGAACAGAAACATTAAAGTGTCTAGTGATCCATTTCTAAAAGTGGTCAGGGATTCCTGATCTATGTGTATAGGCAGCCGCCTCTGATGTGCTAGCGATGCTGTTTAGCAGTCTGATGGCCTTGAGATAGAAGCTGTTTTTCAGTCTCTCGGTCTCAGCTTTGATGCACCTGTACTGACCTCGCCTTCTGGATGTTAGCGGGGTGAATAGGCAATGGCTCGGATTGTTGATGTCCTTGATGATCTTTTTGGCCTTCCTATGCCATTGGGTGCTTGTAGGTGTCCAGGAGGGCAGGGAAGTTTTCCCCCGGTAATGCGTTGGGCAGACCACACCACCTCTGGATAGGTTTGCGGTTGTGGTTGGTGCAGTTGCTGTACCAGGTGGTGATACAGTCCAATAGGATGCTCTCAGTTGTGCACATCATTACTGGAATGCATTTCAATGAACAGGTGTGCCTTGTTAAAAGTTCATTTGTGGAATTTCTATCCTCAATGCGTTTGAGCCGATCATTTGTGTTGTGACAAGGTAGGGGTCCTATACAGAAGATAGCCCTATTTGGTAAAAGACCGAGTCCATGTTATGGCAAGAACAGCTCAAATAAGCAAAGAGAAACGACAGTCCATTACTTTAACCTTTCTGGCACAGGCGTTCTGCTAGCGACCCACCTCGACAACATACGGGTGAAATTGCAGAGGCGCCAAATTCAAAATACAGAAATAGTCATAATAAACATTCATAAAAATACAAGTGTTATACATCGGCTTAAAGAGTTACTTCTTGTTAATCCAGTCAGATTTCAAAAGGGCTTTATGGCGAAAGCATACCATGCGATTATCTGAGGACAGCGCCCCGCATACAAAAGCATCAAAAAACAAACAGATGCATCACGAAGGTCAGAAATAGCGATAAAATAAATCGCTTACCTTTGAAGATCTTCATCTTTTTGCAATCCCAAAGGTCTGTTACACAATGAATGGTCGTTTAATTCGATAAAGTCCTTCTTTATATCCCAAAAATGACTAAAAATGTTTATTTGGCGCGTTTGATTCAGAATACACCGGTTCCAACTCGCCCAACATGCCTACAAAGGATCTAAGTTACCTGTAAACTTAGTCCAAACATTTCAAACAATGTTTCTCATCCAACCTCAGGTACCCTAAAATGTAAATAATCATTTTCAATACCGGCGAAAAACACCACCTGAGTGACACTTAGAAACAATACGACTACTTCTTCATTTCCATTTTTTTTTTTTACATGGAACATTTCTGAAGACTGTTGACTTCTAGTGGGAAGCCATAGGAACTGCAATCTGTGTCCTAATAATTTGGCTTCCCCATAGAAAAGCATTGGGTTTCGCCTGCCAAATCAGTTCTGTTATACACACAGACATTATTTTAACAGTTTTAGAAACTTTAGTGTTTTCTATCCAATACTACCATGCATATGCATATCCTAGCTTCTGGGCCTGAGTAACAGGCAGTTTACTTTGGGCACCTCAGTCATCCAAACCTCCGAATACTGCCCCCTATCTCTAAGAAGTTTAAGAGATTGACTAACTTCCATCTAACAAATTTCATGAACTTTTAAAGTTTCTTCAAGTGCAGTCACAAAAACCATCAAGCGCTATGATGAAACTGGCTCTCATGAGGACCGCCCACAGGAAAGGAAGACCCAGAGTTTACCTCTCTGCAGAGGATATGTTCATAAGAGGGTAACTGCACCTCAGAAATTGCCAGCCCAAATAAATGCTTCACAGAGTTCAAGTAACAGACACATCTCAACATCAACTTTTCAGGAGACTGCGTGAATCAGGCCTTCATGGTCAAATGCTGCAAAGAAACCACTACTAAAGGACACATAAGAAGGAGAGACTTGCTTGGACCAAGAAACATGAGCAATGGACATTAGACCGAGTCCAAATTTGAATTATTTGGGCCAACCGCAATGTATTTGTGAGACGCAGAGTAGGTGAACGGATGATCTCTGCATGTGTGGTTCCCACCGTGAAGCATGGAAGAGAAGGTGTGATGTGGTGCCAGGGTCTCAGGCTAACCATAAGATGTATAGGAGGCACCAGGCCCAGCAAGGTGCCAGGGTCTCAGGTTAACCATAAGATGTATAGGAGGCACCAGCCAGCAAGGTGCCAGGGTCACTGGTTAACCACAAGATGTATATGAGGCACCAGGCCCAGCAAGGTGCCAGGGTCACTGGTTTAACCACAAGATGTATATGAGGCACCAGGCCCAGCAAGGTGCCAGGGTCTCAGGTTAACCACAAGGTCTGTAGGAGGCACCAGGCCCAGCAAGGTGCCAGGGTCTCAGGTTAACCACAAGGTCTGTAGGAGGCACCAGGCCCAGCAAGGTGCCAGGGTTTGTTCTCAAACCACTTTCTTTTATCCTTTTATTTATGACAGAACTCCCTTCCACCAAATGTGTACGATTACTGGAAATGATTGTTAATTGTCAGAAACTGAAAAAATGACCACACTATGAATTGTGGGTTTAAGGATGCAACACATTCTTTTTGTTCCGTCCAGTGTTATCGCGATTCCAGTACTCCGAAACCAGATTTTAAACTCGATGGTCCTTTAAAATCCTACGTTATGTAAATATTGTGTTTTGTAGTTTACAAATAAACAAATGTGACTGACCGACCATTTCGAATCTCACCATACCTTCTCTGCTATGCAATCCGGTTTCAGAGCTGGTCATGGGTGCACCTCAGCCACGCTCAAGGTCCTAAACGATATCTTAACCGCCATCGATAAGAAACATTACTGTGCAGCCGTATTCATTGATCTGGCCAAGGCTTTCGACTCTGTCAATCACCATATCCTCATCGGCAGACTCGACAGCCTTGGTTTCTCAAATGATTGCCTCGCCTGGTTCACCAACTACTTCTCTGATAGAGTTCAGTGTGTCAAATCGGAGGGTCTGCTGTCCGGACCTCTGGCAGTCTCTATGGGGGTGCCACAGGGTTCAATTCTTGGACCGACTCTCTTCTCTGTATACATCAATGAGGTCGCTCTTGCTGCTGGTGAGTCCCTGATCCACCTCTACGCAGACGACACCATTCTGTATACTTCCGGCCCTTCTTTGGACACTGTGTTAACAACCCTCCAGGCAAGCTTCAATGCCATACAACTCTCCTTCCGTGGCCTCCAATTGCTCTTAAATACAAGTAAAACTAAATGCATGCTCTTCAACCGATCGCTACCTGCACCTACCCGCCTGTCCAACATCACTACTCTGGACGGCTCTGACTTAGAATACGTGGACAACTACAAATACTTAGGTGTCTGGTTAGACTGTAAACTCTCCTTCCAGACCCATATCAAACATCTCCAATCCAAAGTTAAATCTAGAATTGGCTTCCTATTTCGCAACAAAGCATCCTTCACTCATGCTGCCAAACATACCCTTGTAAAACTGACCATCCTACCAATCCTCGACTTTGGCGATGTCATTTACAAAATAGCCTCCAATACCCTACTCAACAAATTGGATGCAGTCTATCACAGTGCAATCCGTTTTATCACCAAAGCCCCATATACTACCCACCATTGCGACCTGTACGCTCTCGTTGGCTGGCCCTCGCTTCATACTCGTCGCCAAACCCACTGGCTCCATGTCATCTACAAGACCCTGCTAGGTAAAGTCCCCCCTTATCTCAGCTCGCTGGTCACCATAGCATCTCCCACCTGTAGCACACGCTCCAGCAGGTATATCTCTCTAGTCACCCCCAAAACCAATTCTTTCTTTGGCCGCCTCTCCTTCCAGTTCTCTGCTGCCAATGACTGGAACGAACTACAAAAATCTCTGAAACTGGAAACACTTATCTCCCTCACTAGCTTTAAGCACCAACTGTCAGAGCAGCTCACAGATTACTGCACCTGTACATAGCCCACCTATAATTTAGCCCAAACAACTACCTCTTTCCCAACTGTATTTAATTTTAATTTATTTATAAAAAAATGTATTTCTACTTTGCACATTCTTCCATTGCAAAACTACCATTCCAGTATTTTACTTGCTATATTGTATTTACTTTGCCATCATGGCCTTTTTTGCCTTTACCTCCCTTCTCACCTCATTTGCTCACATTGTATATAGACTTGTTTATACTGCATTATTGACTGTATGTTTGTTTTTACTCCATGTGTAACTCTGTGTCGTTTTATCTGTCGAACTGCTTTGCTTTATCTTGGCCAGGTCGCAATTGTAAATGAGAACTTGTTCTCAACTTGCCTACCTGGTTAAATAAAGGTAAAATAAATAAATAAATAAACTGACAGCATAAGATTTTTTTCCTCAAACATTAGGACTGTTAACCTCAGGAAATTAAGTCTGCTTCATGTTTTGTTGCCTTTGCTTCTTTACTTCCTAGTATCGCGGTACTGGTATTGTGACAACTCTAATTAGGTCAGCCCGTGTCCCGACAAGTTTTCTTTGAAGGCCTGCTTGGAAAAGTTGAGTTGGCCTGTGTTGTTGTGTGGGGAACTTTGAAAGGAAGTCAATGGGGCTGAGAAATTGCCTCAAGCTACAGTGCATGAGAGAAGACAGTGGGAGAACCAGCTGCTAGCTGGCACTGCCACAGTGGGAATCCCTCCATATTGCCCCACCCCCCCAGATCTGATCTTTCCACTGAAGGTTAATGACTCCTTTTTAGAGCAGGGGTGTCAAACTCAGTCCATGGAGGACTGTGTCTGCTAGTTTTGTTAGTTCCTTTTCATTTGGCCAAATAAGACCTAGACGACAGGGTGAGTTTATTTTATTTTTTTATATATATTTTTTGAACCAATCAGGGACCCTAGTTGATCTATAAGGTACAAGAGAGGAGTGAACCCACAGATACTCGGCCCTGCATATGAGTTTGACACCTGTGACAAACTCATTGTAGAGGACAGTCGGGAGCTAACCCTGTCCACACACTGTCGCCGCAGTGATATTGTAGCTAACCCTGTCCACACACTGTCGCCGCAGTGATATTGTAGCTAACCCTGTCCACACACTGTCGCCGCAGTGATATTGTAGCTAACCCTGTCCACACACTGTCGCCGCAGTGATATTGTAGCTAACCCTGTCCACACACTGTCACCGCAGTGATATTGTAGCTAACCCTGTCCACACACTGTCGCCGCAGTGATATTGTAGCTAACCCTGTCCACACACTGTCGCCGCAGTGATATTGTAGCTAACCCTGTCCACACACTGTCGCCGCAGTGATATTGTAGCTAACCCTGTCCACACACTGTCGCCGCAGTGATATTGTAGCTAACCCTGTCCACACACTGTCGCCGCAGTGATATTGTAGCTAACCCTGTCCACACACTGTCGCCGCAGTGATATTGTAGCTAACCCTGTCCACACACTGTCACTGCAGTGATATTGTAGCTAACCCTGTCCACACACTGTCGCCGCAGTGTTATTGTAGCTAACCCTGTCCACACACTGTCGCCGCAGTGTTATTGTAGCTAACCCTGTCCACACACTGTCGCCGCAGTGTTATTGTAGCTAACCCTGTCCACACACTGTCACTGCAGTGTTATTGTAGCTAACCCTGTCCACACACTGTCGCTGCAGTGATATTGTAGCTAACCCTGTCCACACACTGTCACTGCAGTGTTATTGTAGCTAACCCTGTCCACACACTGTCACTGCAGTGTTATTGTAGCTAACCCTGTCCACACACTGTCGCTGCAGTGATATTGTAGCTAACCCTGTCCACACACTGTCACTGCAGTGATATTGGAGCTAACCCTGTCCACACACTGTCACTGCAGTGATATTGTAGCTATTTGTCACCAGTCTTGATCATTAAACACCCAAACACTCAGTTTGATAGTGCAGCCTGTTGTCTGAGCTACCTCAACTGTATAGCCTACGAGAGATAATGCGGCCTGTTGTCTGAGCTACCTCAACTGTATAGCCTACTAGAGAGATAATGCGGCCTGTTGTCTGAGCTACCTCAACTGTATAGCCTACTAGAGAGTAGAGTAGTACTTTATTGATCCCTTACTTGGAAAAATGTTTTATCACCACAGACAAGTATCAATACTACAGCCTACACATAATGATTAACTGATATTAAGACAACTGCACCTCAGGACCATTAAAAGAGAGTCCTTTTTTTGTTTTAGCTAATAAATGCTTTTGTCTATCCTTTTCTGGGGAAACGAGCAATAACATTTGTATCATGGACGTAATCATAAATCATCACATTCAAAGACTGATGGCTATGAGTAAGAATATACTATATACTCCTATTACAGGATTTCCCACTGCCTGGTGTCTGAAAAACACTTCTGATGGTGTCATGCACACACATGCCAAAAAAAACTACTTAGCAGGAAAGCCATCAATGTTATGTTTTTTTGGCATCATGTGTGCATGACAACAGAAGTGCATTTCAGATACCGGGATGTGGGAAATCCTGTGTTGAAGTTAATGGTTGTAATGCACAGATGGCTTAACATATGGCTAAGGTCATATAGACTTAAAGTAAGGTAACCTACACTGTTATCTAACTTTATTAGATGACAGTATTAATGCAAGTTAATGTTATACCCACCACTAGGTGAGCAGCATGTAGTAAATATCGACCCCCTAAAAACACACATGAAGGCCAATTTTCCAATTTGATTATTGGACTGGAAAAAAGTAGCACACTCATTCATCTAAGGCAATAACACTAGTCATTTAGGTCTAATACAACCATGTATGCACACAAGATCCAGCATGACTGTTGTGCAGCCAGATAGATGGAAATGATTGCCTCTGGCTGGGACTGGATAAGTTGTCACCTCACCAACACCACTGCTGTCTTTGCTGTGCTGTGCTCTCCCTGTTTTGTAGTCATGCACTGTTTTGGGGGTTTATGTAATGGGAAGGCTGTGGAGCTGCCCTTGGGAGAGACTGGCTGTCTTTGACGCTGAGATAGAATTTGAGATACTGAACATGAGTCACCGGAGCGTGCACACACACACACTACTCCAGCTTCACCCATGCCTCCATGTCTCAGCAAATCATCTATGCTTTTCAGGATTCATTGTGTTGATATAAAACAAATACTTTGAGCAGTTATCGATGTGCAAACATCATTTGGTTGAGGTCGCACTGGTGGCTCTTGGGAAAGGGAGCTAGCTTTGTAGGTCCATTGAAAGTAGTCCTAGGCTACATCTATTTTCACTACTTTTGTCTCCTAACTGATCATTTTATGAAGTTGTTACACACCACTGGTGTGCTATTGTAATTAATGAGCAAGAAATCATTACTGACAATCAGGCAGTCTCAAGACAGTGTGATCGGGTTTACAATGATTAGGCCTGTTAACACACTCTCATGGGCAAGACATTCTGTTGATGAAGTCCAGGCTGTGTGTAAAGTGGTTATTTTGTTTCCCTGCTGTGAGACAACTTTATGTAATGGTTTACATAATAATCTCACTACCCACATCCTTGAGTACAGCCAGTGGGTGTAATCTAAGATGATTAAAATCACGACTTTCACTTTGTCTCCAGGGTCAAACCTCTTGACTACATTTCATGTTGGTTAGTATCTCTCTAGCAAGTCTTTGGTGGTAGAGCGAGACGTACAACAATGTTGTTCTGTTTACCTTTCTAGTAGACAATGATAAGAAATTGACTGTAGTCCATGTGCTCAACTTTGTCCTACTCAACATATTTGTCTCCTTAAGGCTAGAATCCTTAGTTAAAACAATAATAAGGTGTTACCCTGCCTCTGTTTTGGTAAAAGCTTAGGGATGAGCCTAGAGAAATGTTAACTCAAATTCAAAGGCAGAGCTATGTATGCAAGACCTGACCATCCATGATATCAAAATTATATTTAAATTGAGGCTATATGGTGTTTATTTACAGTAAAATATATGTTTATTTTGTGTTCTGGATGGGTATTGACAGTTGATCTAAACACTGCATTTAAACATTTATAGTCATCAATTCAATGGGTAAAAATCATTAAGTTAAAAACATTGCTGTAGCAAGTAAGGATTCCTAGCTTTAATAAGCATGGTAGCTAACAGTCCAGCATGCTCTGATTTAAAGTATGTCCCGTTCAGCCAGACAAAAGATCTCAGTAGCTATATTTTCATTTTATTTATGTTTTTTCTTTTTTTTTTACTGGTCAAGTCAGTTAAGAACAAAATCTTATTTACAATGACTGCCTACCCCGGCTTAATCCTAACGACGCAGGGCCAATTGTGCGCCGCACTATGGGACTCCCAATCACGGCCAGTTGTGATACAGCCTGGAATCGAACCGGGTCTGTAGTGACGCCTCTAGCACTGAGATGCAGTGCCTTAGACCACTGCGCCACTCGGGAGCCCATATTGGCCAGGTGCCTCGTAGGACAGTCAGTCTAGATTTATTGATGGCCTGCTGGTGAAACCAAAGTGCTGAGTCATAGATCACCTCTTTAAACCACCATTGTCCTCATTCACTCAATGACATTGTACTGAGGGACTTCTCCTAACGTGTTTACTTCCTGCTTGCTCCCTAGGTCTCCTATCTCTTCCCTGTTCCGACCCCGATGTCGAGCACATCGGCCAGCCACCACAGTGAGTGGTAGAGGGGGGGCGAAGGGGCAGCCAGCGGCCCTGTGCCAGTGACGGGCTGTGGTGGGCACGGCCCGAGGCCTCTAACTGGATCCCTCGAAGCAGCAGCAGCCGCCCGGCGGTTCCCGCAGTGCCATGGACCATCCAAAAGAGGGTGAGCGGCCGGCGAGGAGCAGCAAGGTGGCACAGGGGCGCAGCGGGCACTCCAGACCCTCCAGCTCCTCAGCCTCCTCCGGGGTTCTCATGGTGGGACCTAACTTCCGCGTGGGCAAGAAGATCGGCTGCGGCAACTTCGGAGAACTGAAGCTCGGTAAGAGGAGTTAATGTAATCTTTATAATGGTAGGACTGTATTTCATATTGATCCACCCAAGGACACTCGGTTTACATGTGGTAACATGAACTGCTCTTTGTTGTGTTGATGATTTCATACGATGTGTTGGACACTAGTGTTGTCATGATACCAACATATTACTTACAATACCAGACCAAGTATCACGATACTGAGTAGTATATTACCGTGGTTTATCTTGGCCAGGTCACAGTTGCAAATGAGAACTTGTTTTCAACTAGCCTACCTGGTTAAATAAAGGTGAAATCATTATTTTTTATATATATATTTTTTTAATACCGTGCATCACTATTGGCCACACAAGCCTCCCAGACCCAGTATCCCTTATGTTGTCCATAGTGCTTTTATTTTGGGCTCACGGGGATAGGCATATTGATAGTGATTTATTCATGCCTGCTTCATAGTAATCACATAAATAATGCACAGTCTTTCAGTGGCTTGGCCTATCATGGCCAGGAACATAAAAGCCATATTTCAGATGCTAAATTCATGACATTCTGACAATCCAATGACACGGAGGACTGAGAAGGTTTATCAGCTTCAACGTGTGCTGTTATAACTGGTTATATTATAACCTCCCACAGCAACACAAGACCGACACCACTGTCTCTGAGACCCATCGGCACTAATGTTGTGTCTGTGTACAGAATTCCGTTGTAGTAGTACATGTGGTACTCTGCTATGCTGCTGTACCAATAATCAATGCATTTCTCTTAATTGAGTAGATTAGCTAGTACACGTGATGGCCATAGGCGGGGCCTGCTTGCTGAATGGAGCATACTGGGGTCACACCAATGATGTTTATAAAACCTGGTATTGGTCATTGAGAGGTTTTGAAACCACCGGTCGGCCATATTGGCGCTCCTCATTTAAGAGCAGTCCTCCATAGGAATTACTGGAATTCTACATTATTTAACATTTTTTTAAATAACATTACATTTATTTAACTTTTGTTTTCGTCCATAAAATTTATCAAAAAATATATATGCCAAGGAAAATGTTATATTTTACTTTTGTGTTTAGCTCACGTAATATAATTTGAAAGTTTGCATAAGGTTTCTGTAATATAATATGAGGTAAAAAAAAATGTAGACATTAATAAATGCATTTCTATAACTTTCTAAATATTTTTTACAATTGTGGGGGAGGCCCGAAATGTCAGTGCGGTGGCTTCAACACAGCGCCCACGCATTAGTAATCTAGTGTATATAGACATTTGAAGTCGGAAGTTTACATTACACTTAGCTTGGAGTCATTAACACTTGTTTTTCAACCACTCCACAAATTTCTTGTTAACAAACTATAGTTTTGGCAAGTCGGTTAGGACATCTACTTTGTGTGTGACACAAGTAATTTTTCCAGCAATTGTTTTCAGACAGATTATTTCACTTAGAATTCACTGTATCACAATTCCAGTGGGTCAGAAGTGTACATACACTAAGTTGACTGTGCCTTTAAACAGCTTGGAAAATTCCAGAAAATTGTCATGGCTTTAGAAGCTTCTGATAGGCTAATTTACATCATTTGAGTCAATTGGAGGTGTACCTGTGGATGTATTTCAAGGCCTACCTTCAAACTCAGTGCCTCTTTGCTTGACATCATGGGAAAATCTAAATAAATCAGCCAAGACCTCAGAAAATAAATTGTAGACCTCCCCAAGTCTGGTTCATCCTTGG
This sequence comes from Oncorhynchus kisutch, assembly GCF_002021735.2. Lineage (NCBI taxonomy): Eukaryota > Metazoa > Chordata > Actinopteri > Salmoniformes > Salmonidae > Oncorhynchus > Oncorhynchus kisutch. Next base: position 6,813,124 of record NW_022261980.1, on the reverse strand, counting down.
GAGCAATTTCCAAACGCCTGACGGTATCACGTTCATCTGTACAAACAATAGTACGCAAGTATGAACACCATGGGACTACGCAGCTGTCATACCGCTCAGGAAGGAGACTCGTTCAGTCTCCTAGAGATGAACGTACTTTGGTGCGAAAAGTGCAAATCAATCCCAGAACAACAGCAAATGACCTTGTGAAGTATCTATATCCACAGTAAAACGAGTCCTATATCGACATAACCTGATAGGCCGCTCAGCAAGAAAGAAGCCACTGCTCCAAAACCACCATTAAAAAAGCCAGACTTCTGTTTGCAACTGCACGGGGGGACAAAGATCATACTTTTTGGAGAAATGTCCTCTGGTCTGATGAAACAAAAATAGAGCTGTTTGGCAATAATAGCCATTGTTATGTTAGCTGGAAAAAGGGGGAGGCTTGCTAGCCGAAGAACAACATCCCAACCGTGAAACACGGGGTTGGCAGCATCATGTTGTGGGGTGCTTTGCTGCAGGAGGGACTGGTGCACTTCACAAAATAGATGGCATCATGAGGTAGGAAAATTATTGGATATATTGAAGCAACATCTCAAGACATCAGTCAGAAAGTTAAAGCTTGGTTGCAAATGGGTCTTCCAAATGGACAATGACCCCAAGCATACTTCCACATTTGTGGCAAAATGGCTTAAGGACAACAAATTCCAGGTATTGGAGTGGCCATCACAAAGCCCTGACCTCAATCCTATAGAACATTTGTGGGCAGAACTGAAAAAGTGTGTGCGAGCAAGGAGGCCTACGAACCTGACTCAGGTACACCAGCTCTCAGGAGGAATGGGCCAAAATTGACCCAACTTTTGTGGGAAGCTTGTGGAAGGGTACCAGAAACATTTGACCCAAGTTAAACAATTTAAAGGCAATGGTACCAAATACTAATTGTGTGTATGTAAACTTCTGACCCACTGGGAATGTGATGAAAGAAATAAAAACTGAAATAAATCATTCTCTCTACTGTTATTCTGACATTTCACTTAAAGTAAAGTGGTGATCCTAACTGACCTAAAACAGGGCATTTTTACTCTGATTAAATGTCAGGAATTGTGAAAAACGGAGTTTAAATGTATTTGGCTAAGGTGTATGTAAACTTCCGACTTCAACTGTGAATCATTGGGTCACACACAAACCGCTGTCTAGAGATAGATTGATGCATACACACTCATTTCTTGAGGCTGGACTGAAGTTCCCCTGAGCAACGCAAAGCTCACTATTTTTCTATGCTTTTTTTGTCCTGCTCTGAAACTGCTTTTGGAGATGGTCATTTGCTGTCTACTAAGCCAAACACCAAAACACTCTATTTAGGCAAGCCCTTCAGTAGGTTGAGTAATAACCAAAGTGCTCTTATCTGAATGCCACCTCTCTCTCTGCTTTGTTTCAGGTAAAAACCTCTACACCAATGAGTATGTAGCTATTAAACTGGTAAGTACTCTCTCCTGAAAAAAATGCACTGAACAAAAATATAAACACAACATGTGTTGGTTTCATGAGCTGAAATAAAAGATCACTGCCATTTTCCATACACATAAAAAGCTTATTTCTCATTGTGTTTTTTCACATATTTGTTTACATCCCGTTTAGTGAGAATTTCTCCTTTGCCAAGATAATCCTTCCACCTGACCAGGTGTGGCATATCAAGAAGCTGATTAAACAGCATGATCATTGCACAGGTGCACCTTGTGCTGGGGACAATAAATGCCACTCTAAAATGTGCGAATTTGTAACACTACACAATGCTACAGATGTCTCGAGTTAAGGGAGCGTGCAATTGGCATGCTGACTGCAGGAATTGAGTTGTTGCCAGAGAATTGAATGTTCATTTACTCTACCATAAGCTGGCTCCAACATCATTTTAGAGAACTTGGCAATGCGTCCAACCAGCCTCAACTACAGACCACGTGTAACCACGCCAGCGCAGGACATCCCCATCCAGCTTCTTCACATGCGGCATCGTCTGAGACCAACCACCCAGACAGCTGATAAAACTGTGGATTTGCACAACCTAATAATTTCTGCACAAACTGTCAGAAACCTACTCAGGGAAGCTCATCTGTGTGCTCAGTTCGGGGTCGTAACCGATTTCGGTGGGCAAATGCTCAGCTACGATGGACGCTGGCACGCTGGAGAGGTGTGCTCTTCACAGATGAATCCCAGTTTTGACTGTACAGGGCAGATGGCAGACAGCGTGTATACCAGTGCCCAATGGTAGCAGTGGGGTTATGGTATGGGCGGGCATAAGCTACGAACACAGTTAGCGGTGACCCAAAGGCCTTATGTAGGCTACAGTTAGCGGTGACCCAAAGGCCTTATGTAGGCTACAGTTAGCGGTGACCCAAAGGCCTTATGTAGGCTACAGTTAGCGGTGACCCAAAGGCCTTATGTAGGCTACAGTTAGCGGTGACCCAAAGGCCTTATGTAGGCTACAGTTAGCGGTGACCCAAAGGCCTTATGTAGGCTACAGTTAGCGGTGACCCAAAGGCCTTATGTAGGCTACAGTTAGCGGTGACCCAAAGGCCTTATGTAGGCTACAGTTAGCGGTGACCCAAAGGCCTTATGTAGGCTACAGTTAGCGGTGACCCAAAGGCTACACGCATAATCTGTCACTCATCAATAATTGAGCAAAGGGGGCTACCTGGGTGGCCCAGTGGTCTAGGGCTAACCAGGTCGCCAGGTGCACGGCGTTTCCTCCGACACATTGGTGAGGTTGGCTTCCGGGTTGGATGCGTGCTGTGTTAAGAAGCAGTGTGGCTTGGTTGGGTTGTGTTTCGGAGGACGCATGGCTTTCGACCTTCGTCTCTCCCGAGCCCGTACGGGAGTTGTAGCGATGAGACAAGATAGTAACTACTAACAATTGGATACCACGAAATTGGGGAGAAAAGGGGGCAAAATAAATACATAAATAAAATGATCCCAGAGGACACATCGCCTGAAAAACATCAGACTCTGCCTTTGAAGCAGAAGACTGTCTTTAAGTTGTTGACAGTCAACATGGTGAGCCCTGGCAGTAATTTCTCTAAAGGACAGGTCTAGAGGAGTTTGGAGGCTGTCGTATGAGGTACTTGACAGCAGCACTGCTCTGTATGCTTCGAATCGGGCCAGAATGAATGCATATCAATTGTAGGCTACTGAAGTCTTTGTTTACAAAATAAGATTTCTGAGGGTTGATACTGAAAGGGAAATTAGACTTGTCCTTTTTTATGTGGAAGTGACTAGGCCTAATTGTCAGCATACCAGCATACCACCCTGCATCCCACTGCTTGCTGGCTTGCCTCTGAAGCTAAACAGGGTTGCCACTAGTAGGTCCCTGGATGGGAGACCAGATGCTGTTGGAAGTGGGGTTGGAGGGCCCTCTGGTCTTAAGATCGAATCCCAATGCTCCATGGCAGTGAAGGGGACATTGCTCTGCATAGGGTGCCGTCTTCCTGATGTGACATTAAACAGGTGTCCTGACTCTCTGTGGTCATTAATAATCCCATGGCACTTATCCCAATTGTATAGGTGTTAACTAGAGGTTGACCGATTAGGGTTTTTCAACCCTGATACCGATTTATTGGAGGAACAAAAAAAGCAGATACCGATTTAATCGGGCGACTTTTTATTTTATTTTATTTGTAATAATGACAATTACAACAATACTGAACACTTATTTTAACTTAACATAATACATCAATAAAAATCCATTTAGCCTCATAAATAATGAAACATGTTCAATTTGGTGAAAAAAATTATGCAAAAACTAAGTGTTGGAGAAGAAAATACATGCAATATGTGCCATGTAAAAAAAAGCTAACTTTTAAGTTCCTTGCTCAGAACATGAGAACATGTTAAATGGAACCAACAACTTTCATATGAGACTTCAATATTCCAAGGTAAGAGGTTTTAGGTTGTAGTTAATATAGTATATATAGGACAATTTCTCTCTGTACCGTTGCATATAATTGATGCGGTGCACATTCACGGAAAAAGGACTGTCATTTCTCCAACGTGTACCTAACCACGTCCTTTTTCCGCGAATGTGCACTGCATCGATTATATGCAACGCAGGACACACTAGATAACTACACATGGTTGATGATATTACTAGTTTAACTAGTGATTATGATTTTTTTTTTTTTTTACCTTTAAGTCGGTTAAGAACTAGTTCTTATTTTGAATGACGGCCTAGGAACAGTGGGTTAACTGCCTGTTCAGGGGCAGAACAACAGATCTGTACCTTGTCAGCTCGGGGATTTGAACTTGCAACCTTTCGGTTACTAGTCCAACGCTCTGACTGGTGTAGTCTACTTTTCTCTGGTACTTTTCTCAGTGTAGTCTACCTTTCTCTGGTACTTTTCTCAGTGTAGTCTACTTTTCTCTGGTACTTTTCTCAGTGTAGTCTACTTTTCTCTGGTAAAATGCCAGATTAACTTCAAGCAAAACATTAGGAAATGTAGCTGGCTGCATTCTTTCTATAGTAAACATTAGAAATTTGATGGCCATGCATTGTTTTTTGCAACACAGGAATAACTAGCTTATTCATTGTAAGCTCATTTACTTGTGTGGCTGCCAGCCAAATAGCGTTGCACTTCTGTTGTCATCTGATGAAAATGAAGCTATTTTCTGCCAAATGTGTTGCATGAATGTATTTTTGGTGAAGGAGAACTATAGTTGCCCTCCCCGGACCAGTTTATCTATATTGAAAGACCAAACACTTGACTTTCAATATAAAACGCAGGTGAAATTATTTAAACAGATATTTTTTGAAAATGCAGATTTCTGAGCTCTTAACGCGACCCCTGTAAAGGATACCTGCTAACATGTATTGAAGTTAATAGTCCTAATGCTCTTCATACATCACAAGCTAGGCTGGGATATGTGTGGCACAATGGTTGCCTGGCAGGACTGTTCTGGACAAGCAGATAATAGTAGCTGGTGGAAATGCCAGCTTAGGTGTGCCTCTAAAAGCTGTGGCACGGGAAATGACTCATGCCATTCTAATAGCTCTCCAGACGGCTATAAATTGCTGTACTACCAAAAAATATGAAGCTCGCAAAAGTCTCATTACAATTTAAGTTAGCAATTTAAACCCAAATGCTGTGGGGGAAACTGCCAGTCAGTAAAAGTGTATCCCCCCCCCATTGTTAATTGAAGTGCTTTGTTGTACCCTGTCGCGCAGGAACCAGTCAAGTCGAGGGCACCACAGTTACATTTGGAGTACCGGTTCTACAAAACATTAGGAAGTACAGGTAAGGTCACGCTCTGGATTATCTTCATTCCTGTTCCCTGGTGTTCTTGTGTTTGCTGCATGACAATCACTCAACTGTTTTTGGTTGATTTAACAAAAAGATTACCCCATATCCACAATAAGTGATTACTCGCTCTAGATGACAACGATAAGCTTTGACATTAATTTTGAGAATATTTTGGCTTCATTTCATGCAAGGGACTAGTTTGACCTGTAAATTGGTTGGACATCTCAAATATAAATGATTAAAATCCATTGTGGTTGGTTTCTACAGCTGAGACTATGATCTTAACCTAGTTGAATGGGCTTGTATGACACATGAAGCACAACAGACGATGTTTGCAAGACCGGCACTAAGGGAAACCTAGTCAGTTTTAGAACAGAATGCCTTCAACTGAAATGTGTCTTCCACATTTAACCCAGCCCCTCTGAATCAAAGAGGTGCGGGGGGCTGTCTTAATCGACTGCCTTGCTCAGGGGCAGACCGACAGATTTTTACTTTGTCAGCTCGGGGATTCGATCCAGCAACCTTTAGGTCATTGGCCCAACGCTCTAACCACTAGGCTACCACTATACCTCATGTTGGTTTTGACACTAGGATGTTGGTTTACCAGGGAGGGAGAATCCACAACAGGAAGGAAAGGCTATCCCCGTATTTCTCGCTCATACAACTTGAAGCCCCCCACCACCAGGCAGCAGAAAGCAACTTCCTTTCCCCAGTGCTGATAAGACTCCTTTAGCCTAATGTTCCTGGGAACAACTGCCCTGGTTGTTTGTGTGTCTGTTCTCTGGGGAGGAAGATAAGTTACCGTGGATGTATAGCTACGACAAGCCCTCTCCTTTGTCTGTGTGAGCCGCCGGTGGTGTTTGATCTCGGCATTTGCATCCCCCCATACAGGAAGTGCTGTCATTCGCCACCGCCAACACCTAGCAGAGATGTAACCCTTTACAGTTTACAGGGGTCACGTTTAAATGCCAGCTGTGCTAGCTGTGGGTCATTATCTCAATGTTTAGAGAGAAAGTGTGCGATACTGAGGACGAATTTGAGCTCTCGGTTCTGGTTGCTGCCATGGAGGCCTTTTTTGTGTGACGCCTTCATATTATTACCATGGAAAGGGGGGGCTGAGACCTGTTAATACAACAAAATCTGGAATTGTATGAATTGCCTGTTTTTGTCTAGAGGTCTCCACTTAACAAGTTCTGCATACAGATAACATTATTTTTTTTTAAATAAAAAAATGTTTATGTTTTTAAGCAAATAGGCCTTAACGATTTGGACATCAGACAAAAAAATAATTCCCCCATAGTCATTGGTGCCTGCCTTGATGCTTATATGTTTCACACTGCTTGAATCAACTTCAGAAGAGGTGGAATTTGAGTTTGTTCAAACTTGCCTAAACATTCAAAAGATGCTCACTGCTGTTGCATTTCTGTGTAGAACAGTTACTAGTTAATGCAAGGTCCAAGGTCCCATCAAATAGTATTCACCCCCCTTACACCAGCCACTGTCAGGAATCTTGTGAAGACCTAATGATCATTATAGAGCATTAGATTATGGGAAACACTACTTTTTTTCCCCTCCCCGAGTATCTGAGGAAATGGGTGGAAACCCACACGCTGAGATACAATAGAAATGAAGGGATCTTTTAATAGCTGCTCTAAGAAGCTCCTATTAAACCATGGTGAAAACAGTGCTTTTTCATTGGTGCTTTTTTGTTTGTTGGGAAAACAGTAAAACTACCAAAGGTCATTCTTCCAGAAATGGAGATAGGATATGTCCTTGTCAGACTCACGCCAGCCAACTATGGAGCAGACGAGTGCATCAGACAACAACATAAATTGCAACTGAGGAGTAGGTTGCTTTTTGTTTCATAATCAGGTGTTTTAAGATTAAGCTTCAAAGCTGAAACACGTCAGTTTTTAATAATACAGAACCACTTCCTATTGTACTTCCATTGTCTTTCAAGTACAGAACTACTTCCTATTAGACTTCCATTGTCTTTCAAGTACAGAACCACTTCCTATTAGACTTCCATTGTCTTTCAAGTACAGAACCACTTCCTATTAGACTTCCATTGTCTTTCAAGTACAGAACCACTTCCTATTGTACTTCCATTATCTTTCAAGTACAGAACCACTTCCTATTAGACTTCCATTGTCTTTCAAGTACAGAACCACTTCCTATTGTACTTCCATTGTCTTTCAAGTACAGAACCACTTCCTATTGTACTTCCATTGTCTTTCAAGTACAGAACCACTTCCTATTAGACTTCCATCATCTTCCAAGAGTGGCTGAGATGTAAAAACCAGTTTGCTCTCCAATTCTTGCATCTGGCTTGGAATGTGAAGGTACGTCTTGTTCTTTTGCCCAGGTCACAGCTCTCTGAAGATGCTGTCGAGTGCCTTTGCCCTACAGAGTAGACCGGTTGGTGTGAGTATTGTCTAGTCCAGGGGTGAGAAATAATTTTGGCTCAAGGGCCCCATCGTGATGTCCACATTCGGATCATATTTATTTAGTCAAAAGTAATTTGCGGACCAGAAAAGGGGAAGTTATTTGAAAACGAACAGGTCCATTTTTTTTCCTACATACTTTCGATCTAGTTTTAGACAATCGAGTGGCCTGATGTTTTTGTTTACCCAAAATAATCATTCCCCCCACCCCCCTAAAATAACCTCCCGCAGGCCAGATTGAATGGGATCTGGACAGCAAGGCCATATGTTGCCCACCCCTGGTGCTAGTCCAACAAAGAGCATGCCGCTTCTACTGTCACGCTCGCAGACGTAAAGAGTGGGAAAAGCCATCCATGCGGAAACTCATTCATTATTTAGTGGGACTGCCTGTCTAAACACCAACTTACCTCATATTACATTTGAGTCATTTAGCAGATGACCTTATCCAGAGCGACTTACAACTAGTGCATTTATCCTAAGATCGCTAGGTGAGACAACATATTGCAATCGTAGTACATTTTCCCTTTATCAGCAAAGTCTGTGCTAGTGGGGAGACGACAAATTCCGCTTTTTTCTACCTCCTACCCAAGCTTTTTGGGTATGTGAAATTGTTGTATGCTCCAAATGCCATGATGTCACACTCATTTCTGCTTTTCATCCAGCGTGCCAAGTAAAGGCCCTGGCAGGAGCCAGGCCAAGCACTGTACCACTACACCAGTGCTCTGGTCACCACTACAGCCTCTGATTGGCTGTCTGGTCACCACTACAACCTCTGATTGGATCAGGCCAGGAGACACCTAGCCCATAAACCAACCGACCTATCATCTGAATGTGACTCAGCAGAAAAGTTCAATGAAATTTAAACAGAGCTGAATTTGTTCACTAAAATATGTCCCTTTTGTTCCTACTGACTTGAATGTCAAGGGATTTATGGGAAAATGAGTTAACTTGTATAGCTCTGCATAAGTCTCAACTTGCACATTTAAATCCTGACTCCCATCAGGATCATTATCTTGCTCCCATTGAGGGCAGATGTTGGCTCTAGATGTGAGGGATAACCAGATGGATTAATGATTCAACCACATCTAATTGAGATGAATGGAAGCATCCTGTTTGGTGGAAAGCTGCTGTTCTTCTTAAGGAAAGAGAGCAGCTTAATCTGTGCCCTTTCAGATTGGGGCTGTGTACGGTTGTTGTTTCTATAGAAGACTAAACCCTTTGCCATATCATCTTGCTGTGAGGTCCTTCACAGTGACGCCGTACACCTAATGTTTCTGGGTGGATGGTTCTAAATGTAGTAAGAAGAGGATCAAGACTTGCCACTGAGATGTACAGCAAAACCTACTCTCTACCCACCCAGTCCATGTCAATTGGTGCTGTGCAAGGAGAAATTGCAGGTGAAAAGCACCCCGATTCTATTAGACTTGTCCAAACAATCTCAAACACAATATTTTCCAAAGTGTTGTCAAGTAAATGTTTGCTTGGGAACATTTGTAGCGTGGGAGGGTTGGGCTACTCATTTGTCATTTCCAGAAATATCCATGATGTGTTCCTCCTATGGCTTTCAGCATGACTGCCTCTTAGCTGCAGCCTCCAACCGACCTCGTCTTACAAGCACCACTGCTCTCAGAGAAGAGATGAGAGGAGAGACCTCCCCCGTCCTCTCATGTGTTTATTGAAAGAACTTTGTTCCAGAGCAACATTATGTATAGCCCTTTTCCCATAAACCGGCATAGATGGATCAGTCACATGACGGCTCTGTAGGCGTGTCATACACCGGCATAGATGGATCAGTCACATGACGGCTCTGTAGGCGTGTCATACACCGGCATAGATGGATCAGTCACATGACGGCTCTGTAGGCGTGTCATACACCGGCATAGATGGATCAGTCACATGACGGCTCTGTAGGCGTCTGCAGGCAGTCAATGGGGCTCTAGGGCTGACTGGCTGGGACAGGTTGACTGGGACAGGTTGACTGGGACAGGTTGACTGGGACAGGTTGACTGGAACAGGTTGACTGGGACAGGTTGACTGGGACAGGTTGACAGGGACAGGTTGACAGGGACAGGTTGCTGTTAAGTTGGATTTTGTTCTGCCCATCTTCCTCTCGCTCATTCACCACAGGACTTAAACACGGGATCGTTTCTACGGTGATTCTCAAAATACTGAATGTTTTAGTTATACTTAGTATGTGCCCTTAATATCTTCCTTTGTCTCCAAAGAAGTACCAGCTTCAACTTAATATTTAATTGTGAGGGTAAGAGTTGCAATGACGTGCTCTCCCCAGCCCCGGGGGGGGAAACAAAAAGAAAGGTAATACCGTCGTATATCAACGATGTTTGGACCGGTGGACGGCTGGATGTATCCAGATATTGCCCAACCCTAGTGAGGGTTTACTAGGGTTGCTTAAATATTATTTACTTAATAAATATTGACTGTAATAACACACAACGCTGCTTGATATAGGCCTACTACATCTTCACAGTGTGAATGTATTTTCTCTCTAGGAGTTCAGTAAGTTTGGAAATTCCCCTGCATATCAGAAAATCCCTGTGGGCATGCCTGGACTTGTTTCGGAGAGAACAAGTGTTTCCTTGTATTGTCAGCTATTGGTGGTTGGCATTTTCCAGGCTACCCAAACTCCTTTCTCTGGCCAAACGCAACGACACGCCGACTGACATTAGTTGCTTCTCCTCAATGAGTCTGGATCTAAGCACCTCCCCAATGATTTATAGAACGCAAACACATTCTAACCGTTCGGATTGGTCCCAGAAACCGATGGGTTGGACCAGAGCCAGAACACACGTGGCTAAAGCAGCGTTTTGAGAATGTGTCACTGGCTTTGATACTCTGATTTGGTTAGAAATTATCTAATGGCTGATGACTGTTTTGTACAACACCCCTCATTCTGACATCCCCTACAAACAACTTTAATGATAGCAATCTCAGACTGTAGCGAACAAAGAGCAGTGGAAGAATTCAGTTTGAGTTGTCAGGCAAGGTTGGCATATGGTAGTAGTTTTTAAAATGGTGCAACAGTTGAAACATTTTTATTTGGTTCGTACAACATCTCAATACCATGAGTAGAGTACAGAAGCACCTTGTTCAGAATTATAAGCACAGTGCTGCAGTGTTATGAGATGAGAATATCTGATGTGCACAATGGCTTGAAAGTGGATACTAATGGTTCATCAAAGCGCTCTCCCGCCAGCCAATCCTTCCCATAAATGAATGTTTTATTACCGTAAGGCCCAGGCTGCTCAGTCATCTGTCCGGGATGGATGAAGTCTGCTTCCGCTCCAGTAATGACTTGTTTGGCCACCTGTGTCGCTCGTATTTTAGGCCTGACAAACTAGATTTGGTGAGGTAAACCTGCCCTTTGTCTCCCTGATTATGATTCGTCATTGACAGAACTGAACATCAGTCTACAGCAGGATCAAAATGTCCCAGTTAGCTAAATCTATTCCACCATGCATCTTCTGCCTCTTGGCAGTGACATGGGAGGTCCTGTTTGAAGCCTCTTATTAGCCCTTGTTCACAGCTCATCCCCACGGTGCCACTTGGTTTTTCACTCCTGCCTTGGCTCCCCGCGAGCACCCGAGATGTCAATGCCTACTCCTGTTTCACAATTGGCAACCTACAGAACAGGCTAATTGGCCCCCGACACAGCACAGAATAGAACCTGTTCCAGCTGTTTATTCCCCCCTAGTGTACAGCGCCTTCAGAAAATATTCGCACCCCTTGACTTTTTCCACATTGTGTTATTTTATGAAGTGGATTTAATTGTCCATTTTTATCAATGATCTACCAAAAGTAGTCAGTCTAAGTGGGGATTTTTTTTAACATTAGTAATAAATTACTGAAATCAAACACTATCTTGATTCGATAAGTATTCAACCCCCTGAGTCAATACATAAGAATCACCTTTGGCAGTGATTACAGCAGTGAGTCTTTCTGGGAAAGTCTCTAAGAGCTTTCCACACCTCCAGTCATGTTTGTGCCTGTGAGATTTAGTCTTAGTAGAAGCATTGTCTTCTCTTCTCTAGCAGTTGAAATGCAAACAGAAAAACAACCTAGCTTGTGAGTAAAACAACTTAATTAGCCAAGAAACACAAGGACAAAGTCTCACTTCAGCAGACATCATCCGGTTTATGCCTTTTCGCAGATCTTCACGTGCGCATAGCCGCCAGCCAGGCAGTGTTGCTGCGCAAGATGGAATAGGCTATATAGGATTTGTAGTTCTTTGACTTTGTGCGATTAATTTACCAGCTATGATACTAAACAGCAGAAATACTTTGAAAACAGCTGCTGCAGCATATATTCTACTGTAAATGTGATCGTACTTAACTATTTTTATTGACAAATACGAGTGAAATGCTCGCACGGTGGACCCTGACCACCCGCTAACGTGGCTGGTGAAATAGACCTCTTTACCCGCCAATGTCAAAATCTACCCGCAGGTAGTGGGTGTTCATTTTAGGCCCTGTTGGTTGTTGATCATTACTAGACAACCATTTTCAGGTCTTGCCATACATTTTCAAGCAGATTGAAGTCTTCACGGTCTTCTTGGTAAGCAACTCCAATGTAGATTTTGGCCTAGTGTTTTATGTTATTGGCCTGCTGAAAGGTGAATTTATCTCCCAGGGTCTGGTGGAAAGCAGACTGAACCAGGTTTTCCTCTGGGACTTTGCCTGTGCTTAGCTCCGTTCAGTTTCTTTTTTTTATCCTGAAACTCCCCAGTCCTTAACGTTTACACGCTTACCCATAACATGATGCAGGCACCACTATGCTTGAAAATATGAGGGGTACGCAGTAATGTGTTGTATTGGATTTGCCCCAAATGTATCATTTTGATTCAGGACGTAAAGTTAATTGCCCTGCCACATTTTTTGCATTGTTACTTTAGTGCCTTGTTGCAAACAGGATGCATTTTTAAATATTTTTGATTCATTACATGCTTCCTTTTCACTATATTAGGTTAGTATTGTGGATGTTGTTGATCCATCCTCAGTTTTCTCCTGTCACAGCCATTAAACTCTTAACTGTTTTAAAGTCACCATTGGCCTCCTGGTGAAATCCCGGAGCGGTTTCCTTCCTCTATGGCAACTGAGTTAGGAAGGACGCCTGTATCTTTGTAGTGACTGGGTGTATTGATACACCATCCGAAGTGTAATTAATAACTTCACCATTTTTAATTGCACCCATCTGCCCTTTGCGAGGCATTGGAAAGCCTCCCTGGTCTTTGTGGTTGAATCTGTTTGAAATTCGCTGCTCAACTGAGGGACCTTACAATTATCTGTGTGTGTGGGGTACATAGATGAGGTAGTCATTCAAAGATCATGTTAAATGCTGCTGTTGCATATTTCCTACCTGTTTAAATATCTCTCTAAGGTATAAAATGCCTGACATGTCAAGAGGAAAACTGATGATGGCACTACCCAATTTCTAAATTGAACCTTTTGCATTCTACTATGACAACTTTCAAGAGTAAGTTGAAAGCATAACTGAGTTATTATTATTTCAAACACAGTTTGTGAACCACCTTCATACAAAACCTACTGCCTAGTATATACTGTATTAGGTTCACAACCTTTACATACAGGTGTATAATCTTAATTTGAGCCAGTTTGCTAAAGCAGACAAATTATCCTGCAGCAATGGGAAGTGTGAATTATTATTATTATGATAGTATTATTAATGGACATTTTTGTAGTGGTTGATATGTTTTTCATAAGGTAAAATCAAGTCTGAAATGTCAAAGTGGAAATTGCAAACTTTAGATGCCTTTTTAAACATCAAATACACTAGACATTTTAAATCTCCTACATTGTGGGAAAGTTCTCCTGCAACAGGATGATCAAATTTAAGAGCCTACATCTGTAGCCTACATAGAGCATTAGTCTCAACACACTGCAGTCAGTTGACCCTGTTTGAACAGTGCCATCCATCTCCGCAGGCTGTTTGGGTTTAGACTACTCCTTTTCCTCTGGTTAGTGCATACCTGGCAGGCATCGGTCTCTGACCTCTGAACCTCTGTGTCTGTGCTACTCCTCCCATCTGGCTGATCTGAGATCCATGATGCCTGTGGCTGCCCTGGGTTCAACCTCTCTCATCATTGTTAGATGAGACAGAAATAACATGCAAGACTTTCCCCCCACAAGGTCACTCTACAGCTCCTCTCATTCCCAGGACTTCAATGCTGCTTTCAGTGCATGGGTCCACAGGAGTGTAACACAATTCAAATGGTCTATTGAAACTGGTCAGACCGACCTACATGTGGTTTACTATGTCAGCAGGCAACAAGGCAATAACTAGAAGTTGCCTTTGTATTATTCTAATAGTCCTATTCTCCCTCGGTCTCTTTCAGCGGAAGGCCTGCCCCAGGTGTTCTACTTTGGGCCCTGTGGGAAGTATAATGCCATGGTTCTAGAGCTGCTGGGCCCCAGTTTAGAAGACCTCTTTGACCTTTGTGACAGGACCTTCTCACTAAAGACTGTATTAATGATTGCCATTCAGCTGGTGAGTTCCCAACATCAAATAATGCTATATTTACAAGATGTGTTCAAACTGGTCTGCAATTCAAAGGTTGAGCTCAATTTCATGTAATTCAGACAATTTTTAAGAGAACTTAAAATGTTGTAATTAAATGTTTTTCCCAGTTCATGATTTGGAAAGGGGCTTCTTTTTTTAAAATCATGAATTCATCCCCGGAAAATAATTAGATTATAAATGTCCCCAATCCTGCTGAGATCAGATTTTTGGGTCGAGTTTCTGTTTTCTTATTGAACCCTGATTGATGAACTTATTGGTCTAGTCTGTGTGTACCCATGCATAGTTCAGTAGGCCACTCTGTTACTGACTGTCCTGTGACTTTCCTATTCAGATCTCCCGGATGGAGTATGTGCACTCTAAAAACCTCATCTACAGAGACGTAAAGCCTGAAAACTTTCTCATCGGACGCGGAGGATGCAAAAAAGACCACATTATCCACATCATTGACTTTGGCCTGGCCAAAGAGTACATCGACCCTGAAACCAAAAAACACATCCCGTACCGGGAGCACAAGAGCTTAACCGGGACGGCCCGATACATGTCCATCAACACACATTTGGGAAAAGGTATGTCTGGTTTGCCAAGAATTTCGGAGGGGTGATTTACGTAAATGTTAGACACTGCTTTGTCAGCATGCTAGTGTTGTGAAACTTGATTATGAGGTGTTCATACTTTTCGATAAATCATGTCTGCTTGGATTTGGCCAATGAGTAGGCAACATTTCTTGGCATGGACTTCTTCTTTTTTTCATTTAAGTTTGGTAAGGTTGCAAATACTAAGTATAACTTAGCCAGGGTTTATGAGTGACTAGGGCTCTTGGACTGTTATCACAAAAAGGGAGGCAGTTTCCCAGAAAAGGGTTGGGGTTAAATCAAGTTAAGGAAATTCTAATCATGGCTCACTGCGTTTTCTTCCTTTTTGAAGTGACTCTCACTGGTTTTTATTAATAGAACAAAGTCGTCGAGACGACCTGGAAGCCTTGGGTCACATGTTCATGTACTTCCTCCGTGGGAGTCTACCGTGGCAAGGACTAAAGGTATGTCAGCAGGTCCTCTGAGATTTCCCACTTGTGCTGTGTTTGTAGCAACGTACAGATGTTAAACTTTATGTGGTTCTTTCACAGGCTGATACACTGAAAGAACGATACCAGAAGATCGGAGACACGAAAAGAAATACTCCAGTTGAGGTTCTCTGTGAGAGCTTCCCAGGTACAGCCTGACCATTTCTCTCATCCAAATCTACAGTTGTTTTCAATGCAACACGTTCGGTATTATTATTATTGATTTATTGATTTATTTTACAAGTGATGATGGTAATTTAGCTAGTTGTAGGCCAGAGTACTTTTGGAGCCCCATGACTATGCTTCAGGATGTTGTATTTTTCCTCACATTACACAATGGTGCAGATGACTCATTCAAATCTACATCTACATTGGGTGTTTGCTGTTACAGAGGAGATGGCCACCTATTTGCGTTACGTAAGACGGTTGGATTTCTTTGAAAAGCCTGACTACGAATACCTGAGGACCCTGTTTACAGAGCTGTTTGAACGGAAAGGATACACCTTCGATTACACCTACGACTGGGTCGGCAGGCAGATAGTATGTAACTCCACTCACTGACTAATATTGGGGGGGAAACAGAGCAGGCCTAAGTATTTTAGCTACAATATAACACTGGTTTACTGTTGTACCCCATAGCCAACACCAGTGGGGACTGTCAACATGGACTCTGGGGCATCTGCCATCACGAGAGAGAGCCACCCGCACAGAGACCGGCCCTCGCAGCACCAACCCATGAGGAATCAGGTAAGCTGGACCTCCACTTTCCCAGAGCTGCCAGTTCAACTGGCTCTGGAAACCCCTGATCCACACTGATGATTTGACAAGGGAGTGCCCTAACCACAGTGTTTTTCAATTAAGGCGCAAGGATCCTAACGGCTGTTAGGTTACCCCTTTAGTTACTATCCCCCTAGCCTCTGGAATAGCCTGCCGGAGAACCTGAGGGGGACCGAGACTGTGGACATATTTAATAGGGATCTTGAAACACATTTGACTGCTTTTCCTTAGGGTGCCTTTTCCTTAGGGTGCCTTTTCCTTAGGGTGCCTTTTCCTTAGGGTGCCTTTTCCTTAGGGTGCCTTTTCCTTAGGGTGCCTTTTCCTTAGGGTGCCTTTTCCTTAGGGTGCCTTTTCCTTAGGGTGCCTTTTCCTTAGGGTGCCTTTTCCTTAGGGTGCCTTTTAGTTTTTTTTAATCCTCTGTTATAAATATTTAATTTGTACCATTGTTCTTTTTTTCTGTGAAGCGCATTGCATCCATGTCAATCTAGATCAAGCTTGATTTGATTAGAGCAACCTACATCCTCCAACACTGAACCCTCCTCCTCCACCTACTTACTGAAGAGCACGTTTTACAATCTGTGGTGGGGGGAGTTTACAGAGTGGGTCCCTTGGGTGTGGTGGGGAGGTACCACAGCAGCTACAGGCCATAACCCACTGAGTCAGACTCATCATTCTTACTCTGTTAAATAAACAATGGTGGTTGGATCCCACAGCTGCAGCCAACTGCGACGCTTATTAAGCATGCAAGACTGCGGGGCTTGTTTGACGCACATAATGGCAAAGATGCATGTGTATAAACCTCCTGATATTTAACGGAACATTAAAGGATTTAACTTTTTTGTATTTCCTGGTTTAAATAAAATGGTGTTCCTTACAAAAGTAAGTTTAATGCTAACTTTATTTGCCAGTGCACTGTGGCTTTGAACCCTTTGACAAGCATTTGATTCATAAGGGGCTACCTTAACCTTTTGCACATGCCACCTCTGCATGCATTCCTCAACACTGGCCAAATACCAGAGAGGGAAATCAGGCTTTGAGGAAGTTAACCATCACCTCACCACAGTCACATCACAATGGGAAATCTCAGTCTGAACCAAGCTCACATGCTGAATATTGCTAGTTGATATGCAGACACTTCTATCATTCTTACTCTTTTAAATAAACGGCCAAAAGAGACAGTGGCAAGAAGAAGGTATGTGAACCCTTTGGAATTACCTGGATTTCTGCATAAATTGGTTATACAATTTGATCTGATCTTTATCTAAGTTGCAACAGTAGACAAACGCAGTCTGCTTAAACTAATAACACAAACAATAATTCTATATTTTCATGTCTTTATTGAACACACCGTGTAAACATTCACAGTGCAGGGTGGGAAAAGTATGTGAACCCTTGGATTTAATAACTGGTTGACCCTCCTTTGGCAGCAATAAGCTCAACAGAAGTTTTCTGTAGTTGCAGATCAAACCTGCACAACGGTCAGGAGGAATTTTGGACCATTCCTCTTTACAAAACTGTTTCAGATCAGCAATATTCTTGGAATGACTGGTGTGAACTGCTCTTTTTGAGGTCATGCCACAGCATCTCAATTTTGAAGTAGTCATTAGCTAGGGGTTCACATACCTTTTCCAACCCACACTGTGAATGTTTAAATTATGTATTCAATATAGACAAGAAAAATACAATAATTTGAGTGTTATTGGTTTAAGCAGACTGTATTTGTCTGTGTTGACTTAGGTGATAAAGATCTAATTTTTTGACCAATTCATGCAGAAATCCAGATAATTCCAAAGGTTTCACATACTTTCTTGCCACTGTAGTTCATGTATTACAGTCCCGTTGATTGAATCCTTTATGTAGTCAACTGCCCTGTGTTTATTCTGTCGTGTGATGACTGGTTCACTCAGGGCCAAATCCCAACTTGTGAAGCTCACGCCTTACTATAACCTAGTTTTGTGTAGAGCACCCACTGATTTCAGTGGGGGAGATTTAAGCAGAAGTTTGAGTGGAATGTGCGTAGCGCCAAGTTAGTATCCGGCCCTCGGTCACTAATGCAGTTTCCTGCTTCGCCTTTTTTATTCATCTCTGCTTTTTTTCCCTTTCCTTTCTCGTGCTGCTTTGCATGACACCTGGCCACGCCCCCACACACTTAAACCCCGCCCCCACCCATTCCACCCAAACTCGCAACGACCCTTCCCACCCTCACTCCCTTTCCCTTCCATCACCACCACAACTCCCTGAGCAGACGGCAGCTTCTGACCGGAGGGGAGCATGGGAAGTGCAGCCCAGTCGGACAAACTCCTCCTACATGGCCTCCCACCTGGCATCGGACAGGCACGGGGGCTCAGTGCAGGTACACTACTACACCTCCACGTTGACCCATCAGTCCGTTGTCCACTTCCCCCTCCACCCCGTTTCCTCACATGGTGTGCCGGGGTCCACCACAAATATGTCCATGGCATATGTTACACATCAGTGGCATACTTGAGTGTGGAGGTGTGTGTGACAGAGTTAGATTTGTTGTGTGTGTGCTCACACATCTTTTGTCCTACAGCTGATAGCCCTTGGTCTTCTTTCCCTGTGTTTTTAGAAAGACAAGCTTCGAAACAGGTGACGACTGGTTATGACAAACTAATCTGCTGGCTAGCGGAGTAGACCACCTGTTTAGGTGAGGTGCTGGCTAGCGGAGTAGACCACCTGTTTAGGTGAGGTGCTGGCTAGCGGAGTAGACCACCTGTTTATTAGGTGAGGCGTTGGCTGGCTGGCGGAGTCGAACACCTGTTTATTAGGTGAGGCGCTGGCTGGCGGAGTAGAACACCTGTTTATGAGAGGCGCTGGCTGGCTGGCTGACTAGAAGAGTAGAACACTTGAAAAAGATAAGGAGAGCCACACTCTAGGAGCTCAGATGAAATGACTAAATAACCTAATAACCATGACGAACTGACATTATACAACCAGATTGATCCTTGTTGTGTTTGGTGCAGTGATAAGAATGCAGGTTGCGTTGACTTGGTTTAGCAATGCATGTTTTCGATTAAATAATCCTAAATAGGGTAAATCTTCATCAAATAATGCCCCTGCATTTTAGGGCTTCAGTATAGTGTGATTTAATGGCTGGTGTAATACATTTATGCCTCACATTTTACTCACACCTCTTGATAAATATTTGGAGAGGTTCATTTAAGATTGAAAAGTTTATTGATTTATTTAAAATTTGAAAAGCTAAAACTGCTTGACAAAGCTTGATAATATTTCAATAAATACGGTTTTGATACAGAACACAATAGATGGGATTACTTGCAGTATACATCGTGTGCGTGCGTGCGTCATGGACTGGCACTGTTTTTGAGCGGTGAAGTTGTGGAAACGGTCATTGACTCCATCTGAATCAACCCTCTCTCCGTGTGCCACAGGTGGTCAGTTCAACCAATGGGGAGCTGAATGCCGATGACCCTCTGGCAACACACTCCAACGCACCAATCACAGTCCAGGCTGAGGTGGAGGTGGTGGATGAGGCCAAGTATGTATCAGCTCACCCCTCATCTCTCTCCAACTTTACTCTCTCTGCTTCACCCCTCCTCCTCCATCTCTCTCTCTCCTACTTCCTCTGCTTCACCTCTCCTCCTCCATCTATCTCTCTCTCCTACTCCCTCTGCTTCACCTCTCCTCCTCCATCTCTCTCTCTCTCCTACTCCCTCTGCTTCACCTCTCCTCCTCCATCTCTCTCTCTCTCCTACTCCCTCTGCTTCACCTCTCCTCCTCCATCTCTCTCTCTCTCCTACTCCCTCTGCTTCACCTCTCCCTCTCCTACTCCCTCTGCTTTACCTCTCCCTCTCCTACTCCCTCTGCTTCACCTCTCCTCCTCCATCTCTCTCTCTCCTACTCCCTCTGCTTTACCTCTCCTCCTCATCTCTCTCTCTCCTACTCCCTCTGCTTCACCTCTCCTCCTCCATCTCTCTCTCTCCTACTCCCTCTGCTTCACCTCTCCTCATCTCTCTCTCTCTCCTACTCCCTCTGCTTCACCTCTCCTCATCTCTCTCTCTCCTACTCCCTCTGCTTCACCTCTCCTCCTCCATCTCTCTCTCTCTCCTACTCCCTCTGCTTCACCTCTCCTCCTCATCTCTCTCTCTCCTACTCCCTCTGCTTCACCTCTCCTCCTCCATCTCTCTCTCTCCTACTCCCTCTGCTTCACCTCTCCTCCTCCATCTCTCTCGCTCTCTCTCGCTCTCTCTCTCTCCTACTCCCTCTGCTTCACCTCTCCTCCTCATCTCTCTCTCTCCTACTCCCTCTGCTTCACCTCTCCTCCTCCATCTCTCTCTCTCCTACTCCCTCTGCTTCACCTCTCCTCCTCCATCTCTCTCGCTCTCTCTCGCTCTCTCTCTCTCCTACTCCCTCTGCTTCACCTCTCCTCCTCATCTCTCTCTCCTACTCCCTCTGCTTCACCTCTCCTCCTCAATCTCTCTCGATCTCCTACTCCCTCTGCTTCACCTCTCCTCCTCCATCTCTCTCGATCTCCTACTCCCTCTGCTTCACCTCTCGTCCTCCTCATCTCTCTCTCTCCCTCTCTCTCTCTCTCTCTCTCTCTCCTACTCCCTCTGCTTTACCTCTCTCCCTACACTGTCCCCTCTGTGTGTGTTGCTTCCTGCTTGTGTACTTTCTAAGCCTGTGTCCTGCGTGTCCCTATTACAATCCTTTGTCTTGGTAAGGTTGGGACTGCTCCTTTATCCCCCCCCATCAGATATCCTCTCACTTCCCATAAGCTCAGTGCAGCAAGAGAAGAACAAATTAAAACTCATAGAATGCAATGAGCAT
Organism: Oncorhynchus kisutch; assembly: GCF_002021735.2. Lineage (NCBI taxonomy): Eukaryota > Metazoa > Chordata > Actinopteri > Salmoniformes > Salmonidae > Oncorhynchus > Oncorhynchus kisutch. The sequence continues at coordinate 6,792,209 of NW_022261980.1, read as the reverse complement.
ATCAAAACTCAGTGCATATCATTCAATATCATCTCTAGCATTACCCAAAATTAGATTTACCTACTGACATTTTTTGGTGAATGAAATACCTGTAACATACCCAGCATAGTGAATGACAACATTGAGTGTTTTGTCCTTCGATATAATATAATCTTATCCACCAGTGTCTGTTGTCCCCCAGCCTGGTTCCTCTCTAGGTTTCTTCCTAGGTTCCTGCCTTTCTAGGGAGTTTTTCCTAGCCACCGTGCGTCTGCATTGCTTGCTCTTTGGCATTGCTGACATAAAGGGCTTTATAAAATATGTTTTGAAATTGTTAGGTGATTGGTTTGTCTCCCACTTGTTCATTCATATACCCTTTTGATATGTTTTCCGCTGGCCTTTTGATTTTCCCGTCGTCAATAGACTTCCTCTTTGATACGATCCCACTGCGTTGAAAGCCAGGGCCCCAGAAGACAGTTCAATTAATGTGACAACAGGGTTTCCATATCAATGAGGCGTAAAGCTTCGTTTTTCTCTTGTTGTTTCTCTCCTTCCCTCCCTCGCTCTCTGGTAATCCTTTCTACATCCGTTACGAAAGGATTTTGGAAGTCTTGCTTGTGGTAATGACCGTCCGTGATACAGTATGTTGAAGTAGAGTGAGGTTATACATCAGTTGAATAGTGTCCTTAGAACTCGTTAGAACTAAACAGGTGTAGGTAGCTCTAGAACCTAAGAGTTGGAGCCATTGAGTCTTCAACCTTTTGAACCCTGCCCCCTGTGTCCACTTGTGTATGTGTGTGTGGCATGGTCTGTCCCATCAACTGCTGTATTAATCTGTCTTTTCTCTCTACACTCTTTCTTCTCTGTAGCTGCGTGAAAATGCTCAACCTGTGGTGAGTCCCTCTCTCCTAGTCCATACCATACCCATGGGACAGGACACGGAGTGGACCAGCCTAGGCTGCTAGTGTAGTTGACTAGTACACACTGTGAAAGGACCCTGCTCTTATACTGTGAAAAACAGATTAAAAAGAGTGATCCATATATCCACTACTGATATAGGCCAGTGGGTTATAAAATCATTTTCAGGCAGTCTATCTCCTCACTGATAGTGATGCTACAGATCAGCTGTATGGGTTAGGTAATATCTAATGATATCATTCTTTAAATAAAACTGTGCTTTTCATACATTGACTTGAATATAGGCTATTGAGTACTTTCTTTTAAAAAGTATATACATTTGGAAATGCTGCCAATTCCTTGTTTTCTGTTATGGAGGCAGCCTTAAATATCGACTAAAACCTACTAGCTAGCAGGGCACCTTAAATATTTACTAAAACCTACTAGCTAGCAGGGCACCTTTTTTAATATCTACTAAAACCTACTAGCTAGCAGGGCACCTTAAATATTTACTAATACCTACTAGCTAGCAGGGCACCTTAAATATCGACTAAAACCTACTAGCTAGCAGGGCACCTTAAATATTTACTAATACCTACTAGCTAGCAGGGCACCTTTTTAATATCTACTTAAACCTACTAGCTAGCAGGGCACCTTAAATATTTACTAGAACTACTAGCTAGCTGGGCACCTTAAATATTTACTAAAACCTACTAGCTAGCAGGGCACCTTAAATATGTACTAAAACCTACTAGCTAGCAGGGCACCTTAAATATTTACTAATACCTACTAGCTAGCAGGGGACCATTAAATATTTACTAGAGCTACTAGCTAGCTGGGCACCTTAAATATTTACTAAAACCTACTAGCTAGCAGAGCACCTTAAATATTTACTAATACCTACTAGCTAGCAGGGCACCTTAAATATTTACTAAAACCTACTAGCTAGCAGGGCACCTTAAATATTTACTAATACCTACTAGCTAGCAGGGCACCTTAAATATTTACTAATACCTACTAGCTAGCAGGGCACCTTAAATATTTACTAAAACCTACTGACAGGGCACCTGAGAATAGCAAATGACTTCCTTAGGGTTCATCTCAACGCTGTGCCTTTTTAAAAAGACATCCATGTTTTTTCTTTGTAGCCAGTCACTGTGTTGTTTGGAGAGCTGTGGCTGACCTATGGCCACTCACTGCATGCTGTAATAATCATCTCATTAGGCTCATTCTGTCCTGTGCTCTGTGTCTCCACCACTGTTGTTAATCACACCACTGTACTAAACACACTTGTCCTTTTACCTCAGACGCCCCCTGTAGGTTCTTCTTAGAACTGTTTTGACTCCACTCTGTCGGGGATCTTGGCAATAATGTGTTTTTCCTCTACCATCACCGTAGTTCTTATTTCTTCTAATGCCCCGAGTCAGTCTCTTCATGTTGATTCTACTCCTAGAGATGTTCTGATGTTGGCTAGAAGGAACGGATCTAACAAATTAACATCTCATAGCATCCATCCACTCATCTATGTTCTTGTAACCTGGCTTCAGGTCAGTTCCTCTGTCTAGCGATGCCATTTCCAGTGTTCCATTCAGGCATGGCAAGGCTAGTCAGAAGACAGCACATACAGGCTTGGGACCTGGCTATTGTTGCACATACAGGCATGGGACCAGGCTATTGTTGCTAACCCTTGAGGCCAGTATAATCTGTGTACACTGATGGTCATTGGCTGCCTTTACACAGGCAGCCCAATTCTGATCTTTTGCCACTAATTGGTCTTTTGACCAGTCAGATCAGATATTTGCCAAGAATTGGGCAAAAGATCAGAATTGGGCTGCCTGTGTAAACACAGCTATTGTCTAACACATTTCTCCTCTTGTCCTCTAGATGTTGAAATGAAATGACTTCTCACTTTAACAGTTTACCAGGGTGGTGTTCCTTAGGGCACGTTTTAAAACAACGTTTTGGACAAGTTTATATTAGACCCATCACTGCTTTGGTCTGTTTTCTTCCATTTGGTGCCTAATGGACATGACCCAGTCATAGTATCCGGTGTTGGCTTGCCTCTAACCAGTCTCTCTCCCCATCTAAAGGTGCTGTTGCTTCTTCAAAAGAAAACGGAAGAAGAACACCCCGCGACACAAATGATCAGCAGCACGCCTAGATCGCTCAAAGTCTTGCCCTAGATCGCTCAGAAGTCTTGCTCGATAAGGTTCTTAATCGAGAAATTCAATTAAGTCCCATTCAGACCAACGAAGAAGACCACGGGAGAGTGATGAGAGGCGATGTGCGTGCACACATACACACACACACCCAAACAAGTGTGGCTGTCTGTTGATGGGAATTCCTTTTTGAATTGAGTCGTTTTTCCTCCACGGTGCTTGGGAGTATTTGGCAGGGCCCCGTTGTTGCCGGGATTGGGATCTTGGCTTTTGCAATTAGTTTAAGCTTGATTGATGGGCTGGACAATGGAAACACAACAGACGGTCTGTCAGCCTCCTGCTCTTTCATAAACACACACTGAATGTATGGGCGGGAAGTTAAATGTCTATGGGAGAATTTAGTAGATGGGACAAGTCCTGGGAGAGGAAAGCTTGTTGGCTACTGACTGACTACATGTAAATAATGGACCAATATCAGTTGGAACTGGTACCCTTCGATAAACGCTTTGGACTTCAGCGTAACAATGTCCACATGGTAGCAACCGAGTGGGCTTTACTTCACACTGCACGCTAAGGAGAGAAGAGAGGGAGGTGGTGGCTTGAGTGTTGTCTTTACTGCTACTGTCCAATGCCTTAATCAAACCAGCACCCCACAGAGCCAGGAGAGGGTGACGCAGGAGGCCCGGCTCTCCATACTGAGAGGATATCTATGGTCCCTGCTTAATGTAATGACATAACATACCACCCTATGTGGAGTTCCGTTCCTCACTGGTGGTACAGTATCTATACAATGGGTGATTCAGAAATAATGTTGACTAGGGGCAACACTTTTAGGGTTAATTTGGATGTTTGTCAGTGAACTGTCATGTAATTCAGTGCCATGTCAGCTTTGTGCGTTCAATCTCTATCTGCAATGTTAATAACGCTGCAACACACTGTGTAAGCCCCTGGTCTCGTAGAATGATCTCCTCTTCTGTGTTGTTGAGGGAATGCTCTTTCACATTTTCTGGCCCTCTGTTTCCAGTGTATTTGCCCTGTGCTGCAAAGCATAATCTGTGAGACCATTAATGATGATTGATCCCAAATGCCAAGTCCCAAATGGAAAACATGGGATTGCCTCAAAAGGATATTAAGAAGTACCTGGTAAAAAAGTCTGTCTATATGGTGTTTTTGTTCAATATCACTTTTTGTTTTTCCTTGCAAGTGTCATGGAGGATTGCCTTGAACAAACAAACTGGATGTCGACAATGTCACCATGCCTATCCTCTTCACAGCATTAATTCCATAGGAGTGACTTTTGGGTTTTATGTAATTATGTAGATTTTTTGTTAAATATATAGCTAATGTGAATTTCAAATGTGAGCAAATGTATTTTTCTCTTTCAAATAGCCATGAAGTATGAGAAACGGACAGAGGGGGACAAAAAGCTAGACTTTTGACTGCACTACATTTGTTGACCCACTGTTATTGACCTAAGACCTTGCATTCCCCGTACTGTGTTGATGGATGTGCTCAATATACTTAATTGTAGCGGCCTTGTGTGCTAGGTCTGTTCTAACAATACACTTAACCAATTCTGTCTTTAAACCCCCTCCTTGTTTAACCCCTGTGCCATGACATATGTAAACCCACACAGTCATACACACCCTAGACATTAATGTATTATGTGATGTCGCCTCCTGGTGGGGTGTTGGATACTGATGTCCTAGTGACCATGGTTATGTTCAGTAGGGCACACTGTTGCCAAACGTTTTGCAACCGTAATCAATAAGCTGTGTTATTGTACAAGGTCAGGTAGTACCTCTCGTTTTGGCAAACGTTTTTTTCTCCCTGCTGAACATAACCCAGGTTGGTCGTCCCATATGGAGGCACAATGCCTGAGGGGATGCCAACCGGCTCTACAGACCTCTATGAGCAGGCATGCTTGTATGTGCATAATGATATTGTGTATATATATATATTTTTTGTTTTTCACCATTGTGACTTGAGCTCGTTCCTCTGGGGTGTAAGTTATTGTGTTGAGAGTACTCGAATATGATACATCTATTGGACTTCTTCTGTTGTCTTTTATGTTTTATAGGTCAGTATGGTATTCCTCTGAGATGTCTGAGGGAATAACTGGTGAGGAAAAGGTGTTTTTGAATGACGGATATTCCTCATAGTGCCTCTTGAATGGGTGTTTTGAGGGAGGGGTTTAGCATTGCTGTCTAACTTGCCTCTGTTGGATGTCTCTGGGTTCGTGGTTTAGCCTAGGGTTGGATTGGCATTCTGTCGTTCAGGGACATCAGTCGCTGCTGCACAACAGGGTCGGGGGTTCATGTCGAGCATGACAGCAGAATGGCTCCACCTGCTGGGTGTATGAAGGCTTTTCTGTCAGGACTTCAATCCAGTGTTGCTCAGTCTGTTCTCGGGGTGGGGGGTGGGGTGTTGTAGCCCAGCGCTAACACCTCATTCAGCCAATCACCAACTCCTTGAATATTGGAGTCATTGTGTGTTAGTGCAGGGCTGGAACAATAATGTGCATCCTCTGGCTGTCTCCTGAGGATGTTTTGAGAAGCACTACTTTTAGTTGACCCACAGTAGACTAGCCATTACAGTTACACTGTGACATACCAGTTCACTTTGAAAGTGTAAGGTATTGTTGAATCTAGTGAGACAGACATCCAGAGAAAGGCCTTGAATGGTCCCTTCTGTTCCTAATGCCATCCTATGGACTACTATCCGTCACCTGTGCCAGGAAAATGTCAACTAGAACTCCTCGAACACCTCGTGTCCCACCGCCCTTTTTTTATATATTAGTTTCACCCGTCTGTAATGTTGAAAGTGAACATTGTGGTTTGGAGCTCGCGATTTAAAGTCTATATTGTGTTCTTAAGGTGGCTGAGAGTAATACCATAATTATTGAACCACTTGTCAATTAATAATTGTTTTAATTAACTCCTCAACCGTACATTTCCATTTCAGTGGACCATTTTATTTTTGAGTGGAACGTCACTTGTATACTTTGATGTATCTGTAAATCCTACTGTTAACAGTGGTCTTAATGCAGGTGTTGTATCACTGTTGAAATTCATTTCCTTCCTGCAATTTTGGCTTTACAGCTGATAAACATGAATACTACAAATTGATATGCGCATTCTAGTTTCCTCAAGCCTTTCCACAGCCTGTCTAGAATGAGGAATATTTGCTATAGTGTGTATTTGCATGGCTTATCTGGAGCAGATGTCTGCCTGTTTTAATGGCAAGGCTTCCTGAGGTGGACGTATGAAGCTAAGCCACCCGTACAAAGTTATTCTCTCTGGGCATAATGGAGCTCTACAAAGTCCTCCCATTGGCTTGATAAGTCCTACCCAGAGCACATTCCAATTTCAGGTGTCATTGCTTATACAGTACTACACCTTGCCTGTCAGTCAGACCTCATTGCTTTCAATTGACTTGTCTTGTGTTATTCACCATCTTATTTCCTGCATGTCCAAATGGCATGTAAATCCTTATAGCAGCGTAGAGGAGGATGAATGGAAAGAGATGGCGAGTCTTTTCTTGGGGGGGGGGGGGTTCTCTGGCACTTTCTTCCTGTCGTTGTACTGTAGAGTTGTCTTGGGTTGGTTGTATATGTCTGGGAGAGAAGTTGGGTGTGACACATGACTGCAATGTTTTAATTCTTTTAGGTTTTACAGAGTTCACCATTATATATTTTTTGTTTTTGTCAGTTGGATTCTGTTAAAGAATATAAAGATGTTTTTTCTTTCAAACTGTGGAAAGTAGAATTGTACAGTACCACAAGTTTATCCCCCTACTCTTGCTCTGGCAATTTATTTTCAAAACTATGATTTAAGAAATGAATCCTACAACTGTATTATGAATATTGTGTTGAAATATGAATGTTACTTCAAATCTATTTGAATGGTTTAACCTAGGTTAAGGGCTTCATGAATGAAGGACCCATCTTTTGATTTCTTTCTTTTTATTATAATTTAATTTTAAGTACAGAAAGATAAATGACCAGACTTTATCTGAAAGGCCTATTTTCCAAGGGATTCGTGTGAGACGTGTCACATGTGTATCCTGACAAATTCACTTTTTATTCCCTCCGCTTTAAAGGGGAAACACAAGTTTGCACCCTTTTTTTTTTCCTTTTTTTTTTAAATAAAAAAATCTCTCTTAACCTTTTTCTTGTGAGTGTGGGTCTTTTTTTTCCAGTACAGTGTCACATTACATTATAATGAGCAATCTTAGAATTGCTGAGAAAGCATGTCACCTATAGAAAATAATATTTTTATGGTCACATCTTCTCAGGTCACTTTCAACCTATGGGATAATCTCAATTGCGTACTCCTTACATCCTCTCGTCTCCTCTAAAACCTATTGAATGAGAGAGAGCCAGAGGTTCATCCCCTCCGACTTTCTCCAATGGGGTTTGAGGAGAGAGGACTCACAATTGAATCTCCCTGTGACTTTTCCCTGCAAGGTTGCAGCTACACTGCTTCAGCTTTCAAGGTTTCATGGGCCATACCCTTGATCATACATGACTACTACGCTGTATAATTTAATACAGAACATTTTTGCAACAGTTCCTGCAATGTCATGCTATGTAGGCCTAAACCTGAGAAAACATGTGATTCACGTAATCATTAAGTGTTGACAAAACGTTGAACATAATGTATAGCCAGCCTACTACTTCCACACCAGTAAGAATACATTGTTACACTCAGTGAATCTTAAATTCCATTAAAACAAATTTGATTTAACTAGGCAAGTCGGTTAAGAACAAATAATTATTTTACAATGACGTCCTACCGCTGCCAAACCCTCTCCTAACCCGGACGACGCTGCGCCAATTGTGCGCCGATAGCGGCGGGTTGTGATACTGGCCGGAATCGAAACAGGGTTTTGTAGTAACACCTCTAGCACTGAGATGCCGTGCCTTCGACCACTGCGCCACTCGGGAGCCTATTGTACTACGAAGTGGACTGGATCAGTACATTTTGTATAAAATTCAATGCACAAAATGTTTTTGTGTGTCAAAGGTAGACAACCAGTAGCGGGCAGTGTTGCAAAGCTACAAAAACAAATGTCTGCAGCATTTTCTTCCTGCTTCGTAGATAAACTTCCGGTCACAACTTCCCCAGTTCTTTTCCGCCAGCCCAAGCCAACATGGTGGGTATTTAACAAAGTTGAATACATCACAATCTGTCTCAATCCTTGTCTCTTATCGTTTCCAGAGACGTCTACAAGCATATCAAATGTTAATTAAAATACGACATATTTTCACAGATATTTATTTGTGATTTGTTGCATTTTATTTACCAGTTTATTGTGTAGCCTAGCTTGTAAATGTAGCAAGCTAGCTTGCCGGTAGGTAGCTAGCACAAGATCTTTCAATCTAGTCACTGGTCTGCTAGCGAGCGGCACCACTATATCAACTAGCTGGCAAGTTGTGTTTACGGGTCGTGTAGTACGTAGTCTATCTGTCCCTCGCGTCTGGTAAGAATGAGTTAGCTGGATATAGCTAAGATTGTTTAGCTAGAAATGTTATTAGCTAACTAGCTGCTTAGCTAGCTATCTTGCCATTCATACCCGTGTAGTTATTAACTAAAGTTATTTTATGTCAATTGTCTTGTGGTGGTCTGCTAGCCAGCCAGGAATTAATGTTGGTTGATGTCAAATTCAGTTACTTGTCACTCAAGGAGTTCTAGCTAGCTCTCTGCTGTCCAGAAGAAACAGTTGGCACTATGCATCTAGCTAACTAGCTATGCATATTCTGTTGAATATTGTTCCTGTATTTGTGCTTTGCTGGGCTAGTTTGCATTAAGCTACCAGTTGTCAGGTTGAAACAATTCCAAGTGAACATGAATAATTGCAGTGATGATGTGTAGTAGTTACAGATATGCAATTTAGAGGTATTGTCTCAAGAAACTGGTGTGATTCTGCCGTTAACAAGCTGATGGTCTTCCCAACAGGGACGAGTCAGGACCAAGACGGTAAAAAAGGCCGCCAGGGTCATCATTGAGAAGTACTACACCCGGCTGGGCAGTGACTTCCACGTCAACAAGAGGGTATGTGAGGAGATAGCCATCATCCCCAGCAAGAAGCTGCGCAACAAGATCTCTGGGTGAGTGAATGCTCCAATACAAACTTGGGTCACTTTCAGGCCTCAGACCACCCAATAACCACCTAATACCTCTGTCACATGATCCTGCTGACCCAAATCGTACTACGCTTGCTCAGATATTTTCTTAACACATTGTAGTTTCCAGCACAGTTCCAGCGTCTGGCGTATCCATAACCAGGCCAGTGCAGTACTTTTAGAAGGGTGCAAGTCTGACCAAATGAAGGCTTACTATTTTGTCGCTTCAAGGAGCTTGTGTTGCTGAACCACGGCAGGCTTCTTAGCTCCATGTCCAACATTCCTGTGTTAAATCAGGGACTTTTTTGCTTTGTCTTACAGACAGAATAATGTAAAGAAAGAGTAAGCTGCTATTCTTGGTTCAGTTGGTTGGAGCTGGAGCGTGATGCTGGCAATGTCAAGGTTGAAAGACTGGATTCAGTTCCTGCATGGATATCTTAAACATAATATACTTGTTGTGAACTGCTTTGAAGAACTCTTTGTAATAGATGTGTTGTGTTCCTGTATGTTTGTGCACATCGGTTGTTCAGTGGTTTAAGATGTTTATAAGTGTAGTCCTATTATTTAAAGGACTAGTATTGGCTCAATAGTTGAACACTTGTGCTCACTTCATTCTCAGTGATAGTTGACCTCTAGTCTCCATGTCAAAGTCGGAGATATTTGGCCTGACTGTAGACAAGTTTTTTCAATATTGGGCTTGTTGCACATTTAATAATTGTCTGATCCCAATGTAGGTTATTTGCTTCCTGAGCCGTCATGCAGAAATTGGCTTTTTTTCTTGTTGCAAATATACAAGTAGGTAAAAGCCTTTCTGATTGAAGTCTCATTCTGATTATCTGAGTGTTTGTGGCATTGTTTTGTTTGTTTTTCTCAAATTGACCCAGCCTGCTTCTGGGGTGAGAGGTTGCCTTGGCAACATGAGACCCTGTGCCTCATTCCTCATCTGCTTGAGAACTGTCCCTGTGCTGTAGGTGTAGACCTAGTGGCTGTTGACCATAGTCGGTGATCTTTGCCACTTACCAATAAAAGGGATTGGAAAGAGACTCTCAAATTGTAGTGTCTGTTGGTGCCCACTTGGGCAACCCAATTCTGATCTTTTTTTGCCACTAATTGGTCTTTTTCACATCAGATCATTTTCAAAGCTGATTGATACAATGTCAGTAAACCACTGCAAGGCCTCCCTGTCTAATCAAACATCATGAAACATGTTCAGGTTGTTTTACGGACTCGGTCTTAGTTATGTCACTCGTCAAACTATGATTAAGGGATTATTAGAGTCAGATGTGTATTGTTTTCAAAGTTTTCAAAGCCAGGAATTAAGCTGTGTTGTCGTCTTAGGTCTCTCTTTATGTAGTGTTGTGTTGTGTCTCTTGTCGTGATGTGTTTTGTCCTATATTTTAATGTATTTTTAATCCTAGCCCCCATCCCTTTTTTGTCTTTTGGTAGACCGTCATTGTAAATAAGAATTTGTTCTTAACTGACTTCCATTGTTAAATAAAGGTAAAATAAAAAGATGCCCTAAATCCATGCGCTAGTTTACTGACCTCCATCTACTCTATACTGTTCTGTTCTAAGTACCCATCTGTGTACAGTACACCCTCAAGTGCTTATCTCTGTCATTGTTGGACATAACAGGTTGTAAAATCACCAGGAAATCAGCTCAGTGATTTATTTATTTATTTAGGAAATCTTTTCCCAAGTATTCCTAAGCATAAATAGAGTCATATATGAGCCCAAATCTCACTGTATCGTCTGTGTAAAATTCCCCTTTTGTATGGTCTGTAATTCTCCCATGCGTGTCACCTCCCTAGGTATGTGACCCATCTGATGAAGCGTATCCAGAGGGGCCCCGTCAGAGGCATCTCCATCAAGCTGCAGGAGGAGGAGAGGGAGAGGAGGGACAACTATGTCCCAGAGGTCAGTGGGGTTCCTCGGTGGTTTACCTCCAAGCCGTGCATTTAGAGAGTTGGGACATTGAGGTTCCTGCGTTACGATGCATTTACATGACACTACAACATTCTATGGTAGCCACGTTAGCCTCCGCTTTAATAATATTACATGAGGGATGTTTAAACAATACTATCTAACTGAATGTCTACAATTAAGAACAGTTGTCCCAACTCTCTGAATATATGGCTCAGGTTTACCTTGCAGTTTGGTCCTTCATTTTGCTTCAGATAACTTGAGAAATGTCCTTGCTGATTGTGATGATATCTATAAGGTTGTAATTTGGGCCTACCTGTATCGAAAGTGGCTGTGGCATGGTTGTTGTCAGGTCATTGATAATGCAGGAAGATGGAACTGACAGATTTTCCCTGTGTTTGTTGGGCCGTCTATCCCTCTCAAACCCTGTATCTTTCAGACACTCATGCTCGGGTCTATCTTGAGAACACTGGCTCCTGATAGGTTCCTATGAGATCCACTGTAAAGCTGATGGTCTTTGTTCGTGTCTGTAGGTGTCTGCTCTGGACCAGGAGATCATCGAGGTGGATCCCGACACCAAGGAGATGCTGAAGCTGTTGGTATGTTCAATACCTCACTTCTCAGATCTCACTGCCTACCTATAGTCTTAGTCTAAATGTGATGTTTTCTTGTTAGGACGTGTTTGTGGATTGAGTACTCTGACCTCATCCAGCAACAATGTAGCCTCCTATATCACACTGGACAGAATGTAAACACACACACTGGACATAACAGAGCAGAATGTAAACACACACACTGGACATAACAGAGCAGAATATAAACACACACACTGGACATAACAGAGCAGAATGTAAACACACACACTGGACATAACAGAGCAGAATGTAAACACACACACACTGGACATAACAGAGCAGAATGTAAACACACACACACACTGGACATAACAGAGCAGAATGTAAACACACACACACTGGACATAACAGAGCAGAATGTAAACACACACACACTGGACATAACAGAGCAGAATGTAAACACACACACACACTGGACATAACAGAGCAGAATGTAAACACACACACACTGGACATAACAGAGCAGAATGTAAACACACACACACTGGACATAACAGAGCAGAATGTAAACACACACACACTGGACATAACAGAGCAGAATGTAAACACACACACACTGGACATAACAGAGCAGAATGTAAACACACACACACTGGACATAACAGAGCAGAATGTAAACACACACACACTGGACATAACAGAGCAGAACGTAAACACACACACACTGGACATAACAGAGCAGAACGTAACACACACACACACTGGACATAACAGAGCAGAATGTAAACACACACACTGGACATAACAGAGCAGAATGTAAACACACACACTGGACATAACAGAGCAGAATGTAAACACACACACTGGACATAACAGAGCAGAATGTAAACACACACACTGGACATAACAGAGCAGAATGTAAACACACACACACACTGGACATAACAGAGCAGAATGTAAACACACACACACTGGACATAACAGAGCAGAATGTAAACACACACACACTGGACATAACAGAGCAGAATGTAAACACACACACACTGGACATAACAGAGCAGAATGTAAACACACACACACTGGACATAACAGAGCAGAATGTAAACACACACACACACTGGACATAACAGAGCAGAACGTAAACACACACACACTGGACATAACAGAGCAGAACGTAAACACACACACACACTGGACATAACAGAGCAGAATGTAAACACACACACTGGACATAACAGAGCAGAATGTAAACACACACACTGGACATAACAGAGCAGAATGTAAACACACACACTGGACATAACAGAGCAGAATGTAAACACACACACTGGACATAACAGAGCAGAATGTAAACACACACACACTGGACATAACAGAGCAGAATGTAAACACACACACACTGGACATAACAGAGCAGAATGTAAACACACACACTGGACATAACAGAGCAGAATGTAAACACACACTGGGCAGAATGTAAACACACACACTGGACATAACAGAGCAGAATGTAAACACACACACTGGGCATAACAGAGCAGAATGTAAACACACACTGGGCAGAATGTAAACACACACACTGGGCATAACAGAGCAGAATGTAAACACACACTGGGCAGAATGTAAACACACACACTGGGCATAACAGAGCAGAATGTAAACACACACACTGGACATAACAGAGCAGAATGTAAACACACACACTGGACATAACAGAGCAGAATGTAAACACACACACTGGGCATAACAGAGCAGAATGTAAACACACACTGGGCAGAATGTAAACACACACACTGGGCATAACAGAGCAGAATGTAAACACACACACTGGGCATAACAGAGCAGAATGTAAACACACACACTGGGCATAACAGAGCAGAATGTAAACACACACACTGGGCATAACAGAGCAGAATGTAAACACACACACTGGGCATAACAGCAGAATGTAAACACACACACTGGGCATAACAGAGCAGAATGTAAACACACACACTGGGCATAACAGAGCAGAATGTAAACACACTGGGCAGAATGTAAACACACACACTGGGCATAACAGAGCAGAATGTAAACACACACACTGGGCAGAATGTAAACACACACACTGGGCATAACAGAGCAGAATGTAAACACACACACTGGGCAGAATGTAAACACACACACTGGACATAACAGAGCAGAATGTAACCACACACACTGGGCATAACAGAGCAGAATGTAAACACACTGGGCAGAATGTAAACACACACACTGGGTTGGTCATAGTGATTAGTGCAGCATTGGAACGTTAATAAATCGCTTCCGACCTAAAGACTGCTTTTCCTGCTGTTTTAACACCACTACAAGGGAGATTTCACAATATCATCCGTGGGCAATAGAAATGCGTCTATCAGATTTAGATATGATCATTTTCCACACTAGTTTTGATGTAGTGAGCTACTTTAGTTAAGCACTGTTTCTCTGATAGTGTCTAATAGTTGATCACATATTGCTCTGTATTACTGTAGCTCAACTACTTCTGCTGCCAAGTAATTGGTAGCTTTCCCAATACTGAGGACAAGTAGGGCACTGGAAAGCTTTCCCCTCTTTGCTGGGCACAGTCAGTGTTATCTTCCTATGATGGACCTCAGAATGTAATGCTCATTAAAGCTAGGTGAGGAATTGTTTGACTAAATCTGAAATCTTTCCTCTGTTAGGACTTCGGCAACCTGTCGAACCTGCAGGTCACCCAGCCTACCGTTGGAATGAACTTCAAAACACCCAGGGGAGTCTAGACACGTTTCATATCGCTGTCAATAAAGACAAGTGGAAAGGAAACACTGTAGCGGTCTCTTTTGCAAGGTCACAATCACACATTATCTTACTCGAAGCCTGGGATTCAATCACATCAAATGTTAACCAACAATAGCAGATCTCCCTTGTGGGTCAGTTGGTAGAGCATGGTGCTTGCCATGCCAGGGTTGTGGGTTTGATTCCCACGCAGGACTAGTATGAAAAGGGAAATCAAATCATTATGCACTCAGGATAAGTGTCTGTTAAATGACTCAAATATAATACAAATAAAGTGGTCGGGAGGAAGAAGTGTGTTGGAGCCGTCAAATCATTGAGCAGCTTCGTCCCACTAGCGTTAAGTTCAGAACGAGAAAGTGTAGGATATATAGAAAAATTGGGATGTATAGATTATCGAGCTGCATGGGATTTCTCTTCATTCGACTCCATAGAGGCCGATAGCCATGTCCGTTTGTGGATTTGACAGCTCTAAAGCAGTTCCACTTCTGCCACAACAACCGCTATGTGGATGTCGGCTAATGCGGATCTGATTGAATACAGCCCTAGGGTCAGGATGCAATCCGATTGTGGGTAATAGACGTTGCAGCTTTTACAGGTAATTTCCCATTGAACTGACCTATGCAGCGTTTTCCGTGGATACATTACCTTAAAGCTGCAATGTCTATTACCTGTGATCGGATTGAATCCCAGGCTAAAACAATCACACAGCCTGCCTCCATCTCAATATTGTCTAAAGGTGTTTTCACACTGGGTCCCTTTCAGACAGTTTGTGAACTCCGCCGGTTCCCTTAATTTTTTTGTCCAGTGTGAACAAGTCAAAGGAACTCAGACCTCTCAAAAGTGAACCGAACTGAGACCATCTCGAGTTCGGTTCACTTGAATTCCTCAGTCCAGTTCCCCTATTTAGGGCAATGTGAACACACAGCTCCCCAGGTTGGCTTGTCATTATTCCCGCACCACCCACTAGACTACTGCTTCCCCTGCCATAACCCCTCACACTAGACTACTGCTTCCCCTGCCATAACCCCTCACACTAGACTACTGTTTCCCCTGCCATAACCCCTCACACTAGACTACTGTTTCCCCTGCCATAACCCCTCACACTAGACTACTGTTTCCCCTGCCATAACCCCTCACACTAGACTACTGTTTCCCCTGCCATAACCCCTCACACTAGACTACTGTTTCCCCTGCCATAACCCCTCACACTAGACTACTGTTTCCCCTGCCATAACCCCTCACACTAGACTACTGTTTCCCCTGCCATAACCCCTCACACTAGACTACTGTTTCCCCTGCCATAACCCCTCACACTAGACTACTGCTTCCCCTGCCATAACCCCTCACACTAGACTACTGCTTCCCCTGCCATAACCCCTCATACTAGACTACTGCTTCCCCTGCCATAACCCCTCACACTAGACTACTGACATAACCCCTCACACTAGACTACTGTTTCCCCTGCCATAACCCCTCACACTAGACTACTGCTACACTGTTTCCCCTGCCATAACCCCTCACACTAGACTACTGCTTCCCCTGCCATAACCCCTCACACTAGACTACTGTTTCCCCTGCCATAACCCCTCACACTAGACTACTGCTTCCCCTGCCATAACCCCTCACACTAGACTACTGTTTCCCCTGCCATAACCCCTCACACTAGACTACTGTAACACTGCTTCCCCTGCCATAACCCCTCACACTAGACTACTGTTTTCCCTGCCATAACCCCTCACACGCAGAATTGTTGTCCAAAATGGTTTGAATATTTTATATATAGGCTGAGAGCTTCATAAGCTGATTAGATTGTAGGGTTTGAATAGTGTGAGAAGACAACATATATTTGGTGAGAATCAGAACTTAGGGTACGAAATCAATTCAGGCTCTTAAAGGGGCAGTAGCCTAGATTGAAAATTGTACACCCAATTACAGCATTATTGAATCTGCAGTTATTATATTTGTTGCCAATGTTAATAGTATCTTCTGATTACAATTGTTGCATCTTAACTAAATGCAATCTATTAGCTTGCAACATAAGTAGGTTAATATATATAGCTGTCCGATAACACGTTCTGATGGAATGACTTGTCCTGCACTTTGTATAAACCACGAGTGCATTGAGTGCATGTTCCTTTCTAAACATAGCAATGTGAATGCAAAGAGGACTGACCTAAAAACAAAGTGAACTGGCAAAAGAGTTGTCATTCAAAGTCAGGGGCAGTGTGAAGAGAGAACAGCTATTTTCCCCAAAAAATCCCCCTCAAGAGTTGACTTTAAAAGAACCGATCTCAGTCCTCTGAAGAGGACTATGTGAAAACACCCTCAGAGGATCCATCTCATTATCTAGAAGAGGATGTGCCTTCAGACTTAATCCACATTGTTACAGCCTGAATTTAAAGTGTTTCCCCTCGTCCATCTACACACTAACTAATAATGACAGTGAAAACATGTCTTTAGAAATGTCTTCACATTTATGTAAGTATTCACACCCCTTTACGATGACACTCCAAATTGAGCATCCAATTTCCTTTGATCCTAGTTGAGCTGTTTCTACAACTTGATTGGAGTCCACCTGTAGCCAATGCAATTGTTTTGACATGATTTATAAAGTAACACCTGTCTGTACAAGTATAAGGTCCCACAGTTGACAGTGCATATCAGAGCAGAAACTACCATGAAGTACAAGGAACTGTCCCTAGATCTGAGAGAATTGTGATGAGTCATATCTGGGGAAAGGTATAAAACTATTGTGTTGAAAGTTTCCAAGAGCAGTGTACTCCATAATTGGAAAATTGAAAAAAATAGAACTACTCAGACTGCCTAGCTGTCCGACCAAACTGAGCAATCGAGCAAGGAGGATCTTGGTCGTGAGGTAACCAACAACCCAATGACAACACTACAGAGTTCCTTGGCTGAGATGGGAGAACGTCTACAGCACTTGACCAATCTGTGCTTGATGGGAGAGTGGCCAGACAAGTCACTCCTGAGAAAAAGGCACATGAAAGACCGCTCATAAGGCAAAAGACTGGTCTGAGACTACCAATGTAACACTTAGGCCTCAATGCAAAGCTCCAAAACCAGGCACAGCTCTTGTGTAGTCATGGATACCAAGTGATGCCAGGCTTCCCCAAAAATGTATCTTTGTTCTGTTTCATCATTTTCCTTCAGTTCACAAGAGGCTGAATATCTCACAGGAGAAAGCATCCTCAAGGTTCACTGTTTTATTATTGTTCACGTTACTACTTCTGTTATGTCATTTGTGTTCTTTCTCTTTTCAATGCAATAGTTCGTTTTCAACTCACTCAATATCGTAAGTCTGAATGCTAGGGGTTTGAGAGATGGTAAAGGGTGCCTTTGTAAGGTCAAGAGCAAAATGGAATGAAGAGGGGGAAAGAAATACTAGTTACTTTTTTGCACTTGAAAAGAAACTACAAAAGAAAATCTATAACTGCACTCAAAATTAACAATGTTTTGTGCAAGATCCCATTACAATAACATCCTTTGTCAATTCCTTTTATGAAAACCTTTACAGCTCTCAATTTCAGGGAGATGGTTGTAAAAGCTACATTTGCCACATTCGGAATTATGTCCCTGTAATTGAGGATGATATCCACTCAGCTTGCAATTCACCTGTGTCAATTGGAGAAATTAGAGAGGCTCTGAATTCAATGAAAAAAGGGAAATCACCTGGCCCTTATGGCCTGACAGTTGAATTCTATAGACCGTTTTGGGAGTCACTAGAATACCTGATTTGTAATATGTTTCAAGAATGCATCAAAAGTGGGGAAATGGTCTCCACTATGAAACAGAGCCTTATTTCATTGATTCCGAAGCCCGATGAAGACCCTTCTCTCATTGACAATTGGAGAACAATTACTTTAAATATTGATTACAAATTAATTGCTCTGGTTTATGCCAAACGATTAAAGAAAGGAATAGATACCATTATTAATGAGACTCACAGGATTTATGAATGGCCGTCACAAAAGCTCTAACATTCGTTTAGCCTTGGACCTTATAGATTATTCAGATGTAATATTTGTTGGGACTTCTGTAAAGCCTTTGACACAATTGAACATGAATCTCTTTAGGTCACTTAAAATTTTCACAGAATCCAAAAATGTTATCAAAGTCATTTGCATGTTTACAAAGATAAATAGTTGTTACTAAACCTTAATAGTTCCAAAAGATTCCATATCAACTTAAGTCTATGACAGGGTTGCCCAATTTCACCATTTTTATTCATTTTGGTTGTGGAACTTCTATCTCTAGATATTCTGAATAATGCAAATTTATATGGCTTAACCCTTTTTAACAAAGAAATCAAAGTTTCCCAACTGGCTGATGATACTCTTTTCTTAAGAGACGAAGACCAGGTCTCCCATGTCCTTAATGCTCTAACTGCATCAGGATTAAAACTCAATGTTTCTAAATGTCAGTCTTACGTGATTGACTATGATAAATAGAAAGTGTTAAATATTTAGGAATAAATCTGTCAAACACACTTAAACATGAATTTCTCTTCTAAAATGAAATATATTTAATAATTGGCTGAGATCTTTCTATACTTGGGAGAGTACTTCTGTCCAAGGCAGAGAGACTGTCTCCTTTTCTGTACCGCTCATTATCTTTATTTGTAAATCCTGCTACTTGTAAAGATAAACAAGACCTTTGACTTCATCTGGATCAAAGAGTCTCAAACTAAAAGTAGTCAGTCCTTTCTAATAAAAGAGCTGAAGGCGGTCTGGAAGTGTTGGACTATGTTGACAAACACTTTCAAGATCAACTGTTTGAAAAGATGTTTGATCAATACTAATTATATATGGTATTTCATTCCAAATAATGTGTTTAATAAGTAGGGTGGTCTTCAATTGACTGAAATGTAATTATATTCCTGAAAAATGACCCTCTAAATTGGATAGGTTTCACCAACAAGCCTTAATGGCCTGGAAAATGTTTCCCGCACAATTTTTCCCCAAATTAAGCTCTTTTGTGGAATAATTCAGACAACTGTAAGTCATTGTTCTACCCCAGTTGGCATGAGAGGAATATTGACTTTGTTCTTGGCGTTTCTGCAACAGGGGTAATATTCTCACATATGAACAATTTCATACCTTTCAGAGAGTTCATTTCTGTGATCAATGCCGTTCCCAGTGGTCTAACTACACTAATGAAAACTCATTTTAGCTTTGGTAATGATCAAAGTTTATCCAGAACTCAGATTGGAAGGTGTGGGCTTACTTGAGAAATCATGTTGCAATAAATATGAAAATCTTCATTCTTGTTCATTCATTCTCACACTTGTTCTTTGAATGTAAATTTGTCCGAATTTTGGGAAAACATTGCAAAATACTTATTCACCATTATGAACATTACCCATGTTTTTGATCTGAAGGATATATGTTGCTATTGCAATAAGACCATTGAAATGATTGTGATTTTTTTTTGTGGCCAAAATTACACTTTCTTGATTGAATGTAACTGTTATTAAAACATTAACCATAGTAAAGAATAACATTTTCCTGAATCAAAAGACTGCGTGATTAATATTGCACTAATAGTTTTATTTGATATGTTTAGTATTTTTCCGTTAATACCTGTGTTCTGTTTTGTATAATGTAAATGTAAATTGATGTATTTAATAAATGGGGAAAAATTGTGTTCTCCAGTGGCTAGCTAGCTAAAATTGTCAATTTCTCCATACATGCCAATGATTATATACAGTGATTCTGATCCTACCATTAATTGTTGCACCCCTGCATGAGAGGATTGTAAGTTCAATATGAAGCTAGATGTAGAAGGCTTAATGTTAACTAGCGAACGTTGCCCATGAATGGAAGTTAGGCGCGCAACCATATTAGCCAGGTAACCCAGGACAATAAAATAGTGTACTGTATGGCAGTGAGACCGTTTAACTACGGCATTGGCGTTTCTCTACAAGTACGGTGGGTCATGTTTTTCTACTTGCATGAACTGAAATCAACCACGGACAGCCACATTTAGCTTACGTTGATAAGACTAAACTTAAGGCAATCATTGTGGTACCTGATGAAGACTGCTTGTCTGTCAAAACGTTGATTAAATTATTGCATCTGAGCTCCTAGTGTGCGGCTCTCCTTCAGCTTGTAATGGCTCATTGTTAATCTACTTACATCATGAAACAGCTGTAGGGTGGTGATCTGAGGTAAATGATTGCCTTGAAAAAGAGACCTTCAGAAAAGCACTCCATCCCTTTAAATCTACTTATTTCTACAGTCATATCATCCAAGAGCTATGCACACTTTCATGGAAATACCATAAGATTTTCATTTACAAGTAAGACCAGAAGCAACAGGTAATGCTTCAACACCTTTATTGTGCCCAATCTGAACATTATCCACATCAGTAAGTAGCAGCAAAGAGACCACAGTGAGGTAGACTTTCAAAACTCTAAAAAGCAGCTGGGCTAAGACAAGCTCAGCATGAGTAACTTGATGGGGGAAAGACACTTAGTCTTTGGCACACAGCTTCATATGCATATATCCAACAGGAACAAGGAAGGCGATGGAGTAAGAAAGCACAGGGAAAGCTGTGTTAGGTCTACTCAAGCTCTTGGTAAGTTTTTAGCAAAGTGGAAGTTCTACATTCAACAGGAAACAAGCAGCTGTTCATATCCGGGCTCAGGGCCCCTCTGTTGATGTACAAAAACAGTGATTACAAATCACTGTCACCCTCTCCTAAAGTGCAAATTAAAAAGTGCAACAATAAAACTACGTAACTTACAATCAAAACGTCAATGTCCGTTCGTCTCAGTAAAGATCCATCCAATTGATTGAAACCATGGAAACCCAGTTGAAGCAGTGTCCAGTAACGTTGGGCTTTATGAACTTGCCCAACAATACAAGAAAAGTAATGCTTCAACACCGTAATCTGTGCCCATTCAGTAGAACAGGGGTAAGGCAACCCTGGTTCCTGGAGTGCCACAGACACTACATGTTATATATTTTAACCAACCTGGACGACCAGGTGTGTTGAATTTAGGAAATCATTGAACAGATCAATTGGTCAGGTGTGGTGCCTAGTTGGAACAAAATCCTGCAGACCTTGCGACACTCCAGGAACAGGGTTGCCTCCCCCTGCAGTAGAACATCGTAGGGAGAACAAATCTACCACCAGCCCCAGACTAATACTTCAGGGTGAGGAAAAACCAAGGGGAGGGAAAAAAATTAAAAAGCCGCCAGGTAGAATTCGGTTCCAAATTTCCTTGTCATGACTTAAAACCGTTTGTGTACAAATTAGTAAAAAACTGCGTAAAAATGTCTGAAATGCGACTGGTTAAATGAAGCCCAACTCATCTTCCAAAGTAAAAAACACCAGCTGGCTTGCACAGGAAAAACAGTAAGCCAACTGGGGGTGGGGGGGAAGGGGTGGAACTATTTGAAGGCACTGTATGGTATCTACCAACGAAAGGCAATGAGACGTGCATGCTCTCAATATGCAACGCATGTAAAACTAAATCAAAAAACTGAAGGATAAGAAAAAAAAAATCAAGGCATTTTCATCTACTTCTGAACCCTGGCCTGAATCATCCTCGTCTGGCCACAAGTCAGGAAACTGCATAAGGAAGGGCCCCTGACTATCCCAACAAGGTCACTGTGCATAGTGCCAACGTGAACAAGTAAACAGCAAAAAGTAGCAAGTGCAGCAGTAGACTTCTCTACAGTGTTTCTCCCCCAGTCCTGGTGGGAGTGCCATGGTGCCCCTGGTGTCGGGGGCAGCTGGACACTCGTGCTCTGCGGACGCCCGCTGTGTGTCCTCACCCGTGAGGTGTGGGGTTCTCCGCCCCCTCGCTGACTCCTCTGCTCTAGCTGGACTCCCTGTTCTTCTGGTTACGCATCAGGGGCCGGTGGTTGCTCAGAAGGTCCATGGAGTGCTGCCAGTGCCAGCAGGAGCGACAGTAGTACTTAAAGCAGGCCTGAGGATAACAGGTAGTAGTGAGCTTACTGTGTGCACTGTGGTGAACATGCATTTGTATCATTGATGTGCCTAAACATTATACCATAAAACTTCATTTACACAAATGTATGCTTCTTGAATAAAGGCTTAGTAGAAGGCCTTAGTGGGTAGATGCATACTTGAACATGATTAGACCAGATAGTTGTAATCCTAGCTTCACATCAACCCAATGTCATAACACACCTGGTCCCTGCAGAAGAACGGCCCGGGTTGGCGACTGCACACCTGGCACATTGAGTCCTCCAGGTAGGGGTCAATCTGAACCTGAGGGACATCAGTGCTTATATTCAGACCATTGAGAGAAGGGCAGATTTACCCTTCATTACAATTCAGTGCTAATCGGCCATAACACTTGAATATAAACACATGTAACGTGTTGGTCTCATGTTCCACGAGCTGAAATAAAGGTCAGATGTTTTCCATACGCACAAAAAGATTCCCATTTTGCCCACGTGTTTACATCCCTGTTAGTGAGCATTTCTCCTTCGCAAAGATAGTCTTTCAACGCACAAAAATATGGAGGAGATGAGGCCCATTTTTTAAAGGTGTCTGACTAACAGACGCAGATCTGTATTTCCAGTCATGTGAAATTCATAGATTAGGGCCTCATATGAACTGTAACTCAGTCAAATCTTTGAAATTGTTGTATTTCTATTTTTTGTTCACTATAGTTGAAAGCAGTCAATGCTGGTCACGTGTTTAAAACCAGACGGCTCTTACCTTCTTTGTAAACTTGGGGGTTTTGATCTCTACAAACGCTGCACACACAGCCTTCAGGTAACTGCGCTGGTTGTTGAAGGTGACGCGCCCAGAACCTGAACATCATGATAAGGATTGATACCATTACACCCTCTACAGCACCCAGCCAGCCTACAGCACCCAACCAGCCTACAATGCAAGGTCAAACCCAGACTGAAAGAGGCTACTTCTTAAACTCTTTACCTCCAGTTATCACAAAATGCTCTACAGATACCCAGCCGAAAAGTCAAATGGCAAGCAATGCAGAGGCAGTACCTGTCAACGTACATTACTCTTCATGACTGCTGCATTTCAGACAGTTACAGAACACACCCCATAGACATTCACAATAAAGCTACATCAAGCCAATATAATCCTACAGTCATGGCGAGTCACCGCCAGTCTTTCAACGGTAATATCTCACCTATCGGGTACTTGTGCTTGTCCGTGTCAATCCCAGCGTACATCACTCCGCCGAACAGGTCATTCATGATGCTGGCCAGGGCCTCTGCGTTGAGCATGCCGTGCAAAGCACCCACAAACACAGTCTTGCTGGGGTCCAGGCGCTGGGAGGGGCAGCGCACATAGTTACTGTCAGAGATCACCCAGGGGATCACCTGCACCTGTGAGATCAGAGAGGAGGAAGAGTGTCAAGGGGTGTCGCAGTAGTCCAGCAGTGTTTTTCCTTAACATTTCAGACGTTAAAAGTTTGTGGATATCCTGTTAACATAAAATATTTACCTCCAAGCTCTTTTCCACAAAATTAGTGGTTTCACCCCCAGAGGTCTCATTATTTTGTTGCAGCCCTGAACTGGCTCATCTAAGCTAACAGTGATTGTTTTTATGATTGGCTAAATTATCCATGGTATGACATTTGATTTAAGACTCCCTGAAGTATTACAACTATTAATACAAATGATTTAATTAAGCATTCCTGCCATTAGTCCATAGAAATGCATTGAATAACAGATCCGTGGGACAGACTCACACCCCCCCCCCCCACACAAAATAAAGGAAGTTTATTCTAAAGTGGTTTCTGTAGAGCTATTTTTTACATGCATTTAACCTCATTTTAGGAACTAAACTATTTCCATATATACTAGCCTTTTTTTAAAACTTGTTCTAGGTACCTTCAGATAAATCTTGAGGCTTGTGGGTGTACATGTTCGAGAGAGGCTCAAACTGTTCAGACACTACAGACAGAAGTTGGCAGATCTCTAGTCTAAAGACATTTTGATTGGGATTTTTTTATGATGTTTTATTGAAGCTCACACTTGAGAAAAGGGCAGAGAATTTGAACACAGCAGTTTGTCAAAAACCCCAGGCTGCGGTCACTAGGACACACAAGCACCCCCACTCACATCCTTGCAGCGCATCCTGCGGCTGGACATCTTGAAGTAGTATTCTCCGTTCTCCTCAGGGTGGAGCAGGTCCTGGGTGCAGGCCTGGAGCAGCGCACGAACAGACTTCTCGTTCTCAAACACAAGGTAGACGTAGCCTACAGCAGAGCACAGCAGAGCGTCAACACCAGGCGAACTGACACAGGGAGATTGCTAGTCTATTAGGGGTCAAGAGAACTAGTATGGTGTATGTGAACAAAGACATTCCAATAAGTGTTGCTCATTGTTTATTCTGAATTGTTAGTGAGTCCTCAAGTGATACGATCCACTCAGACCTCCATTCTGAAGACGGCAAGGTGAGCAGTATTCCCAAACTGTCAACATGGTAGACCAAGAAACCCAGAATATTCCACTTCTTGAACAAATCACACATGTTTGTGTGCGATAGGGGTGGTGGGAACCATTGAATGACCAAGTACACTTGTGTCTAAACTCACCATCCCATTGCGTGCCCAATGCCCACCACTGTGCCACCTTAGAACCATAAGAGTAAATATCCTACCAGCCTGTCATTACCTTTGGGCATATTACCTTTGGGAGGGCAACGAGGATGCTTGCCATCCTTGCCGGGCCACTCCACACTCAGAGGGCCGTAGCCACTGAACGTGTTGATCAGACCAGCTGGAGAGAAAAGGGTCAGCAGTCAAAGACCAGTAATAAGTCAGTTAAACAGAAAGTGTGCTGTGAACCAATTAGATTCAACATTGTTTAACATTGTTCCTCTCTCCAGGTTTGCGTCTACTAAAATAAGACAAGAGCCAATTTAATGCCATGGAAACAGTGAAGCAGCTGTACCTTCAGTGATATCCCAGGGTACTCCTCCCAGGAAGACCTTGTATGAGTACAGAGGGTTCTTGTTGTTGCGGGGAGGAAGTTGTCCACTCCAGGTGAAGGTGGCTTCATTTACAGCTGAAGGGAAAGTGGAGACTGAGCTGGTTAACAGCAGTAGAACGTGTGGATTCAAAAGAAAGCTGAGCGTGTTGAATCATCCCATACCGGCTGCCTGCCTGTGCAGACGGGCCTCCCTCTCGATGCTGAAGGGGTCATCAGGTGTCTCCAGCAGGTCCAGGCTGGGCCATATTGAGGCCCCGGGCCAGCGGCGGGACAGGGCCGTGGCAGAGCTGGTGGCGCTGGGCGGTGGGGTGAGAGGGGAGCCGTGGTCCTGGTAGTCCAGCCTGGAGCCCAGAGAGCTCAGCCTCATGGAGTCCTTCTGCATGTTGGACATGAGGAAAGGTAGGGGGGGAGAGATCCTCAGGGAGGACTGGTTGGGAGGAGGGGGTTAGAGATATTCCTTCAGATCAGAAAGTTCAGAAATCGCCATAAACTAAAGCAAAACAAAATATGACATGACCTTGATCAACAAACTAAAAGTGTGACCCTAAAAATAACATGAAATCTCAACCATGACAATCATTTGAGTGGAATGTAATTTACAGTTACATACATCAATTCAAAAAGCACTTCAAGTTTACAAACATACACACCACCCCCCCAAGTACACAGATACTTACGAGCAGGTCTGAGAGGTGGTCTGAGCCGGAGCTGAAGCCGCTGGTT
Source organism: Oncorhynchus kisutch (assembly GCF_002021735.2). Taxonomy (NCBI): domain Eukaryota; kingdom Metazoa; phylum Chordata; class Actinopteri; order Salmoniformes; family Salmonidae; genus Oncorhynchus; species Oncorhynchus kisutch. The sequence continues at coordinate 6,766,063 of NW_022261980.1, read as the reverse complement.
TCAGAGTCTACAGGGCTGCTGGAGCGCGAGTCTAGGAAGCAGCGTGAGTCCAGGCGGCTGGTCATGCGAGCCATGCCGGGGAACTTCTCCAGGAAGTCAGCTGCCGTGCCCATGGGCTCACTGGGGGGGTTATAGCCAAGGGGCTTGCCCAGGATCTGGCCCAGGGGACTGCCCAGCATGTCCAGCACTGAGACCATACCAGAGTTTTAATCAGATCTTACAACTAGCAGCATCAGAGGCTGAAGCTGAGATAAGGCTATTCAACCAGCACTATCACTTTCCTACCCGTTAATCAATTTCAGTCCACAGCTCCCAGATGAGCATAAAAACCAGCAGATAAATATCATATCAGATGAATGTAACTATGTGACCCATTTGTAATGTATAGGGAATCCACTGTTGTAGGGCCCACTGTCAAAAACAGGAAAATAATCTGGGAGCCCATTTTTATCTACTAGTTACAAAATGGATGCTTTCAAGTGAGTAATTGTGACTGATAAACTATCAGGCCTTAGCATTGTGGCCATCTGTCCATTCTAGAGTAGAGTTCTGCCACACTGCCAGTTTCTTAGACTATGACTAGACGCTCAGCATTTCAGCTGATTAGCCAAACAGCCATTTTAAAATGCATGACTAAATAGTTTCCATTGAACTCGTGGTACCAAGACATTGAAAGGAGAGATAATACACCATAAGGCCAGAGAACAAGGTTAAACCACTAACATCTTGCTGTAGTTGCTATGCAACATTCCATAATGAAACTATAGGTGTAACGTACAAGTAGTATGGTTACCATCCTACAGCATTAGAACTACATTGGTTGTAAGGAGCTAGGCAAGCCCCGATCATTGGGCTGATCTGACAACGCGGACTGGATCAGCTGACAACCACACCAAATATTTACTGTGGGTCTGTAGCTGTCCCAGTGGGCTGAACATCGAGGCGCCAAGGGAATCTGACTGTACTGGCCCACTTTAGAAGCCCCATTCAGGGCAGTGCTGTTAACAAGTTTGTGTCTGGGATTGTATGGATATGTTGTGACGCAATCTCATCACAAGAACTGGGTCAGTACAAAGTGAGAAGGGAAGCAACACTGAGTGGAGGCAGGGTAATGTCATTAAGCTAAAACATGGAATGAGATAATCCACAAAACAAATAATGATGTACAAGGTGTTTGAGGGAGGTATATTCAACCTCTCATCCTGAGGGGAAAATGCAGAATTTAAGTCATTTAGGGACAATACTGAATCTGAAAAACAAGTTAAGTTTAAGTTCACCCTGTCTGGGGATATAAATAGCAGGTTCACAGACAACGGACAAACTGCCTCATCATTCTCTGCAACAGCCTGATGAAAGATCTAAATCTAGGGATGACAATAGCTCAGTATCACTAAAATACAACAGACCGAACCTAAGAGAAACCTCCAATGCCAACACCTGAACGGAAGTGATTACTGATAATGCAGCATACCATCTCAAAGCCATAGCAAGTTACAATGACACAACGCCACACAACCCAACTAGGCTATAGCATTCATTAAATCCAATATGAAGTAGCAGACTAGCAACTAGCAGTCTTTTCCCAGCACATTGGAACAGGTCGTACAGTAGACTAACAGGACAGCCAAAGACTTTATGTTAATGTACTTAGTCTTTACCTAAATGTACACTTTGTCAACAGTATATTTGAATATTCAATACAAAGGAAGTATTCCAGTACTCACTGGAGGTAGAGCTGGTGTGGGCTTGGGAAGCGGCAGTGGTGTGTGTGTCCGTGTCATGGCTGCTCCAGGGGCGCTCCCAGCCGGACAGGCTAAGGGACTGGAGGCCCAGGCCCAGGTCGTTGACGTCTGGCAGGCCTCTGGAGGAGCCCTCGTGGAGAGAGCTTCCGCTGACACTGCTAGTGGGGAAGAGCATCCTGCTGCCCACTGCAGCCAGCTCCGATTCCTGCAGGTCTGTGGACGAACGAGGAGAGAGAGATGAGCTAATAAACAGTTAAGCACCCTGCATCTGCCCGAGGGAAGAGGACATGAGAAGGGGGATGGTGTCGAGTGAAATGGCTTCGCTTTCCCAAAAACACAATCTTACTGATAGAAATGAAGTCAGACTGTAGCAACCCTTCCCTGCATGTTGATCAGGTGAACCTGCTGCGACTGTGCCCTTTGCAACTGCCATGCATTTCCATCTGAATCACTGACCGACTTAGCATGTGACCGGACTGCTGATTCACTCGCACCCCCCTGCTAATGACATCAGCTCACCCACCCCCCCCTTCCGTTTCCTCTAAATGGGTAATGAAAAATTCCTGTTGGAGATATTCTCAGACTCCCCCGGCACAGCGTCTGTCAGCGATGGAGGTGGCAGCCAGCCGCTGCTGCTAACAGTGGCTCTAGCCTAGTTTCTTGAGTGAGCTGGCAGAGAGATGCAGCAGACAGAGGGAGAGAGTCATGAGCAGAGAAGGTGGGGGACCGGCAGAGAGGGGCGTGGTAGTGTTCTAGCTGCAGGGTAGGAGGGGGCACTGAGAGCAGAAATCCCTGGTGTATTGCGCTGGCTCACCCTCCCAGATTTGCCAGTGTCACAGACACACAGAAGCTATAGTCGCAGCAGCTGACTGATTAGAAGTAGGAGGACAGAGTGATTTGCACTGCCAGCTTGCCCCATTGCACTTCAGGGCTGGACAGCATCCAACTGCTATCTACAGTCCTGATTCAGCAACTCAAGGCTGGGCAGAGGAGAGGGGTGGTGGTTGGGTGGAGGAGGATAGGCCATCATTGAAGCTTTGTTTCTAGCTGAATTAATATTGCCAGATTTACAATGCATAGTTTACACCCAATCTCAAGGAGGGATGATTGTTGTAACCTTTGTAAAATGTGAAAGTCATAATCATCATTCTTTATGCTGAAACATAACGATTTACAATCATACTAGCCTATGATAAAATTAAAATATGCTCCAAGTCTGGTTACACAGTTGTATGAAAGGTTCATAAGGCATGACAAGTTGGTCTAAAACCATTGGTGCCAACTGAGTTGAAGCGTACAAATAAAAGGGTAAGACGTTTTGCAGCCTGGTCTCAGACTAGACGTATCATAGTAAATTTAAATACTGATTGCAAAGAATATTATGTAACGTTTGGTAGTTACATAAAACCGATGTAATTTAAGGTGGTTGGTCAGGGTGGGCATTTAACATGAACGCCTAGCAACCCAAAGGTTGTGAGTTTAATCCCACTGACAACTTTAGCATTTTGCTTCAACTACTTATTACTTTGCAACTACTTAGCAACTACTTAGCATGTTAGCTAACCCTAAAATCATCTATTTTAGATAATTTTTTAACATAACTCGTAATACATTATCCAAAAGTGGTGATGACAAAAAGTAACACTAAAAAGTGTCTCGGATTTACACAGAACACAAAATGCTCTGAGACCAGGGTGCATTTTCCTTATATTAAGAACATTGAATATAGCAATGTTACAAGTTATAATGCTATTCATTAGAAACTATTCATTAGAAACTACAAAGTGGCCAAGCTGGGTGGCCTAGTGCATGACTGATTTTAAAAGAAATATATCAGGTTAAATACAGAGTAGAATTGCAGTGGCTGAGAGTCTTGGCAAAGACCTCAAGCTCTGGAAAGCTTAGCCTACAAGTGCTGCAATGCTGCAGACGATGCAGCATGAATCAGCTGTTCCCACTATTATGACAGGGCTGTGGTGTAGACTACAAAAAGCAATTCAAAAGGGGAAATTGTATGTTTAGTATATAGTTTCCCCTTTACTGCCATTGAGTACAAGCATAACGATGTGTCATTCCAAAGTGCACGTGCAGCGAGAAAGTTTACCGGTCAGGAGCATATCTAGCTTTCCCTTGGTGCCGGATGTGGTGCACACACCAGTAAAATCCAGAGAGTTGCCCAGCATGGTGTTCATTCTACGATATATGTCCGCGTTACTGCAAGTGGACAAGGCCGCAGATTCTGGTGCCCAATTGTCATGGGGTCGAAGTTCGTCTCTCTAGAAATGAGAACAAACTTGTTAAAATATCCGTTTGATGTCATTCAAGTAATGTTTGTTAACATTTGAACATGTTAACATTTGAAGTTAAAATATATGGCTTCTTAAGCTACATCAATCAACCTGGATAATACATATTCTAGGTTTATTTTCAGGCCAAAAAGTCTCGATATTGTCTTTTTGTCCATTTTACACAGATTTAGGCCTAAACCTATTAGGCTAGCAGTAGCAGACTACTTTTAATTGTAGCCTAGGCCTATATGCTTTTCATGTGCTACTGTTGAAAGACAAAAACCATTGAGCGAAAATACAACTACTCGTTGGTGTTTTTCTTACCAATGAAAACGCCATGGTAGGAAATATCTAACAGAAATGTTTCAAACAACCGCCACTCAAGTCGAGGACATACTTATGAATGTAGTCCGTAGACAATTATCCACATTGATTAGGAAAACGTATGCCTATCCAATCAGGTGATTTGGGCGGTACCATTGCCAAGTACTTTCCCTGCGTTCATAACCAAGTGGGAAGATGTTATTTACCGCATATGGCCAGGCGAGTACACTGCCCCCCTTGCATTGAAACCGGTGTACCTCATGCATTGTTAGCAGAAAACAGGATCCCCATTATAAGTGAATGGAAAAATGTCAATCTTCGTGTAAATAAACTGTTTTTTCAAAGACAGTCATGGTGCCAAAAATTGCTTCGAATACATCAGATGTATGTCCTTGAACCGAGTATTTTTAAAATATCACATACAAGAAGCGTTATAAGGATAATATAGTTGCTAATGGCAGCATCAGGTGTAAGGTCATGTAAAGGCGGCCCAGCAATATAAATAGTGGGGGTACGCCGTTCCTGTAAAACACGAGCCTACCACAATAAACTGTAGGCTACTACACTATTATTTATCATTAGCGCATGTCAGAGGCATGACAAATTAGTGAATTAGATTTAAAAACGGGTGGTATAGCCTACACACCAAAATGCGATGTGGTTCGATGAGAAGACTGCCATTTTGCCAAGGCAGAGAAGAGTGGCGGACATCGAGACTTGCGGAGACAACTGTGGACACATAAATTCTGTCCTAATGACAATCGCCAAATATCCTTACCCTTTATGTTGTTTTGTGTAAAATATGTCTCGTTCAATTCACCACTGTTTGGAGGCTGGAAATATGTTGCGAGTGGATGAACGTGTGGAGGTAGCCTAGTAAAGGAGCGCTTTGAAGTTATTGATAATCAGATAAAAACATAATGCCTGGTTGTGTTTATGCCACAATAAAAAAATAGCACATTTTAGAAGTTAAATGACAAATCTTTACGACTTGGCCCATATCGATGATAATGAATTAATATAATTATATGATTAGGCCCATGCAAATATGTGTTGCACTCGCAGAGTGTGCACACATGAGGTCCCGTACTGGGAATAAATGTAATTTACTTTCACCCCTGGGCAGCCTGCAGTACCCCGGTTGTCTTCAATTTGAGTTCGTCAATGAGAGGGGGCAGCACTGAGCTAGCCTGTAAACGTCACTTCCTTCCAAACTGCGCATGTTATTTCCGCGTTCAAACAACTGGGAACTCGGAATTGGGAAATGTAGCTTTTTTTCATATATTTTTTTTATCGACAACAAACCAATACAGAAAGTACATGGAGGGAACACAAGTATATATAGATTATATACAATGGACAATCGAGCTAGGGGGTACAATATCACATTACAATTACACAAGGACCTTAAGGGACATACATACACTTACAATTCTAACAGCTTTTTTGTTAGTAGAGTATTTAACTGTCTAAAATACAGTTCAATTAATTTTTGTAGGGTAAGAAAATGTGTTTTTTTGTTTGTAAATGTACATTTGTGTATATGAAATTTGGCCAAAAGAATAATGAAATTAATTACATAAAAAATGTTCAGCTTATTTCTATCGTATGTAAAGAATACAAGCAGTACATCTCTCCACAATAGTGTAAAATCTTCATAAATGTGTTCAATTATAAATCTACTGATGCCGCAGTTTTCTTACATTAATAAAATGCCCCAAAAAGATGCAATACTGTTTCTGGGTGGTCATTACAAAAGGAGCTATTTGAGTTGATGTTTTCCTTAAACTTCTTCATATAGTGGTTGGCAGGATAACATTTATGAATAATTTCAAAGGAAACGTCCTTAATTTTGTTAACAAGTAGGTATGTGTGTGGCAACATCCAAACTTTTTTCCAACAGATATTATCAATAAATCCATTCCAATAAGGCATGACATAAGGTATATAGATACAACATCCTGTTGAAACAAGGTTCGTATCGCTCTGTTGTTGAATGGACCAAAAGAGAAACAAATCTTTCCTACTGATGAGACAACAGGGTCAATAGAAGGTAGACTCTGAGCGTCAGGTCTTGACATGTTCCTGAATAACAGAGCAACACCTGAGGGAATGGCATCTAAAACAATTGCAAAATCTTTAGGTGTTACAGGGACCTTGTAAAGTGATAAGAATTCCTTCTAACTGAGTAAAAGACCCTCTGCATTTACCAGTTGGCTCACCAATAGGATATTATTTCCAATATTCTAAATACAAAGAAGTATTTTTATACAATATATTCCGATTATTCCATATATAATATCTGTGTGGAGAATTTTTTTTATAAATTAAGGACCATGACAAGAAAACCTGCCGATGAAAAGCAGAAAGTTTCACTGAAATTTTGTCAATATTATAATTGCAAAACAACGTGAAGTTAAGGTCACCAAAAGTAGAGAAGACATGATGAGGAATAAAATTCGAGATAGAAGTGGGTCTTCTTAGGAATTGTTTTATCCAATTGATCTTAAAAGTATTATTTAAAGTAGTAAAGTACAGAAAATTCAGCCCACCATTCTCATAAGTGTTCATTAAAACAGTTTTCCTAATGTAATGTTTACGGTTTCTCCACAGAAAGTTGAAAAGCATCTGGTCTATCTCCTTGCTTATTTTACTGTCAAGATATAAAGATAGAGCGCCGTATGTTAGTCTAGAGATACCTTCAGCCTTGGTTATTAGGACTCTACCTTTTAAAGATAAGTCCCTCTGTAGCCATTGATTTAGCTTCTTCTGGGTATTTTTAATAAGAGGGTTAAAATTTAGTAAGCCTCTAGACTTCTGATCCTTTGTAATGGTTATGCCTAAATATGTAAGTTCTTCTTTTACTGGAATAACATAATATGAAGGTGTCACACAATTTTTGACAGCTATGAGTTCACATTTATTAATGTTAAGATATAGACCAGACGCTTTGGAAAAGGATTGTATCACATTGGTCGATATGGGAATTTGGTTAGCGTCTTTCAGAAAAAGTGTACCAGCTATGGAAACATCTTGTACAGGACTATTATTTAACGAATTTGCAAGAAGTTGGGTGATTAATAAAAACAGGTATGGGGAGATAGGACAACCTTGCCTAATTCCTCTCTTTAACTCAAATCTAGGTGAGGTGCCATATTTCAATTTGATAGAGCTGTTACCATTTGCATAGAGAGTCTTAATAGCCTTACAGAAAAAACCCCAAAGCCAAGTCTCTCAAGGGAGTGGAAGAGAAACTGATGCTCTACTGTGTCAAATGCTTTATAAAAATATAAAAATAATATGAAGCTATCCTCAGTTATTAGGTCTGAGTAGTCAAGTATGTCTAATACTAGTCTGACATTGTTAGAAATATGTCTGTTCCTCATGAAGCCAGACTGTGTTTCATCAATGATTGCATCCAGGACTTCTTTAATTATTTTTGCAAGTAGTAAGGCTAATATCTTATAGTCATTATTAAGAAGACAAATTGGATGCCAGTTAGCGATGAGCAGCACTTCTTTTTTAGGCTTAGGTATCAGTGTTATTAACCCCTGACTCGTTGTAGGAGGGAGAACATTGTTTTTAATACTCTCTAAACAAGACTTCAAATAGGAAGGGAGCTACTTGTTCAGAAAATAATTTGTAAAATTCTGATGTAATTCCATCAACACCTGGTGATTTATTGTTCTTTAGATGTTTGATAGACTCTAATCTCTTCAACTTTGATGGGTTCATCACACTGTTTAGATTCTAAATCACTGATAGAGTGAACATTATTCGGTGAGTTAAAAAAACACATCTGTGGATTCCTGACAGTGCGTAGAGCTATACAATTTTCTGTAAAAATTGCTACAGTATTTAGCGATTCATTTTTGGTCATCTGTAATAACACCATCAATGTTTAATTTATGGATAGTGTTATTTTTAGAGTGAAATTTCTCAAGTCTGAAGAAATAGGATGAATTCTGTTCTCCCTCCTCAATCCATTTTTTCCTAGATCTAATAAAGGCTCCTTCTGCTTTTAATCTATATATATTATCCAGTTTATTTTGTAACTCAATTAGTTCCATCTTCTAGTCCCCCGAGAGGCCGGCTGGGGATCTCTGAGAAAGGGAAGTTATCTTAATGATCACCTTTTCCTCCTCAGCTCTTCTGGTCTTAGCAAGATTACTACCATTTTTCTAAGGTATTTGGACACCTCAAATTTAAAGAGCTCCCAGTTTTTGCAATAAGAGTTGGGAAATCGAGCTCCGTCTGGGAAAAATCTATTTGAAGGGTCATCCAATTCGGGAATCCAACTCTGGAACCCTGCTTCTTTCCAGAGCTCAGACTTTCCGACCTGAAGATCACTGACGCCATGATTTGACATCGTATATTTCCGAGTTCCCAGTTGTTTTGAACGCGGCTTTTGACTCCATGAGACTCCATTTTAACCAACTTAATTTGGCTTCAATGCACTATCGAGTGTTCACAGGATGAATGGTGTCACGTGATCGATGGCTTTGTCCATTCATATATACAGTCATTGCATACGACTGGGAAAAATCCACTTGAACTATGAATTATTAGTGGGTCACTCATCTATCATCCATGAAGGCCAAATTCTCTGATATCTGACGTCACCTACTAAGGAAATGACCTAGATAACAGCATTTTCAGCAGTTAAATGCAACAACAACACATTATTTATTAAAAGCTATCTATTAATATGTTTTTTAAACAATATAATTTGTTTACGAGCATGATAGCTGTCATTTCTGTTTATGGTTGACGCAGCTTGTTTGCCATTAGCCAATCGGCGTATCTCAACGACTTCAAAGCACATGAATGCGGCCAACTAGTATTTACTACTTCACAACGGGAAATTACCACCTTCCCACTTGGTTATGAACACAGCATTTGACTGGCGTTTTTCACGCGTGAATGCTGGAATGAAACAGTTGCAACCTATAGGAATGTGCTGAAATAAATTAGTAGACGAGACTGTTGCACATGAATGTGATAGGTAGCCTAGCGGTAAGAGCGTTGAGCCCGTAACCGAAAGGTCGCTGGTTCGAATCCCTGAACTGACTAAAGAAAATATATCAATGTTCTCTTAGCAAGGCACGTATCCCCAATTGCTCATTTAAATTTGTTCAATTACTAAAATGTTACATAGCATCAACTATCAAACTCCCTCATTGTAATTTGATAGGTTTTAAATGTAAGAGCACGGCAACATTTGCTCACTTGCACTTCAGTCACAATGTGACCCCTGGCATGAAATTAATGCGACGTTCCTTTTTAGGTCAGTTGATATGCAATTCCATGAACAATGTCGTATTTCTAGCACAGTCAAAAAACGTAAATGTCCACATATAATTATTTAAACTAAATTATGTATAATTGATATCCATTTTAAATTGATATTGTAAAGCTACTTTTTTTGTAATGAAATAATGTCACTATCGTTTTATTAGCCTGTAGCAACACCTTGTAGCCTACAACTTGGCCCATGGGTATGTTTTGATCATAATAAACCGTATCTAATGCAATATTTTACAGAACTAAAGAAGTATCCTCGTCCAGTTAATAAGTAAAGGATAATCAACGAGGGACTATTCATTCTATGGAAAATGTAAAGCGACGTGGAAGGTGTGTTCCACGACTGCGTTTCCATGGAGATGCATTATTTTCCAGAGAACTCACAGAGACCCTCGTTGATTATCTGTCACTTAACTGGTCAAGATGTAGCTCCAAACCAGATCTGGTTCATACTACCCGACCTATGTACCTGACCCTGCGATTAGGACTAGGATACTTCTTTAGTTCTGTTCGGTAAACTAGTGCATTAGATACGGTCTACTATGGTCAGGACACAACTAGGGGCCAAGTTCTGAAGTTGTACAAGGTGTTGCTAGGCAAATAAAATGATAGTGACATTATTTTGTGTAGTATGTTCATTTGCAGGTAGAAATGTGTTCAACATCCAGTGAATTAGCTAGCAAGTTTACTAGATAGCTACATCTGTTCTCTAGCTAACCAAACCATCAGTCCTAGCTTGCTATTATGAAAATCAATTTCAACAATGCTAGTCATGTTTTCAATTTGACTTTTGCTTTTAAAAGCAGCTCAAACATAGAACATGTAAAAAATATACTATAGTCATTGACTTATACCATGCTAATATACTGTGCATTAGTATGGGAAATAATGCACACTCTAGAAGGCCCTTCAAGACAGTCAGAAAGGAGTATTCAACAATGCCATGGTATTACAGTTATTATAAACTGGGCGGTTCGAGCTCCGAATGCTGAAAGCTGTGGTATATCAGACCGTATACCATGGGTATGAGAAACATTTATTTATACTGCTCTAATTACATTGGTAACCAGTTTAAAATAGCAATAAGGCACCTTGGGCGTTTGTGATATATGGACGATGTATCACGGCTAAGTGCTGTGTCCTAGCACTCTGCGTTACGTCGTGCGTAAGAACAGCCCTTAGCCGTGGTATATTAGCCATATACCACACCCCCCCCCCCGGGCCTATTGCTTAAATAAACATTTCAGACTTTTAGAACCCATAACAGATTGGTGATGCTGACACATAATGTTGAATATCTAACGCCTGACTCTTACAACTGTTGCAGTTTATAGTGTCTGGGTGATATCTTTTCCGTAGCAACAGCATTCGACTAACAACAGTTTGAAATGCCAACCATATAAAATTGCTCGCCAATGTCAAGTTCAAAAGTTCAAATCCCCTTGTAGTAAGGTTCCCAAAGCACACACATCCCTGGGTCACTCGTCTTTTCAGTTCACTGCAGCTAGCGACTGGAACGAGCTGCAACAAACACTCAAACTGAACAGTTTTATCTCAATATCTTCATTCAAAGACTCAATCATGGACACTTACTGACAGTTGTGGCTGCTTTGTGTAATGTGATGTATTGTTGTCTCTACCTTCTTGCCCTTTGTGCTGTTGTCTGTGCCCAATAATGTTTGTACCCTGTGCTGCTGCCATGTTGTGTTGCTGCCATGTTGTTGTCATGTGTTGTTACCATGCTATGTTGTTGTCTTTAGGTCTCTCTTTATGTTGTGTTGTCTCTCTTGTCGTGATGTGTGTTTTCTCCTATATTTTAATTTAATTTATTTAAATGTTTAAATCCCAGCCCCCGTCCCCGCAGGAGGTCTTTTGCCTTTTGGTAGGCCATCATTGTAAATAAGAATTTGTTGTCCAGACAGACTGGTGCCCAGACAGACTGGTGCCCAGACAGACTGGTGTCCAGACAGACTGGTGCCCAGACAGACTGGTGTCCAGACAGACTGGTGCCCAGACAGACTGGTGTCCAGACAGACTGGTGCCCAGACAGACTAGTGTCCAGACAGACTAGTGTCCAGACAGACTGGTGTCCAGACCGACTGGTGTCCATGCTGATGCTGAAAATGCCCAGGCTGTAGAGGAAACCAAAGTTAATCACACAGCTGTATAGGTTTTATTTTACTATTTTAAGACACATAGCTGCAGCCAGAGCCTATAGGCTTATGTTTACATTGTACAGACAAAGCTAATTGTATAATATTGTGAGGACTGGACTCATTACCAGGGAGCAGAGCCAAAGCTCAGTGTTATATATTATTATTTTCTACAATTTCTTATTTATGTTAATATTCACTTAAGATTCTATAGAAAATATTATGTTAAATAAATATGGCTTGTTTATACCTCAGTCTGTTCTGTATAGGTCTACTTATTCTTAGACCGACAGATGGAGCAAACAGTTTTAAAGGAGGGAGGATTGTAGTGGGAGCACTGAAGTGTCAGGTGTGACTGTGTGGCAATGGACAATGGTTGACATGTTCTCACGGGTCAGGGAGGAGGGCCCCTTAGCAGATTGTTGCTTAGGGCCCCAGGGGGGTCAGGGAGGAGGGCCCCTTAGCAGATTGTTTCTTAGGGCCCCAGGGGGGTCAGGGCGGAGGGCCCCTTAGCAGAATGTTTCTTAGGGCCCCAGGGAGGACAGGGAGGAGGGCCCCTTAGCAGATTGTTTCTTAGGGGCCCAGGGGGGTCAGGGAGGAGGGCCCCTTAGCAGAATGTTTCTTAGGGCCCCAGGGGGGTCAGGGAGGAGGGCCCCTTAACAGAATGTTTCTTAGGGCCCCAGGGAGGACAGGGAGGAGGGCCCCTTAGCAGATTGTTTCTTAGGGCCCCAGGGGGGTCAGGACCGGCTCTGAATATCCTCCATATCCAATCCTCTCAGATGAACTCATGTGCCAAGGAGTGGATTCTACAGGTTGTTAACAGATGGAGTCAGCCAACACCAGAACACATTTTATTACTTCAGTTTGTCACAAGGGGGCATGCTTACTCTACTAAAGTGAACATTGTTCTTGTGTGACTGCATACATGTAGATTATGCACTTGTTCCTCTCTCATGGATTTGTATAAGTATCTGTAGTTGCTTTGGAACTTGTCACTATTGTGACTATTTCACTTTTGGTTAGGGCTTGCAAGTTAAACATTTCACTGTACTGGTGCTGTACTTGTGCATGCAACAAATACAACTTTAAACTATTCATTTTTCCTTTCAAATGCAGACTGTTGGCCATTGACCACCATGCCAAAACATTCCCTATGTAAACCTGCCTATCTGAGTGGTTATGAATAATGTACATTTCCCCCAATGGATGTCACCATAAGGGAAATTTCAATTGTTATATTACAGGGGCAACCTCTAGTCTAACCTATTCAAACAAGTATCTAATGATACAAAAAAACATAAATTTTTTAAAAACATTTAATTAACAAGGCAAGTCAGTTAAGAACAAACTCTTATTTTCAATAACGGCCTAGGAACAGTGGGTTAACTGCCTGTTCAGGGGCAGAACAACAGATTTGTACCTTGTCAGCTCGGGGGTTTGAACTTGCAACCTTCCGGTTACTAGTCCAATGCTCTAACTACAAGGCTACCCTGCCGCCCCACATGCACGTGTATACAGTACATTCAGCACCGATACAAATAATTTGTTTTTGTGTATGTTCTTGTTTTAGCCTGTGACCCCACCCATCTATCATTCAATCATAATTTATTCATCATTAATGGTATATGGTGAATTATTTCATTATAGTACTGTATGTCAGTTCATTGCTATTGTAATGGGGAACTAAAACTATATGCACATCATTAAATCTGTCACACTTGCTAATATCAAATTGTTTATACCTGTTGTGAAAGTGATCCGTTTACAAACATACTAATTCAAATAGGCCTAAGTTACAAATCTACAGAAGACCATTTCATTGATACATTCACAAACACTTGATTTTGAATGACCAATCAGAATTCTGTTCATTGCTCACTGATCACAACACTTCATTGTCGGATGTTTTTGACCTGCTCTACCTTTTACTTTCAGATTTGGTTGGTGCAGAAGATGGCCGCCGAAGCACCCATCTGTCCTTAATCCATAGCATGCATGATGTCACAGCAGGCATCATCGATATCCTGTCAAATCAACTCTATTGCATAAAAGCACAGGTCGTGTGTTATGTCCCGTTTCCCCTGAAGGTCAAGCTGCTGTAATGTGGGGCAAGCTACTGATTCTTTGCTTTTTATGTTTCATCCTGTTTGATCACAAACCACATCCAAGGTTGTGTAAAGTATGCTGCTGAAATCAGTTTCACCCATTGAGACGACTAGTCATTAGAGCCAGAATGCCTACAACCAATATTTGTATTGACTGAACATGCCAGGAAAGGCAGTTTGGTACTCTCATTTCTGCCCAATGTGGATTAGTTTGTGTTGACAAGTCAGCATCTTAGCTTTGACATTAAATTGTTTCATAGACTTATCATTGTTCAAATGATATAAACTACCCTTCCTGGGGTCCAGAAAGTATTAACTAGTCATAAGCCTAAATTTAATTGAATACCATAAATGCTTATTCTGGCCACAAAACAGACCATGAAAATGGACAGAATCCCAGCAGTGCATCACCCAATGTAAATAAGCAGCTGGTTCTATTGAAAATGGCCACTTAATCCCTTGAGAAGCCATCATGCTTGGTTGGGCAGAAACATAACATCTTCAGAGGGCAGAGTGGGTGGTGTAGCTCAGCTCTACTGGTACAAAGAGACTAATATAATAGTACGTTTAAAATGAATAATTAACCTGGAAACATCTGAAATTAAGCTCTGATGTACTGTAAAGTGGAGTCAGCAAAACCATAGTTTAGGCATAACACAAAGGACGTGCATAGTTTAGACCTGGTTAATTCAATCAGAAAAATAATTGCATTCACTTTGTTTAATTCATAAAATGGGAACAGTTGTACATCTCATATTCAGCAGATACAGAGACAAATGTTTTCTAAACTGCAAACTTAAATTTCTCCAACCACCTAATCCTGCTAAACCATTAAAATAATGGCTTCCAAAAGCAACCCCTTCATGTTTGTAGTCCAGTTTCACATTCTGAATAATCAACATTTTACAGCAATTAATTTCTTAGCAGTCCAAATGGCACATGGGCCACTGTTAGAATTCTTGAATATTTCAGTAGACCCTCAAACAAATACAATTGCACTTTTTTAAAGTACTTACAGGATTATAGATCAAAACACCAAAACACAAAATACTCCTAAACAAACACGTTCATTATTTAGTAGCACAAAATGCATAAATATACATTAAACAAAAGTACAAAAATACTTGTACTTTGCATTTGCTCAAATATACTCTTTATAGACATTGATATTTTGGGAGAGACTGGGATTGTCAGAACCTAGGGGTGCATTCTAAAAGGTCCATGCAAGAGGAGCCATCTACACAACAGTCCATCTTTCACAGGTAAGACCAGGAATACACAGGAAGCAAAGGGGATTCATTGTCTAGACTTTAGGTCCAGATAAAGAAGCAACACAAGCACTAAGAAAAACAAGGACACAGAACTCTGCTTTCTAATTCATGCCAAAAATACTTCAACATGCAATGACTGAACTCTTAGCTCTCTAGGCCATAACCCAAGGAGTTGCTTAATAATGTATAACTTCTTCAGAATGTTATTCTCTTCAGCAAATAATGACCTATGGTGTTTACTTGGCTCACGTGAGGTTTGGAAGTGCTAAGATGGTACCGGAATAGTTGCCGAAAGGAATCAGCTCAATCTGTCGATGGCAAGGTTGTCAGTTCAGACCCCTCCAGAGAACATGAATAGGTCTGTAATGCACATTTGTCCATTAAATAAACCTGATTAAATTAATGACGAGCTCAGTTAAACCTCCCTTCAACTGGACGGAGAAGGTATGGTTCCCAAAATACATCTGAAGGGGGAAATTGGACAACAAGTCATCTTCAATCATTTTAATGTAATCCATATGGTATGTTCTGAAAAACCTTTGATGAAAGCACTTGTATAAAGATACTCACTAAATATCTAACAGAACTGCCGGGACTTCCATCCTGGCTGGTTAGTTTCAGATGGAGTAGGGTACCAGCGCATCTAGAGAGACCAAAGAAACCATAGTCAGACAATAATTGATCGCATCCAGTGAGATTTCCCAGCAGGAGGACTGTAGGAAACAAGACTTTATACAGAAAGGGAAATAAATTAACATTATCCTAATTGTTGACTGAAGTCTTGTCACCTATTGAAAAGCTCTAAAAGGATAACACATTTAAGAGATTTGGATGAACTGTCCCTTTAAGCACTGGTCATTCAAAGACCATAGGAATGTGGGTCACAGCTGCCCTATGACAATGAACAGTATCGGAACACAACATTCATGGAATAGCTTGCTTGTCGCATTTCCATGTGATCAACATTTCCATCTTAAAAGCAACGGATTGACAACTACCTTTCCATACTTCTGGTCCAACTAGTTTGGTTGGACTAAATGAAGTCAAACAGGTACACCATGACAGTACAAATTGACAGGAACAACTCATATACAAAGTATGAACTATTGCCTTAGGTTTTCAAACAAAAGACACCTGAAATTTGACCATGACAGGGTGGTTTTGGAGACTTACAATTCATTGGTGGTTTGGCAAATATACGAAGTTAAGTGTATTTCCCTCATTCATCCGACAGGAGTGTTGGCTGGAGCAAATTCAGAGCATTTGAGGAATCTTTCATCAGATGGCAATTAGGAACTCTCCTTTCCATTTCAAACAGAAAAGCTTCTGTTCCAATCAAGGACGTGGACAGTAAGTTATCACCGCCAAAGAAGATTGTCATCACTGACAGTTTTCTCCCAGTAAATACCACACATTTCTGAGGTTGTTTTACCCAATGACAAACACAATCGCTGCCCATTTCACAGGGTAACACTCCACCATGTTCATACATTACACAAGTAAGCTTGGCGTTGAACTTCAAATGACCCGTGGCAGAAAGTTTCCATTCTTCTTGCCGGGCCTGACTACAGCAGTGTAGCCCATTGTACCATAACACCAGCACTTAGACCGCAATTAGCTAGCAATGGCAGGACTTCAGACAGTGTTCTCTGCCTCAGTTTTCAGTGAGAGCATTCCTACAGCACACAGATGGAAAGGCTGGTTGAAGGGTCCTATAGCTGGCTTCTTTATCATGGGCTAGTTTCCTCACAAGAGTCTCACTTGAAGGGAGAAGCAGTGGTGGAATTGAGGGGGAACCCACTTAGAACAGGGCCTCGTTCAACAGGGGACAACATTGTTGAAGGTTCGGATAGAAATATATAAAGAACACGCCTCTGACATGAAGCCGAATTGCAGCTAGAAATGTAATGAACAGATGTAACGTTTCAATGTTATCCTACAGATTGTGGCCCCTGGATTCCAGGTGTAAACTATGTGGCCGGCGATACCTCCATCAGTCTGTCCCCATACCTCCCTACTTGGGTATTCCTGAGTGAAGTCCATTTCCACCACTTGGTAGGAGTGTCTCCATCGATTTAGAAAAGGTAATTTAATATGATCTCTATGGTCTCCTCTCCCTAATGGCCCTACTGTGTGAGGCTGGATATGGACTTAACAGGAAGGAAGTGAACTCTGAAGGTGGGGATGCATTAAAGCCTCCTGTCACACTTGCAGCTTTCAGGCCCAGACACCTAGGAAGCAGTGGGGCAATTCTCTAGTGAGAATCAATGAGGGGCTGTGAGGGCATGCTACTAGCGTAGAGAACAGAGATGGGCATGCTACTAGCATAGAGAGCAGAGAAGGGCATGCTACTAGCGTAGAGAGCAGAGAAGGGCATGCTACTAGCGTAGAGAGCAGAGAAGGGCATGCTACTAGCGTAGAGAGCAGAGAAGGGCATGCTACTAGCGTAGAGAGCAGAGAAGGGCATGCTACTAGCGTAGAGAGCAGAGAAGGGCATGCTACTAGCGTAGAGAGCAGAGAAGGGCATGCTACTAGCGTAGAGAGCAGAGAAGGGCATGCTACTAGCGTAGAGAGCAGAGAAGGGCATGCTACTAGCGTAGAGAGCAGAGAAGGGCATGCTACTAGCGTAGAGAACAGAGAAGGGCATGCTACTAGCGTAGAGAACAGAGAAGGGCATGCTACTAGCGTAGAGAACAGAGAAGGGCATGCTACTAGCGTAGAGAACAGAGAAGGGCATGCTACTAGCGTAGAGAACAGAGAAGGGCATGCTACTAGCGTAGAGAACAGAGAAGGGCATGCTACTAGCGTAGAGAACAGAGAAGGGCATGCTACTAGCGTAGAGAACAGAGAAGGGCATGCTACTAGCGTAGAGAACAGAGAAGGGCATGCTACTAGCGTAGAGAACAGAGAAGGGCATGCTACTAGCGTAGAGAACAGAGAAGGGCATGCTACTAGCGTAGAGAACAGAGAAGGGCATGCTACTAGCGTAGAGAACAGAGAAGGGCATGCTACTAGCGTAGAGAACAGAGAAGGGCATGCTACTAGCGTAGAGAACAGAGAAGGGCATGCTACTAGCGTAGAGAACAGAGAAGGGCATGCTACTAGCGTAGAAAACAGAGAAGGGGATGCTACTAGCGTAGAAAACAGAGAAGGGGATGCTACTAGTGTAGAAAACAGAGAAGGGGATGCTACCAGTGTAGAGAACAGAGAAGGGGATGCTAGTAGTTCAGTGAGTCAGAAATAACTTCCTCTGTGGTATAAGTCAGTTTGAAGCTTAACAGAGCGTTAAAGGTAGACTATATGATATTATACACATAGCGGGGCAATATCCTTTTCACAGAAAACAAAATTCAGATCTGCCAAGATTGCAACTAACAGTTCATCCCAGTGGACATCACACTTCACACTTGAAGATGTCAATGCGTACGTGTTTGATGGCGTTGTTGTGCTGAGTCGACCTTTAAGGATGGCGTCAAGGCATTGAATTGGCACTGGGCTAATGAGTCTCTGGGAGAATGTCAAGAGCACAAGGGCGGGCCTATTGGCTTCCATTCTTACTGAACTGCAGTGAGTGGAGAGATGGAAGGACAAAAGGGAAGAGAGACCAGTTGGTCCCCTACCTGGGCGTGGAGGGCTGCAGCAGCAGCAGCCGCTGCAGGATAGGCGAAGGCGCCGTGAGGGAGCCCGGGGGTCAGCTCCGTGGTGTACAGGGGGTACGGGGTCCACGTGTCCGGGGACGCTGGAATCAATGCCGCCCCCGTCAGGTCATCTGGAAACGTGCAGGAGGTAAAAGGGCCGGGGAAACAGTATTTGGGTATAACAATTATTTGTTCAAATGCCCCCATTGACATTATCAGTAGTGCTTAGAGGCTGTTAACTGAATGAGCAGAAATCTCCGCCAACTAGAACATTGCACTCAAAACCCTACGGAATCCACTATACAGTACATGTGAACTGTAAAGTTAAAGTAGAAACGTCATTGTCTTGCTTTCCTCTTTGCGTGAATATTCCTGATAGAAAGTATGAAGTATTTATGTTGGGCTGACTTAGTCAGCGAAGTTACGCAATTACAGTCATAACATTGTAGATCTTTAAGTGGAAACAATATAACTAAACCCGGTAGAAGTCATCCCAGTACCATTTAAACATCACTAAGGTCATTAATGCCAGGGCCCTCCAGTGCCAACCCTTCAATCCAGTGGCAACAAGCAGGTGGATGGGCAAGAGAGGGGGCACCTGCAGTCTAGGCCGAGTCAGACTAACACAGATACTGTAGAAATTCTGGATTGAATAATTTTTTTTGATTAAACTCTACAGTCCGATGACTCATGCATGTGGCGGGTGAGTTAGTCTTCAGTTGTTAGATTTCACCCAATTGTTGGGTTCACTGCAACGCGCCAAGCAAGAGAAAAGGGGGAATAACTGGCACAGTGGTGAGAGTGTGGGTCGAGGCTAGAGTGGTGTTGTGAAGCCGTAACAACTTACATGGGTCCCGTGCAATGAAGTGAGCTCCTAGAGCAGGGTGGATATTAGTGGGATTCGGTGTGCCCATCAGCTTACTCTTTGCCATCTTCGTGTTGGCTTTAGCAAACTCTAACCGCAGGGTCTGGGGGCACTCGGGGTCAAAACGGATGCCCTGAGAGGAGAGACGGGACGGGGACACAGTATTGTAAAGGTGGCCTAGGTGAGTCCAGGCCTAGGGCAAGTGTGTCAACAGCCTTACATGACCCCCTCTCCATTGGCCCCGCTCCAATACTTGTCCAATGCATATTCCCCCCCCCCCCCCCCCACCTTCATCAAGGTAACCACTGATCTTATACGTGACTGGATAAGAAAAGTTAAGTTTCCCTTTTGTCTTGACCAATCCAACCGCATCAGATCAGTGACAACAAAGTGGAAAAGGTGGAAGGATGCATTTTTTTTTAAGTAGTCTCACAGGGCACTAGTACGCTCCTCTCCATGACTACTTAAGGACACATGGTTTGGGTAGGTACTCAGCACATTACTTCCACCATATTGAGCCCTTTCATGATGGAGAGAAGGAAACGAGGAGAGGAAGCTGTGAAAGACTTGGCCTTGGAGGTGGTTGACCCTGGTTGTGTTTCTGTGCCCTAAGCATTGTGCCCACATGCAGGTGAGTATGTTGGTGTGTGTGAGTGCGAGACTGCTTACGTGGCTACAGGCTGTGATGTTCCTATAAGGAAGACTATGCTATGAGAGCTGTGTTCGATACAGCCAATGTGGCTACGTAGTGACAGAATAAGAAGTTATATTACAGAAGGTGTTCAAAACACTACCAATGTAGCTCTATAAGGATATATTTATATGGCTAAGCAGTGATATGCAAATTAGGAGAGCTATAACGTATTACGAAAGATGTGTCCAATTATACCAAAGTTAACTACCGTAAGTCTACAGGATTCTGGTCTCTGTTTCCAAAAATGGCCCTGCCCTTGAATTGTAAGAGACAAAATGCTTTGTTTGAGTGATCAGAGGAACTCCGTTAGCCCAGCAGTGAACCCCCCAACCATACCTCAAAGGTTAGAAACAGGACAGAAGAGGTTGAGTCAAAAATGTAGCATAACTCTTAACTTATAAAGCCTGCATTATGACAGTTCTGTTTTGTATGACTCGATTACATAATGATTGTGTATGCCACCTTTAGGTCTAATCTTCTAATGATAGAAGACTTCTAAAAAGGCTTATACCAAGTTATTAAGCACAATGCAGGCTTTACGTAAAGCATTACCATGTAGCTATATACCACAGAAAGAAACAAAGCAACACGTTTTTGGGCATCATCCTTGTGTCCAGGGTGGATGAAGACATTACAACTATTCACGGCTACTGTCAGCTGTCCGCCTGGTCTGATGCTTACGTTTAGTGCGTTTTTGGCAGCTTCGGCTCCAGTCCGATTGTCAAAGGTGACAAACCCAACTGGCTGGAAGAGAGGAGAGAACACTGAGACAAAGGGCCCCTAATGTCCACCTCAACAGGTTAGCACAGGAACACTGCCCAAGTACACTTCAGGTAAATGGTCAGAATACAATGGGACTGAATCATAAATGCATTAGACAAGGCGAGCGTAGACAGATCACATAAGTCAATCACTTTTTCAATAAGTTACAAAACAATTCACAGAAGCTAAACCACATAGGTTTAATATTATAAGATGAAAGCACGGCAACAGCATGGGAAGGTCATTTCCTATTGAAAAAGTTTTAACTAGACCAATGTTAGCAATCCTACATTAATTAGCCATGTACCACTTTTTGATTACCCAAATGGTGGTAGGAAAACTGAACAATGCCACTCTCAATCCAAGGTGTTCTCCTCATAAAGCCCTCATTTGGGGCCATGAGTCCCCTATAGTAATAACAGAAAGCATCTCACCTGTTTTGAAGTCAACTTAATCAGTGAACCCTCGTAACCCTGTAAGAAAAGACATCCCATTAACAACGATGAAGTCACATGCAGGAAGCCAGACATGCACTCCACTCAGATATGTTGATAGAAAACTGGAGAAATCCCCAGACCTGTAATTAGGTATTTGTCTCATTTTAAAGGAACCCATTATATTTTACTCCGTAGGTCCAACTGTATTTAATGTTAAATGATGCTCCAGCCTTCTCCTGAACTAATCCATTTGTTGACATCTTTCAACCAACTTCATATGCTGTTCAACAACCAGTGAATTACTCATGTGAATCATTCTTAGTCGTTTTAAAATGGGCCAAGAAATCTTTGGTTTGGATGTCAGTACGAGTCAGATTCCTGGGGAATGTAGGAGATTTTAGCCTGACTGTGGTATTGATGGATGAGAGAGAAGTCGTCTAATCCTGATATACAGACATGGGGAAATTAAACAACTTAAGACGATGTTAGGTTCGGAGTGTTTTCGTCCTGTCAGGAAATGCAAACCACCTTCAACAGAAATGTAACACTAAAAGCATACAACTAATAACGGAGGCAGCTAAATCCCATCTACTTTGCTTCATACAAATCACTATAAAGCATGTGGGCCTGTGTTTTTTCCAGGACAAAAAACCTGTCTACAATATCTTTGCGTGTAGAAAAAGCAAGCTGGAAGGGTTGAGAGGTCGATTGCCAAAATAAAGCTTCAGATCCAATATACAGAATGATACAACAGATAGTACAGACTACAACCAGTCTGACAAACAATATATCCAATGGAATCTAATCTATGAAAACAGGCAGAGAATGGACTGGTTTCAGTGATTTCATAGAACTGCTTTGAAAGCTTGTCATGAATCACACATGAAAGGAAATGGAAGAATCCTAATCTTCTTGACCTGGAGGGGAGTTGGGTCACTGGGATAGTTGGCCAATAGCAGTGCTATTCATTTACACATTCCACCAGACCATCCATGTGTGAGGGATACCACTTCCATTTTGGTCAGGGAGGAAGGGTTATTGAAACTGTACATGTTGATTAATAATATACAATGTAGTGTAGATGAACAGTGATGCAGCATTACTACTTTCAATATTTCTGGAGTCCTGTGGTATTGTAAGAAGGCAATAACAATATATAATTAATCATATGGGCATCTGCTTTGTAATAACGTCAAACTAAGGTAGCTACATTGGCACCCGATGAAGAAGCTGTCTGTTAAAACATTCTGTTACAATGACAATACTACTGATATGCATTTGGTTTATTCTCATTATGAAATGTTTTAATATAAAATGCAGGAAACAGAACAGAAGAGCCAATGACAGGAGTAACTGTCTGCAGTCTCCGTTGCAGTGGACAACAAGTTAAATACGGAGGCCAAATTCTTCCATCGCCTCGGAAACTAATCTCATGCTTACCTTAAATGGTCTGAACAGCAGGTACAGTTCACGAGGTTTGATATCCACTGGCAGGCCACTAACAAAAAGTGTTCGTACCTGGAAAACAAAAACAATAAACTGTATAGTGCATCTCCAAGGCCCTGTTTATTCAAATGTTATCAATCCGGGTTTCGCCTATCGGACAGGGGTAAATGCATAGAAACAAAATAGATAGAATGGACTAATCAGCATTCTACGTCTGCACATTTAATGCTCTCCGATAGGTCAAATACAGCTAGATGGCTTGAAAAATTGTCCAGAGCATAGGATTCAAAATATCATTTATTTGATAGGAAACCCATATTTAGACATTAATAGATTCAAGCATGATGATAAGACTGTATGGAAAGTGGTCCTGTACAGTTCAGTTGGTAGAGCATGGCGCTTGAAACCGGTCACCCAATCATAAAATAGACAAGCATGACAGTCACTTTGGATAAAAGCGTCTGCTAAATGGCATAATGCATACATATATGAATCGTGTCTGAAGAACGTAGTCAATGGCAAGGTTCTACTTGTTTACATATGGGATATCGTGCACATAAACTTCACCCTGAAAATGGAGCGCCATCTTGATTTAAAGCATTTGCGGAATCAGGCGTTACTGCTTGGCTAAAACAAAAACCTGCACACAGATGGTCGACGGCCGGGGAGGATTGTCCACCTCTGATGCAGTTTGAAATATCAACACTAATTCTAAAAGTCTCTGTGCGGGACAAATGTCAGTTCCTACATTCATCTCCTAACAGACTAACCTATTCCTAGTTGACTGAATAAAGATTAATACCACTTGCTTACATGCTGACCACACCGGTCACGTGAGCGAGCTGCGCAAAATAAATTCACACATTATTCAATCATTGCACAGAACACACTGCAGGTCCTGCCACTTCCTTTCTCCTCATTGGTTTATAGAAGCATATACCCACGTGCCATCTTATCATTGGTTTTTAACATATGCCCACATGGGTGATTGAAATATGAACTGAGGTCGGTTGTGGTAATGCACCTTATGAAAGTTAGCTGCCAATCACCATATGAAGTCCAAAGAAAAAGAAGCCTGGAAGGAGGAGAGATGACTAGAAACGATTCTGTTTACCGTTTTATGTGTGGATTGTCAGAGTAGAGGACCTTGTGCATTTCAGGTACAATAACACCATGTTCATATCCCAGGACAAATTAGCTAGCAACAGCAAGCTAGCTAAATTGCCATAAATGTTTAATGCTGTTCGACCTGTCCCCAAATTAATATAATTGGTTCAGAGTTAATTTGATATTTCAACCTGTGCACTGTGATTGCGTTTGATGTGGTGGGACAAAAATCTATTTGCAACACTACTCTACCTGGTACCATACCGCAACATCTCAATG
Organism: Oncorhynchus kisutch; assembly: GCF_002021735.2. Lineage (NCBI taxonomy): Eukaryota > Metazoa > Chordata > Actinopteri > Salmoniformes > Salmonidae > Oncorhynchus > Oncorhynchus kisutch. The sequence goes on along the minus strand of NW_022261980.1, from coordinate 6,741,648 downwards.
ACTAGGCTACTGTAGGAATGCTCCCTCTTCAAGCCCCCCCAGATGTCAGCCCAAATCCTTGAACATGCAGTATAAAAAAAACAATAACAAAGGATGTACTATGGCGACAATAAACACCACCTAAATTGTGAGTACTGGAGGAATGTCAAATTTGAGACCATCTAAGTACAAAGTAGTGATGTACAGCCCCTCATGATTCAGGCTGCATTTACACAGGCTGCCCAAATCTAACATTTTTCCATTAAATTATGTTTTTACATCAGATATTTTTCATAGGTGGTCTGATTGGTCATAAGAATAATATATATTTTTTTTTAATAATCAGAATTGGGCTACCTGTGTAAATGCAGCCATTATTTAGTAGGGAGAAAGGGTTGGATTTCCACATGCGAATTCAACAAGGGCCTGTAATGTTGTCCATTGGACCCTGCAGTGGCTGAGGAAATAAACAGGCCTACAGAAGGGCCATTGGTTCCCACTCTGTGGGGAGGCCCGTGCAGCACAATGGACTGCCAGAGGAACAGCGGTGGACAACAGTGCACAGTGTGACACCATTTCCTTCCTTTGACCCGCGCCTGCGAAACACAGCCCGGATACAACATTTCAGGTGCTCTGGCGACAGAACTCCCATGCAAGTTTAAGGCACGTACTGTTAGCCACATCCCAATTCATTGGACTAATTATAACATCTGACTAGGGAATAGAAGATATGCTTCACTGTAAACAGATTTCATGTAATGATTTTAATTGGTTTAACCTCAGAACAATATGGTTTCTTGGACAATTGAATGTTTGTTGAAGGTTAATAAAAAATGCATCAAGTGTGTGTAGGCCTAAATCATACAAGGCTAAGGCAATAAAACCATACTTTAAGGTATATGGCAGAAATCTGGATCAAAATTAAATAAGTGATTGGGATAAAGACTCCCGAGTGGCACAGCGGTCTTAGGCACTGCATCTCGGTGCTAGAGGTACCACTACAGAACCTGGTTCGATCCCAGGCTGTATCACAACCGGCCTTGATAGGTAGTCCCATAGGGCAGCTCACAATCGGCCCAGCGTCTTCTGGGATATTAGGGGAGGATTTGACCAGGGTAGGCAGTCGTAAAATAAGAATTTTCTTAACTGACTTGCTTAGTTAAATAAAATAAATGTACATCAAATGTAGTCTACAGCAAGTGGATTTCGTAGATCGTCAGTTAATGTGCAGAGAGGACAGTAAAAAAGAATACACTGAAAGATTGGAAATACATTGAACATTTCTTTACCGACCACACATCAGATAAGGATCGGAAATGTGTATTATGGCATAAAAGTCTCATGTTCTGTTAGGTGCCGATCGTGTGAGCTGAAGTTCATCCGCCGTATATTAAATTAAGTGGGTCTGTCCATACAGCGACAGAACAGAAACCTGAAATTAGGCCTACCGTAGATTTGAAAAACAAATGTTAAAATGCTGAAAATTAAGTATAACCTGTAGATCTACAATTGTAATAATTGCAATTGTATAGATTTGGGAGTTCAAACCAAATAAAATCCTGAAATACAACACAAATGTCATTGCAATTAGGCTATAGTCTAAAACAATATTTCACATGGCCACAACAATAATCTACTGTAGGCCTAATTTAAAGACAGCAAGCCTTGCAAGAAAAATAAAAACATTCCTGTGTTACTTGCAATCAAAAAATAACGTCCATTTAAAAACGGAGGCACACCCTTTTCAGAGCTTCCAATGGACTCGGAACGACTTTTTGGTGAGAAAACCATAACTAAAAGGGAACTTCACACCCTTATTCTCATGCAATGTGCTTTGAATCAGTTGATCATTAATTAGCCTGCAATTTTGGGGAGCAAACTATTTGCATGCTACTCTACATCTCTTCCAGGCTAGACTTCGTAGCCACGCTCACAACCCGTTCCAAACAAAGACATAATACAGAACTTTTGACCCCAAAAAAAGTCCATATTCTTACCTCCTCTTCTATGGAAACGTTATTCGTCTCGGAATCAGACTTCAGACTTGTGATAGACATGTTGAGGTTTACTTCAGCGTCAGTTAGAGAAGAAATGTGAAGTTCAGAGTATTTTCCAAGTGCGCTTGTGGTTGAAGAAGTATTGGTGGCGTTTAGACTTCAAGAAAGATGTGCCGAGGTGAGTTCGTGGTGTAGCCAAGGTATCCAAAGATGTATTGCGAGAGATAATCATTCATTAAAATAAACTTAAGGTGGATAAGTGCAGTGTGAAGGTGCGACAGTGGGAAAGAAGTGCTCGTATGCACCTCTGCTCACATCAATTGCGTTTGGTTGGGGAATCTGGTGGGAGAACAAGTAAACTTTTTCAGTGGAGCGCGTCTCCGCGGTCGTTCCCCTGTTTTGCAATTAGGTCATCAATTATGTTCCAGCCCTGTGTGTGCTGTAATCATGTTGGAGATCCGCCTCAGCTGGTGTCAAACCCAGCCCCTTCATAAATGCATCACCGTTTCTATTGGAGACCATGAGCCAATAGAAAATATTTTATCAACCCATACGTTCTCTTTTTGTCTGCCTATAAAATGAGCATTCCACACATTTTATTATAGACCTATACATCTCAAGGTATGGTTGTTTGACATGCATTTCGAGTATCTTATTTTCTTGTCAAATCAAATTATCCTTTAAATAATGACTGAGATTATTTTCATGATTAAAAAAAGGAAGATGATTTCATATACAATTTCAGTGTTTGATTCAAATTGACTTAACTTTCTTTTTTTAAACACCAGCCATCGAATTCCAGAAACATCGAATGTAAACCTATTATTTGTCCCAGTTATTTGAGATACTTTAGAATTTAATACCAAATGAATAGGCTTTTTATATTTTATATTTGTGATATTATAGGCCATTTTAATTAGAAAAATATATTTTTGTGTATCATTGGCTAATATTATTTAATTGTGAGCTGTATATTTGTTTTATATAGCCTAATAAGATTTATTATCACTGATAAAACATTCTCTTTTATTAGCCTAATTTAATTTTACAAAGTTGATATTCAATATAAGCCTACTTTAGGCTAAATATTTCACATTAAAATGCTCTTCTGTATAATGAATAACGGTAATGATTCCACCTGCTGAAAATATTATTCAAGACAAAGATCAGGGATATTTCACTTAAATCCTGAATAAATGCTTAGATAACACCACATTTCGATTCATTTAATTAGATTATGACATATTATCCCAAAGTATTAACTGTTATAGTATATAGTGAGCTTCTATTCACATTTGTAAATCAATGTACATGTTTTTCTCTCTTTATAACATAGATTACTACTACTGTATTCTTAAACTGCATTAATTACTAGTCAAATGTTTTAATCAAAGTTAATAGTACAGAATCAATACAATTATTCTGTATTGAAGTATACAGAATCCTATACATATTTTTATGTTTTATAATATGCATTTCATGTTGACCAGGTCTTTATGAACAGATTGTGATGAACAAATATTGAAATTGTTTAAAGCTAAACTAGATCAAGTTTATGCCAAAGCATGATGCTGGAGAAATGCCCTGTGGCTGGTGTAATCTCACGTACACTACATGACCAAAAGAATGTGGACACCTGCTCGTCGAACATCTCATTCCAAAATCATGGGCATTAATATGGAGTTGGTCCCAACTTTGCTGCTATAACAGCCTCCACTCTTCTGGGAAGGCTTTCCACTAGATGTTGGAACATTGCTGCGGGGACTTGCTTCCATTCAGCCACAAGAGCATTAGTGAGGTCGAACACTGATGTTGGGCGATTAGGCCTGACTCGCAGTTGGCGTTCCAATTCATCACAAAAGCGTTCAATGGGCGTGAGATCAGGGCTCTGTGCAGGCCAGTCAAGTTCTTCCACACCGATCTCAACGAACCATTTCTGTATGGACCTTGCTTTGTGCACGGGGGCATTGTCATGCTGAAACAGAAAAGGGCCTTCCCCAAACTGTTGCCACAAAGTTCGAAGCACAGTATTGTCTAGAATGTCATTGTATGCTGTAGCGTTAAGATTTCCCTTCACTGGAACTAAGGGCCCTAGCCCGAACCATGAAAAACATCCCCAGACCATTATTCCTCCTCCACCAAACTGTACAGTTGGTTAAGCGTGATTCATCACTTCAGAGAACGCTTTCCATTGCTCCAGAGTAAAATGACGGTGAGCTTTACACCACACCACTCCATCCAATGCTTGGCATTGCGCATGGTGATCTTGGCATTGCGCTAGGTGTGCGGCTGCTCGGCCATGGAAACCAATTTCATGAAACTCCCGATGACTCCCGATGTGCTGACGTTGCTTCCAGAGGCAATTTGGAACTCGATAGTAAATGTTGCAACCGAGGACAGACGGTTTTAACGCGCGTCTTCACCATGGCTGCTCGGCCATGGAAACCAATTTCATGAAACTCCCGATGACTCCCGATGTGCTGACGTTGCTTCCAGAGGCAATTTGGAACTCGATAGTAAATGTTGCAACCGAGGACAGACGGTTTTAACACGCGTCTTCAGCACTCACCGGTCCAGTTCTGTGGCCTACCACTTCACGGCTGAGTCGTTGTTGCTCCTAGACATGTCCACTTCACAATAACAGCACTTACAGTTGACCGGGGCAGCTCTAGCGGGGCAGAAATTTGACCAACTGACTTGTTGGAAAGGCGGTATCCTATAACGGTGCCACGTTGAAAGTCACTGAGCTCTTCAGTAAGGCCATTCTACTGCCAATGTTTGTCTATGGAGATTGCAACGGGTGTGGCTGAAATAGCCAAATCCACTCATTTGAAGGGGAGTCCAAATACTTTTGTATATATAGTGTATCTCAACAAGGTCTTACTAAATCTCAAAGGGCAGGCAGCTTCCTGACTTTGTATAGCAACACTTTGTATAGAAACACAATCAGGGAAAGACTGGGCAGAAGCGTGAAACGCAGTCATGGAAATATTTAGCCTCTGTTACTCTGTAAAGGCAATATGTCAAACAGTTGCATCTAACTATAGAGCAGCCTTTTCTCATGCTCTGACCATGTTTATTGTACATCTGGGGTTATTGGCTATATATAGGTCAACTCAATCCCAGGAGGGTAGATATTTATATGTAGACATTCACTGTTACAAAATAAGATCTTTGGATCCAATGGAGAGGGAGAGATATCGAAAGAGAGCACAAACTGAGTAGTAGTCCTACTGACTATATTACACTGATTAGTAGTCCTACTGACTCTATATTACACTGAGTAGTAGTCCTACTGACTCTATATTACACTGAGTAGTAGTCCTACTGACTCTATATTACACTGAGTAGTAGTCCTACTGACTCTATATTACACGGAGTAATATAATATAGTAGTTCACAGTGTCACACACACACATACACCTGTAGATGGTGTTCGCTCCCCTGATGTTATAGGAAGAAGATTGTGTTTATGTGACCTCTGACAGTTTCATGTTCTGTGTCTCGGTCAGTCACATTTACACAGAGTGAGAAGAAAGCCAGGCTATAGTCATGGAATGGATTTACACAGAGTGAGAAGAACGCCAGGCTATAGTCATGGAATGGATTTACACAGAGTGAGAAGAACGCCAGGCTATAGTCATGGAATGGATTTACACAGAGTGAGAAGAACGCCAGGCTATAGTCATGGAATGGATTTACACAGAGTGAGAAGAACGCCAGGCTATAGTCATGGAATGGATTTACACAGAGTGAGAAGAACGCCAGGCTATAGTCATGGAATGGATTTACACAGAGTGAGAAGAACGCCAGGCTATAGTCATGGAATGGATTTACACAGAGTGAGAAGAACGCCAGGCTATAGTCATGGAATGGATTTACACAGAGTGAGAAGAACACCAGGCTATAGTCATGGAATGGATTTACACAGAGTGAGAAGAACACCAGGCTATAGTCATGGAATGGATTTACACAGAGCTTTTCAACGTCTTCACATGACTTGCACTGTATATTTTATTTATTTGACTAGGATAGGCAGTTAAGAACAAATTCTTATTTACAATGACGGCCTACCCCGGCCAAACTCTAACCCAGACAACGCTGGACCAATTGTGCGCCGTCCTGTAGGACTCCCAATCACGGTCGATTGTGATACAGCCTGGAATCGAACCAGTGTCTGTAGTGACAGCTCTAGCACTGAGATGCAGTGCCTTAGATCTGCTGCGCCACTCGGTAGCCCTATATAGGTCAATCTCACGACTAGTATTAGCTCCCAGAGCTTCTGCAGCGGGCTGACACAGTCTTGTGGTGTATAGCAGAGCTGGGTTTAAATCCAGTCAGTCACAGTTAAATGTTTGCTTTGAAAATCAAACCTGTGTTAAAGGACTGTTTTCAGACTCTGTTTGAGTTGTAATGTCCTATAGATCTCTGCCGGGGGGCTTTGCTTTTAGCAGTCCTCCAAGGTCCTTCCATCTCACTGCACTGCTTCCACACAGTCGATTCTTCAGCCTCATTACTTTTGGAAAGTTGAAAATACTTCCCCCGCATGATGTTTTTAAAGAGGGAAAATGGATGGGATAAAAAAAAAGGAGAAATGCTGCTTACAATGAAAGGTGCTACACAGAACGTATGGAGACAAGAATGGGTCTCATACATGGGCAGAAATATTATCCAGAGGTGATCTCATTGGATAGAATGGGGGCACACCTCCCCCACGCCCATGAGCATATATACTGAACAAAAATATAAATGCAACATGCAACAATTTCAATCATTTTAGTTACAGTTCATATAAGGAAATCAGTCAATTGAAATAAATTCACTAGGCCCTAATCTATGGATATCACAATTACTGGGCGGGGGTGCAGTCATGGGTGGGTCTGGGAGGGAATAGGCCCACCCTCTTGGGAGCCAGGCCCACCCACTGGGTAGCCAGGCTGAGCCAATCCGAATTAGTTTTCCCATACAAAGGGCTTTATTACAGAAAACAAATGCTCCTCAGTTTCATCAGCTGGCTGGTCTCAGACGACCCTGCAGGTGAAGAAGCCGGATGTGGAGGTCCTGGGCTGGTGTGGTTACACGTGGTCTGTGGTTGTGAGGCCGGTTGGACGTACTGCCAAATTCTCTAAAACTATGTTTTAGGCTTATGGTAGAGAAATGATCTGGTGGACATTCCTGCAGTCGGCATGTTAATTGTACGCTCCTTCAAAACGTGAAACATCTGTGACATTGTGCTGTGTGACAAAACTGCACATTTTAGAGTGGCCTTTTATTGTCCCCAGCACAAGGTGCACCTGTGTAATGATAATGCTGTTTAATCAGCTTCTTGATATGCCACACCTGTCAGGTGGATGGTGGATTATCTTTGCAAATGAGAAATGCTCAGTAACAGGAATGTAAATACATTTGTGCACAAAATTGAAGAGAAATAAGCTTTTTGTGCGTATGAAAGATTTCTCAAATCTTTTTCAGCTCATGAAACATGGGACCAACACTTTACATGTTGCGTTTATATTTTTGTTCAGTATAGTTTGCCTAAAACTAGAGATTGGTGTGGCTTCATGAGATATTATCATCCACAGTGTATCTTTAATACAACAATATACAGGATTCAAACACAAACGTAGAAGATGGTGTGTTGAATCAAACGTCTAATGTAAAGCAGTGAGAACAGTGTAAACTCCATTATGTCAGAGGTTTAACTATTGGGGATCGTGGTAAACTAATGGAAAATAGACAAAAATGAGACAAGCTACTTTCTTTCCGACCAGAGACGTCAATACCATACTCTCAACCAGAGACAAGCTGGGTGGTCATCTCTTTATGGCCTTCTCCAGTTTGATTTAAAGGGGACATCGACAACAAATCTCAGAAGTATTTTAAATGATGAGCTCTGAGCTAAATTCAGACCCTGTTCCTTGTCAGGACTACCCTCGGTGCTTTACATAATTCACGATATAACTTTTTAGACTAAGATCATAGCGAGATGTTTACCCTTCTGGCCTTCAATGGGCAGCCATTTTGGAGTATTTTACGCCTCGTACTGTAACTGTACACAGGTAACCTGATGCAAAGCATGAGAAAGCAATGGGAATATCAAAGCGTCACAACCCCCCCCCAACACCATCACTAGTGTGGAGTTTCTACAACTATACAATAGAGTGTTCCACCATTGGAAGAGGGAGAAATGTAGACTACTGTAGACTATACCCCTAATAGTTACAGCTTTTGTTATCATCAGGTCAGATGTCTCCCTGTCCTCTTTTGCTATAGATAAACACCTGATACAAAGCCAAAGTACACAGTGGAGGCTCTTGATGAGCGTTGTGTTTTATTTGTGAAAAGCGGCCCCATTGTCCCACAAGTCACCTCACACAGCACTCTTCTTCTGCAGCGCCTCACTGACTCTGTCCTGTTGCGTTAGTGTCACCGGCCGCTAAAGCACTTAGCTTGTGTTCCCAGTGTCCTCTGTGGCTGAGCGAAACATCCACTTGGAAGTCTAAAGGAACTTTGAAGACTTCGCCTGCACAGAGTGATATGCATTTTATATGTATATCCCTTTATGGATGGTTTATATATAGAGAATCAAGGTATTTTCTAGAAATAACGAAAACATAGCTTTGCTGACTTTACTATTAAAACTGCTTTTACTATTAAAAAATATAAATCATAGAATCCTACTGTTCTCTTCAGTTATTTTTTATTAATCGTTACATAATATAGTTGACTCTGTTCTTGACCCAATTAGGGTCGACAATGTAGTGGCACATAGCCTTCTGGGAGTCAAGGGGTAGCTTCTGGTGGGCAAGGTGTAGTGTCTGGTTGTCAATGTGTAGCATCTGGCTGTCAAGGTGTAGCGTCTGGCTGTCAAGGTGTAGCGTCTGGCTGTCAAGGTGTAGTGTCTGGCTGTCAAGGTGTAGCGTCTGGCAGTCAAGGGGTAGCGTCTGGCAGTCGAGGGGTAGCGTCTGGCAGTCGAGGGGTAGCGTCTGGCAGTCAAGGGGTAGCGTCTGGCAGTCGAGGGGTAGCGTCTGGCAGTCGAGGGGTAGCGTCTGGCAGTCGAGGTGTAGCGTCTGGCAGTCAAGGTGTAGCGCCTGGCAGTCAAGGGGTAGCTTCTGGCAGTCAAGGGGTAGCGTCTGGCAGTCAAGGGGTAGCTTCTGGCAGTCAAGGGGTAGCTTCTGGCAGTCAAGGGGTAGCTTCTGGCAGTCAAGGGGTAGCGTCTGGCAGTCAAGGGGTAGCTTCTGGCAGTCAAGGGGTAGCTTCTGGCAGTCAAGGGGTAGCTTCTGGCAGTCAAGGGGTAGCTTCTGGCAGTCAAAGGTTAGCTTCTGGCAGTCAAGGGGTAGCTTCTGGCAGTCAAGGTGTAGCTTCCGGGAGTCAACAGGAAGAGGGAAGACAGTAGCAAAATGGGTTGATAAATTAAGATAGTTCACTCAGGCCGTTTACCACCGGAAAAAAATGTGTCAGATCCGGTCTGCTTAACGGGATGGTTCTCCCATAGATGCCAATGCAATAGCAGCTGGGTCTAGTAAGATTAGTTCATTGACTGTAATGTAACCAGACTCTGACTGTAGATTACCTGACTGAATGGTGTTCAGTAGAAAAAAAATCATATATTTTGAAAAGGGAGGTACTACCTGAACTTGTCCAATAACAACGCTCATAATATTGTAAAACGTTTTGCGACGTTGAGTCCTACTGAACATGACCCAGTCTCTGTCCCTCACCGACTGTAGCTTGAGGAAAGAAAACGTGACTGTCATCTCCCCTTGGCAGGTCTCCAGATTCACAACAAGATAAAAAAATGTTCTTAAATGGTGAATCTCTGTTATAGAGCGTCCTCTAGATCACAACATCAAACACTGGTAACATGATCTCTTCCATCAGCACACTGCCCAGCTGTGGTAGACTGTTCCAGAGACTCCAGTAGTCTTTGACATGTTGGCTGTCATTCACATCCCAGGAAACACAAACATCCACAAATTTACTCTAACTTCAGTTCATTGCCTCCACCACTTCTTAAAGGTCCATTGCAGTCAAAAACGTGATATTTATGTTTTTTTTATATATTTCCACACTATGCATTTGGAATAATACTGTGACATTTTGAAACTAATTAGAATGCCCTTTTAGTGTAAGATCTGTTTGAGAAGACATCCTGACATTTCAGCCTGTTTTGGTGGATGGAGTTTTGGCCTTCCATGGTGACATCGCCATGCGGTAAATTAGTTAATAGACCAATAAGAAAGAGTTCCAAACCTCTCTGCCAATAACAGCTCATTTTCTGTTTTCCCCTCCTCACTCAGAACACTCCCAGACAGTCCTAGCTAAATTCTTTCTTGAGAAATGGCTCTTTGCTAAGAAGCTATTTTTGTTTCTTTTTGAGCGCTTTAATTGAAAACATTCACAGTAAAGTACTTCATTGTTACCCAGAAATTATTTGATATTTCGATACAAATGGCTGCATTGGACCTTTAAACTCTGTGCTGTTTTTCTTTCTTCCCCACAATGAAAACAAAGTTAGTGCCAAGGTAGCCTCTGTTTATTGTTTTATACAGAACAGAATGCAATAACTTTGAGTTGCAATATGACATGAGATTTTATCATGATGGTGCCTGTATCACTGGTGCTCCCTGAACAACAGTCAGAGAACTGTACTGATAGTGTCTGATGTGTTGCATGTGAATGACAGAACACCCTTGGTTGTTTTTTCTCGTTCAACCTTTTGACAAGGACAGATCATCTTAGGGAAAGGACTGCTGTCCTCTCTGTTGCATGCTCACAGCCTGTAATAGATGTCATAGATGTTGTCACAACAACAACAACAACTGAAATGATCTGAATTGTGCTATTCAAACTAACCATGGCTAACATGTCAGCACTGGCTTACTAGCAAATGCTAAATTCCTACTTATATGTTATGATTTTGATAAGATGTCTTGCTATTAGTGTCAGTGTAAGAATTAAACCTTCAGTCCCAAAACAGGGGACTTTCTCGGCCGGGTATCAGCAGAACAAATAATAATATAGATACATTTCAGTGAAAACACAAACACTCTCTCAATGTCCTTTCTCTACAACAGTCCTCCACTTCCTGTTGAAGTATGGGACATGGACACAGAGGGTTATGCTATTAAAACCAAAGGGCAACATATTCCCAGGAAGAGGAATCTGATAAACTATGTTGCCAGTTTCTCAAGGGGAGAGGGGGATGGAGGAAGAGGTCCGTTGAAAGGGAATGGGGCCAGATCCCCGGAGGAGATTCCGACACAAAACTAGGAATGTAATTTGTGCATCAGCGTGTTGAACCATTACAACAATTCTCAAGCAACAAGTCAATATAGACAAATTAGACTATTAGCAAACATTTGTGAACGGTTGACATTGTTGAACGCATGTCTGGTTGAATCTCTACTTTATCTGTATAGCAAGACAAGCGTTGAAACATATTAAATGAGTTAAATGACATTGGCGTTGATACTCCTCACCCCAGTCTGCAAATTTAATTATTTTACTGACATCTCTGCAGTGACTCGGTGAGAAAACATCAATGAACTCAGTGTATTAATTTGGATTTGCCTCTGTCTCCTTTGGGACCCCCTAATCACTGTCCAATGTGATGTGATGTCCGCGTGTTTATGTGCAGTTGTAATGTCTGAGGCTACTGAAGGAAGTGGGCATGGGCCCATGTAAGCAGCCCTGGAATTTCAAAGACAGGAAGGCCTGTTGATAAGAATCACACCAGGCAGTCTGTGCTCTAAACACCCTTAGACTAGAACATTATACAATGGTTTCTAATGGGCAGAATGACCTGTTAGGTAAACAGGGCTACTTTAAGATGTTTTTCAACATATTTGGTTATATGTACATGGATAATTATCAGTGTAACCACAACTACAGTACGAATACATTTAGTACATTTCAACGACAAAAACATGAACGTTTCTCGGGTAGTTTTTGATTCACAATGGAGCCCCTGCTTCTCCCTTCTAAAAGCCAGACTTCGAATGATATGAATAAAGTAAAAGATGACATTATGATTATCGTTTGACTCTATAACCAACTATAGACTGGGACTGGACTTTATGATACACTTTCTAGTGACTTAAATGTCTCCAACTAAGGGGGCTACTGTGTTTTGGTGGTAACCATGGCTACCTCCACTTATTATTTAAACTGTGTTTGTCATATCTCCACAGTGTCTTATAGTCATTTCGAGGTAAGTGATCTTATCAATGACATTTTATGACGCCATCAGAGAGAAAGACTTGGTTTGCAGACCATGTATGGGTAAATGTGTGTTGTGTTGTCATATAGCCATGGGACGGAACTATTTCACATTTCCCAAGCTAATTTTAGAAACTCAAGTTCAACTACTCCTCTATAGGCTTGTCTGTCTTTGGGCTAGATCAACATCTGACTGCCTGTTTCCTCTGTAACACAACATTCTAACTAGGCCTATTAAAGGAGCATTCCATAATATTGCCACACACAAATAGATTGTAATGTCTATGATATATAGTAGTAAAGGAATAGTATTCCTTGAAATATTTTTGTTGTTGTATTTTAATCATTTGAAAAGCTACAAGGTTGCTTGTCTACTGAGTGTCTGGTCTACCCATCTTCAATCGCAGTGCCTTCCTGATTCGCAATAGGTTCTCCTTCTTGCAGGATGCAAATGTAAACAACATAGGCCTGACCATATTTCATGTCCCACAAGGAATGTGTTTTTGGTTTATGATCAGGTAAAAAAAAACTGTAGTAAGCTATGTTCCATACTGCCTCTTTAAAGGGCTGAGGAATACTGAAATGTACACTATTCTACATCTCTACCAGTATCTACTGTGCACTGTTTCTAAGAAAGAATGTTTACCTCAGAGATAAGATGAACACACTGACCAATATAGAAAGACATGTCTGTTCTCTCTCTTAGTTCAACCACAGATACCATAACACCCTGACATGTCTGTACCCTCTCTTAGTTCAACCACAGATACCATAACACCCTGACATGTCTGTACCCTCTCTTAGTTCAACCACAGATACCATAACACCCTGACATGTCTGTACCCTCTCTTAGTTCAACCACAGATACCATAACACCCTGACATGTCTGTACCCTCTCTTAGTTCAACCACAGATACCATAACACCCTGACATGTCTGTACCCTCTCTTAGTTCAACCACAGATACCATAACACCCTGACATGTCTGTACCCTCTCTTAGTTCAACCACAGATACCATAACACCCTGACATGTCTGTACCCTCTCTTAGTTCAACCACAGATACCATAACACCCTGACATGTCTGTACCCTCTCTTAGTTCAACCACAGATACCATAACACCCTGACATGTCTGTACCCTCTCTTAGTTCAACCACAGATACCATAACACCCTGACATGTCTGTACCCTCTCTTAGTTCAACCACAGATACCATAACACCCTGACATGTCTGTACCCTCTCTTAGTTCAACCACAGATACCATAACACCCTGACATGTCTGTACCCTCTCTTAGTTCAACCACAGATACCATAACACCCTGACATGTCTGTACCCTCTCTTAGTTCAACCACAGATACCATAACACCCTGACATGTCTGTACCCTCTCTTAGTTCAACCACAGATACCATAACACCCTGACATGTCTGTACCCTCTCTTACATCTGTTTGTTTACGTTGTAGTTTGACGAGGATTTTACTTTGTTTAGAGTTTTACTGGCCCCACTTTGCATTTAAAAGCCCTGTTGTGCTGCTCTTTTACAAGTGCGGAGTACTTAGAGAGAGTGTTGTCTGTTGCTGTCTAAATGAACATCAATCAAAGAACCTAAATCCAAACATATAATTAACTCTCCACCCACCCCTCCTGCTCTCTCTACCTCTCAGAACATCTATTGACTAACAGACAACGTCAAGTCCCTACTAGTGACAGAGCACAGTCCTTTCTGACTTAGAGGGACTAAATCAATCTAATCCAAATAAACACTTTTCTTACAATATCTCATCTTGAAACCTGTGCTGTAGGTGGGATGCAGATTGTCTTCAGGCGGTTAGTTGCAATTCAACACTTCTACAAAGCAGGAATCGCATGTTATTAAGTGAAGTCTTAATGGGAAATCTGCCACATGGCCACCTTTTTTTTATGACAAGAACCAGTTGTGTTTTTGACATTAGTCCTGTCTGTTGTTGGGAAATACAATATGGCCAGTGGTACATCCTGTTCAATCTTCTTTCTTTTCTCAGGGATCAGTGGAATCACATTCAAATGTATTTTGCCTCTGAAAATCTGGAAATCAAATGATAATGGTCATCATTACAGATGGAAACACTGGGATTACACACTTTTACGGCTAAAATCTGTTTTCTCTCTGATTGGTGCCCTATTTAGAATGTGCATACCAGCAGAGGGTTATCTGGACAGAAGAAAGCTGGATTCTTGAGTCACCTGCTCAATTTAGACTCTAAGGCAGTCAGCAGAACTAACAGTGTAGAACCAGTGAGCGGAACTAATCTCATCAAATATTAAACCTGGTTTGGAGACTGGTTCAGTGGTGCAGGATTCCCCTGGGATCCAACATAGACAAAGCTTCAGGATTATAGAACACAGTGTACAGGAAGTGAAACCTGGAGTGGCCATTTTGAAAGAGTAGACTATGCCAAGAAGAAACCTACAGAAAATAAGGTCAATGCTGTTTTGTGCCACCACTTCCACTTCAGATTTATAGACGAAATGCTGACAATGTAGCTGATGCAGGCAAGGAGAGAGGTGACTTCAACACACGTTGTAGAGCTTGTCAACAAGAAGCGTTTTGTAAACCACAAGAAACGAGGCCAACACTTCCAGTGTTAACACAGCTCTTTGCAATGAAACTTCCTATCTCCAATTGTATATATATATATATATATATATATACAGTACCAGTCAAAAGTTTTAGAACACCTACTCATTCAAGGGTTTTCTTTATTTAGACTATTTTCTATATTGTAGAATAATAATGAAGATGTCAAAACTATAAAATAACATATATGGAATCCTGTAGTAACCAAAAAAGTGTTAAACAAATCAAAATATATTTTATATTTGAGATTCTTCAAATAGCCACCCTTTGCCTTGATGACAGCTTTGCACACTCTTGGCATTCTCTCAACCAGCTTCACCTGGAATGCTTTTCCAACAGTCTTGAAGGAGTTCCCACATATGCTGAGCACTTGTTGGCTGATTTTCCTTCACTCTGTGGTCCGACTCATCCCAAACCATCTCAATTTGTTTGAGGTCGGGGGATTGTGGAGGCCAGGTCATCTGATGCAGCACTCCATCAATCTCCTTCTTGGTAAAATAGCCCTTACACTGCCTGGAGTTGTGTTTGGTCATTGTCCTGTTGAAAAACAAATAATAGTCCCACTAAGTGCAAACCAGATGGGATGGCGTATTGCTGCAGAATGCTGTGGTAGCCATGCTGGTTAAGTGTGCCTTGAATTCTAAACAAATCACAGTGTCACCAGCAAAGCAGCCACACACCATAACACCTCCTCCTCCATGCTTTACGGTGGGAAGTACACATGCGGGGATAATCCGTTCACCCACACCGCGTCTCACAAAGACACTGCGGTTGGAACAAAAAATCCAATCCAGTCCAATTTGGACTCCAAGACCAAAGGACAATTTTCCACCGGTCTAATGTCCATTGCTCATGTTTCTTCTTATTGGTGTCCTTTAGTAGTGGTTTCTTTGCAGCAATTCGACCATGAAGGCCTGTCTCCTCTGAACAGTTGATGTTGACATGTGTCTGTTACTTGAACTCTGTGAAGCATTTATTTGGGCTGCAATTTCTGAGGCTGGTAAATCTAATGAACTTATCCTCTGCAGCAGAGGTAACTCTGGGTCTTCCATTCCTGTGGCAGTCCTCATGAGAGGCAGTTTCATCATAGCACTTGATAGTTTTTGCGACTGAACTTGAAGAAACGGTCAAAGTTCTTGAAATGCTCTGTATTGACTGACCTTCATGTCTTAAAGTAATGATGGACTGGTGTTTCTCTTTGCTTATTTGAGCTGTTCTTGCCATAATATGGCCATGGTCTTTTACCAAATAGGGCTATCTTCTGTATACCCCCCTTACCTTGTCACAACATAACTGATTGGCTCAAACACATTAAGAAGGAAGATATTCCACAACTTAACTTTTAAGAAGTTCATTCCAGGTGACTACCTCATGAAGCTGGTTGTGAGAATGCCAAGAGTGTGCAAAGCTGTCAACAAGGCAAAGGGTGGCTATTTGAAGAATCTGAAATATAAAATATATTTTGATTTGTTTAACACTTTTTTGGTTACAACATGATTCCATATGTGTTATTTCATCATTTTTATGTCTTCACTATTATTCTACAATGTAGAAAATAGTAAAAATAAAGAAAAAACCTTGAATGAGTAGTTGTTCTAAAACTTTTGACCGGTAGTATATATAGTAGGAATCCTTGCTTTATGAGCCACATTACAATTCCCACCAAGTGGGTTAACCCTATTTGAGCGACGCGTAGGGTGTGTTGCGTTTCATGCCAGCAACCCGAGTTTGCTTTCCTGCCCCACCATTCGCTACAATACAGTTGAAGTCAGAAGTTTACATACACTTAGGTTGGAGTCATTAAAACTTGTTTCTCAACCACTGCACAAATGTCTTGTTAACAAACTATAAGTTTGGCAATTCGGTTAGGACATCTACTTTGTGCATGACACATGTAATTTTTCCAACAATTGTTTACAGACAGATTATTTCACTTATAATTCACTGTATCACAATTCCAGCGGGTCAGAAGTTTACAAACACTAAGTTGACTGTGCCTTTAAACAGCTTGGAAATTTCCAGAAAATTATGTCATGCTTTAGAAGCTTCTGATAGGCTAATTTACATCATTTGAGTCAATTTGAGGTTTATTTGTGGATGTATTTCAAGGCCTACCTTCAAACTCAGTGCCTCTTTGCTTGACATCATGGGAAAATCAAAAGAAATCAGCCAAGACCCCAGAAAATACATTTTAGACCTCCACAAGTCTGGTTCATCCTTGGGAGCAATTTCCAAACGCTTGAAGGTACCACGTTTATCTGTACAAACAATAGTACACAAGTATAAACACCATGGGACCATGCAGTCATCATACCGCTCAGGAAGGAGATGCGTTCTGTCTCCTAGAGATGAACGTACTTTGGTGCGAAAAGTGCAAATCAATCCCAGAACAACAGCAAAGGACCTTAAGAAGATGCTGTAGGAAACAGGTGCAAAATAATCTATATCCACAGTAAAATGAGTCCTATATCGACATAACCTGAAAGGTCATTCACCAAGGAAGAAGCCACTGCTCCAAAACTGCCATAAAAAAGCCAGACTACGGTTTGCAACTGCACATGGGGATAAAGATCGTAAAGATAATTTTTTGAGAAATATCCTCTGGTCTGATGAAACATGGCCAAACAGTTTCTTCTAACAAAACCCTCGTTATGTTTGGAGAAAAATGGGGGAGGCTTGCAAGCCGAAGAACACCATCCCAACCGTGAAGCACAGGGGTTGGCAGCATCATGTTGTGGGGGTACTTTGCTGCAGGAGGGCCTGGTGCACTTCACAAAATAGATAGCATCATGAGGAAGAAAAATTGTGTAGATATATTGAAGCAACATCTCAAAACATCAGTCAGGAAGTTAAAGCTTGGTATTAAATGGGTCTTCCAAATGGACAATGACCTCAAGCATACTTCCAAAGTTGTGGCAAAATGGCTTAAGGACAACAAAGTTAAGGCATTGGAGTGGCCATCCCAAAGACCTGACCTCAATCCTATTGAACATTTGGAAAAACTGAAAAAGCATGTGCGAGCAAGGAGGCCTACAAACCTGACTCAGTTACACCAGCTCTGTCAGGAGGAATGGGCCAAAATTGACCCAACTTATTGTGGGAAGCTTGTAGAAGGCTACCCAAAACGTTTGACCCATGTTAAACAATTTGAAGGCAATGCTACCAAATACTAATTGAGTGTATGTAAACTTCTGACCCACTGGGAATGTGATGAAAGAAATAAAAGCTGAAATAAATAATTCTCTCTACTATTATTCTGACATTTCACATTCTTAAAATAAAGTGGTGATCCTAACTGACATAAGACAGGGAATTTTTACTTGGATTAAATGTCAGGAATTGTGAAAAACGGAGTTTAAGGAGTTTAAGGTGTATGTAGACTTCCGACAACTGTATATACAGTATACACAATATAATGCCATTTAGCAGAACCTTTACCCTATACCCTATGCCCTTTACCCTTTTATCCCAAAATACCTACAGAGAGTGCATAATACATTTGAGCATTATAGCCCCAGTGGGATTGAACCCACAACCCTGGCATTGATAGAGCCACATTCTTACCCTGGTGTTGTATCGCTCTGCTGGTCTTTCCCACAAGTTCATCTAAAGTTTTGGAGGTGGGTAGGGGTGGTTGAGTTTTGGAGGTGGGTAGAGGAGGTTGAGTTTTGGAGGTGGGTAGAGGAGGTTGAGTTTTGGAGCTGGGTAGAGGAGGTTGAGTGTTGGAGTGGGTAGAGGAGGTTGAGTTTTGGAGATGGGTGGAGGAGGTTGAGTTTTGGAGTGGGTAGAGGAGGTTGAGTTTTGGAGTGGGTAGAGGAGGTTGAGTTTTGGAGTGAGTAGAGGAGGTTGAGTTTTGGAGTGGGTAGAGGAGGTTGAGTGTTGGAGTGGGTAGAGGAGGTTGAGTGTTGGAGTGGGTAGAGGAGGTTGAGTTTTGGAGGTGGGTAGAGGAGGTTGAGTTTTGGAGGTGGGTAGAGGAGGTTGAGTTTTGGACTGAGTAGAGGAGGTTGAGTTTTGGAGTGGGTAGAGGAGGTTGAGTGTTGGAGTGGGTAGAGGAGGTTGAATTTTGGAGTGGGTAGAGGAGGTTGAGTTTTGGAGTGGGTAGAGGAGGTTGAGTTTTGGAGGTGGGTAGAGGAGGTTGAGTTTTGGAGGTGGGTAGAGGAGGTTGAGTTTTGGAGGTGGGTAGAGGAGGTTGAGTGTTGGAGTGGGTAGAGGAGGTTGAGTTTTGGAGTGGGTAGAGGAGGTTGAGTGTTGGAGTGGGTAGAGGAGGTTGAGTTTTGGAGTGGGTAGAGGAGGTAGAGTTTTGGAGTGGGTAGAGGAGGTTGAGTTTTGGAGTGGGTAGAGGAGGTTGAGTTTTGGAATGGGTAGAGGAGGTTGAGTTTTGGAGTGGGTAGAGGAGGTTGAGTTTTGGAGGTGGGTAGAGGAGGTTGAGTTTTGGAGGTGGGTAGAGGAGGTTGAGTGTTGGAGGTGGGTAGAGGAGGTTGAGTGTTGGAGGTGGGTAGAGGAGGTTGAGTTTTGGAGGTGGGTAGAGGAGGTTGAGTGTTGGAGGTGGGTAGAGGAGGTTGAGTGTTGGAGTGGGTAGAGGAGGTTGAGTTTTGGAGTGGGTAGAGGAGGTTGAGTGTTGGAGGTGGGTAGAGGAGGTTGAGTTTTGGAGTGGGTAGAGGAGGTTGAGTGGGTAGAGGAGGTTGAGTGTTGGAGTGGGTAGAGGAGGTTGAGTTTTGGAGTGGGTAGAGGAGGTTGAGTTTTGGAGTGGGTAGAGGAGGTTGAGTGTTGGAGTGGGTAGAGGAGGTTGAGTTTTGGAGTGGGTAGAGGAGGTTGAGTGTTGGAGTGGGTAGAGGAGGTTGAGTGTTGGAGTGGGTAGAGGAGGTTGAGTGTTGGAGTGGGTAGAGGAGGTTGAGTGTTGGAGTGGGTAGAGGAGGTTGAGTGTTGGAGTGGGTAGAGGAGGTTGAGTTTTGGAGTGGGTAGAGGAGGTTGAGTGTTGGAGTGGGTAGAGGAGGTTGAGTGTTGGAGTGGGTAGAGGAGGTTGAGTGTTGGAGTGGGTAGAGGAGGTTGAGTGTTGGAGTGGGTAGAGGAGGTTGAGTGTTGGAGAGGGTAGAGGAGGTTGAGTGTTGGAGTGGGTAGAGGTTGAGTGTTGGAGTGGGTAGAGGAGGTTGAGTTTTGGAGTGGGTAGAGGAGGTTGAGTGTTGGAGTGGGTAGAGGAGGTTGAGTGTTGGAGTGGGTAGAGCAGGTTGAGTGTTGGAGTGGGTAGAGGAGGTTGAGTGTTGGAGTGGGTAGAGGAGGTTGAGTTTTGAGCAGGTGGAGTTTTTAAAGGGAAGCAGTAATGGGGAGGGAGAAATGGGAACAGAAAAAGGAACATTCCAGACTTAGTCAAAGTGAAGTGCATTACTCGGGGGCGGCCGATGGGGTTGGCAGGCTCATCACACGTTACACAACGCCTCCAGTCAACTCCACCAGCACCAGCTGAGGCTTTACTTAGCGGGATAAATATTTCATACACCACCTTCCCCATCGCATGGGCCTGTCATAATGCGTTCCCTCTGACAACTAAGCACAACTCCACTTCTGGACATAAGAGGATGCTGGAGTTTGCATAATTTAGACGGCCCATGCTGTGAAATGTGCCCCGTACCCTTATCAAATATGTATCAGATTTGAACTTCAGGGAGGTTGTATTTGGCATGGGGGTGGGTTGGGGTTGAAGAGCTAGTCCAGACAATAGATGTGTGTGAAGTCCAATGTAGTAGTGTGACTCTGTCAATAACTTTTCCTGTCCAGACCACTGGGAAGCTAACGTATGTGGATGCTGTACATGCTAACGTGCATAGATACTGTACATGCTAATGTATGTGGATGCTGTACATGCTAACGTGCGTGAATACTGTACATGCTAATATGTGTGGATGCTGTACATGCTAACGTGCATGAATGCTGTACATGCTAACGTGCGTGGATGCTGTACATGCTAACGTGCGTGGAAGCTGTACATGCTAACGTGCGTGGATACTGTACATGTTAACGTGTGTGCCTGCACACATACAGTGCATGAGTGCAGGAAAGCAGAAACCTATGCATATTCAAAGACATCAGCCAATAGTTTGGTTAACTGGAGCAAGATAATCCACCCACTTACTGTGTACAGTATGAATGTAACTCTAGAGATCCTAGCCTTGAAGTGGTTGGATGCTTAACTGTTTCCTATTGCTAACACCAACAGTTCAACATTCCAACTGGAAATGGAAGTTTAAAAAAGTACTCCTTTTCAATAAAGCCTCAGCAACATGAAGGGAACTAACAGAATGGGAAAGCCTACCTCTCCTGACAGAAACGCAGTCTGCACTACCAATTATATCAGCACTAATAAAAACAAACATTCTCTTTTAATTATTACTATTAAAACAATTTAATGTATAGCTTTTTACATTGTATGGGGGAACAAATGTCTAGCACCCACCTTGGCCAAGCCATGGCAGCCATTTTGCACCAGAAACTTCACCACTCACCCCTTATCACAGTGGAGCAGTGAGGTAGAGCAAGGTAGTCACCATAACTAATGGGCCTATGAAAGCAAATGGAGAGCATGTGAAAATGGTGGTAGCACAGTAGTTGAGCTGTGTGTTTATTAAACAGAAGTGATGATCATCATGGAACAAAAGGCCCATTGGGAAGGGAGCCAACGAGGACAGCTGCAGTTACACAGGTCAAGGTGAAACAGGCCAAGATGAGTGGAGAGGAAGAGTAGTGGAGAGGATGACTAGTGAAGAGGAAGGGTAGTGGAGAGGAAGACTAGTGGAGAGGAAGACTAGTGGAGAGGAAGAGTAGTGGAGAGGAAGACTAGTGGGGAGGAAGACTAGTGGAGAGGAAGAGTAGTGGAGAGGATGACTAGTGGGGAGGAAGGGTAGTGGTGAGGAAGACTAGTGGAGAGGAAGACTAGTGGAGAGGAAGAGTAGTGGAGAGGAAGACTAGTGGAGAGTAAGGGTAGTGGAGAGGAGAGGAAGACTAGTGCAGAGGAAGACTAGTGGAGAGGAAGGGTAGTGAAGAGGAAGACTAGTGGGGAGGAAGACTAGTGGAGAGGAAGGGTAGTGGAGAGGAAGGGTAGTGGAGAGGAAGGGTAGTGGAGAGGAAGACTAGTGGAGAGGAAAACTAGTGGGGAGGAAGGTTAGTGGTGAGGAAGACTAGTGGAGAGGAAGGCTAGTGGTGAGGAAGACTCATGGAGAGGAAGGGTAGTGGAGAGTTGCAAGGAACACTTGCTGTATGGGTAAGTCTTTGGGAAATTGTCTTAACCTCATTTCTCAATAATAGTGTAGCTATTTCTGGGGGTAGCCCAAATGGTAAACCTACGACACTGTGGCTGTCAGTTTAACATGAAGAGATCCAAACCTTTTGATGAGGTCGTTGGTGTTTTACTTGGGATTGGTCAACTCCAGTCCTCAGGGGCTGGAGTGGTGTCACACTTTTCCCCACCCCTAGAAAACACAGCGGATTATACTAATTGCATTCTAAACTGATGATTGTGATACATTTATCATTGGACTCAGGTGTGTTAACTGAGGTTGGGGCAAAAGTGCGACACCAATCAGGCCCCGAGGACTGGAGTTGCCCATCCCTGTGCAAAAATATTATATCTGTGCTCATGCTTCTAGTACAGGGCTCTCCAACCCTGTTCCTGGAGAGGACCCTCCTGTTGGTTTTCACTCTTACCCTAATCTAGCACACCTGAATCTAATAATTAGCTGGTTGATAATCTGATTCGGGTTAGTTATAACTGGGTTTGGAGTAAAAACCTACAGGAAGGTGGCTCTAAAGGAAAAGGGTTGGAGGAGTTAAAACCTACAGGAGGGTAGCTCTCCAGGAACAGGGTTGGAGTTAAAACCTACAGGAGGGTAGCTCTCTAGGAACAGGGTTAGAGTTAACCTAGAGGAGGGTAGCTCTCCAGGAACAGGGTTGGAGTTAAAACCTACAGGAGGGTAGCTCTCTAGGAACAGGGTTAGAGTTAACCTACAGGAGGGTAGCTCTCCAGGAACAGGGTTGGAGTTAAAACCTACAGGAGGGTAGCTCTCCAGGAACAGGGTTGGAGTTAAAACCTACAGGAGGGTAGCTCTCCAGGAAAAGGGTTGGAGTTAAAACCTACAGGAGGGTAGCTCTCCAGGAACAGGGTTGGAGTTAAAACCTACAGGAGGGTAGCTCTCCAGGAACAGGGTTAGAGTTAACCTACAGGAGGGTAGCTCTCCAGGAACAGGGTTGGAGTTAACCTACAGGAGGGTAGCTCTCTAGGAACAGGGTTGGAGTTAAAACCTACAGGAGGGTAGCTCTCTAGCAACAGGGTTAGAGTTAACCTACAGGAGGGTAGCTCTCCAGGAACAGGGTTGGAGTTAAAACCTACAGGAGGGTAGCTCTCCAGGAACAGGGTTGGAGTTAAAACCTACAGGAGGGTAGCTCTCCAGGAAAAGGGTTGGAGTTAAAACCTACAGGAGGGTAGCTCTCCAGGAACAGGGTTGGAGTTAAAACCTACAGGAGGGTAGCTCTCCAGGAACAGGGTTGAAGAGCCCTGCACTAGTGTTTTCAGTCATATGAATGTGAGAGGACACTGCGTGGGAGTTCAGGCATGGTTGTGAATCTACTAAAGAGTCAAGGGGTCAAGTCTGGGATTATTTGCTTGCCAGTGAGTTGTGTAGGAGTGTTATTTCTCTGTTATCTAGCTGGCCGAAGCATAAAGGAGATGTGCTGCATCTAGCAGGCAGGTATATCATTAAATAGCATAAGACATACTAACATTAGAAGTGGTAATAAATGTAGTAGGTCTAAAACGGGAAGCATAAATTGCTAGAGCAGAAAAAGTCCAGTTCCAAAGCAACACCATGTTTTCATTATGGTAGATAGTTTGAAACGGCCTCCCACACCGAGTTAATTTAGAGAACTAAATAATCATTTTAAATAGTACCACAACTTTCTCCTAAGACATGATGTCAAAATAAGACAACAGCTACAGATGTATTTAATATATATTTGTTCAAAATCTTGTACATTTAAGAAGCAAAATGTTATTCAGCAATAAAATAAATGTGTGTATTGTCTGCCCCAACAAGACAAGAACAAAGCAGGTCTGTCTTCTTCAAGCTCGGAGAGGGATACCATACAATCCAACCATGTGATCGTGTGCCAATAGACACAGAGGTAGAAAGTTAATATATCTCCATAGAAGGTAATGTTTGCCAGTTCCTAATTATTGTTGACATCCATGAAAATGAACCCTTAATCATCCTCCATGTAAGGTGAACCTACGCACCAGAAGGCCTGTCTGTTATTTTAGTGATATTGTAAGGGCATTACTAAACCCTACTCTCTAATTCTGCTCAAATGCTGGTCATGAATGACCAGTTATGGTCAAATTATGGTAATTACTCAAAGTAAGGTTTTGGATCATTGCCCAGTCACTGCAAGTTCAGAAGAGACACCATCAATATCCAAGTTATAGAGAAGTAAGTTGACTGTTTTAGGACTCTATTGAGAATGGGGTTTTTCTGTTTAGTCTCGTGCCCAAATAAATGAAACAGATACATTAGATGCTGTGGTGAATTTATAATGGCCATAATGTTTAAAGAGTAACTTCCATTATGTTTACAGGGCAGACACCACTGTGGTGAATTTATAATGGCCATAATGTTTAAAGAGTAACTTCCATTATGTTTACAGGGCAGACACCACTGTGGTGAATTTATAATGGCCATAATGTTTAAAGAGTAACTTCCATTATGTTTACAGGGCAGACACCACTGTGGTGAATTTATAATGGCCATAATGTTTAAAGAGTAACTTCCATTATGTTTACAGGGCCGACACCACTGTGGTGAATTTATAATGGCCATAATGTTTAAAGAGTAACTTCCATTATGTTTACACGACAGACACCACTGTGGTGAATTTATAATGGCCATAATGTTTAATTAAAGAGTAACTTCCATTATGTTTACACGGCAGACACCACTGTGGTGAATTTATAATGGCCATAATGTTTAAAGAGTAACTAACATTATGTTTACACGGCAGACACCACTGGACACACCACATCATTTCAGCGTGGAAAATTAGCTCATATTTAGTATGTAGATATTGATCAATAAGATTCCAAACTATTTTCACCCACTCAAAAAGACAGCCAAAAGTTTGCTGAATTCACAATGTGTTATCATTAAGATTTCAACCATTTAAAGGGACATTCAAATTCCAATGGAAAAGCAATGTCTGATTTTTGGTTTAGTTGCACCTAAATGTGTTATAGCTCCACTTTCAACCATTTGAAAGCACACCACAGTTAGAATGGGAATACAATGTCAGATATTATGTTCATGTATACAACTTAATGCGTTATCTCTGTGCTTCATCTCATAGCAGAACCAAATGACCTGGATTGCAGTTAGTCGAGGTTACATTAAAGTACATGGTGCAAGTGATCAATGCCGTTGGAGATTCTGTGCAGATCATTTTGCAAAAGTAATATTGAATTGTGTTTGGTTGTCAACGCAACCATATATCAACATTTGAAGGAGATGTATCTTCTGCTTAGATAGTTCCATCTGTGCCACTAAAGGAGTCTGGCTTTAATTCCAGTTTGTCTGCAAATTAATAATTGATGTTGGATTCACGTCTCCATTTCAACCAAAAATCTAAGATAAAGAATAAGACTTTGTTTTTGGTTGAGATAGAGATGTGAATCCAACATATTTCTTATTAACTTGTTGATTCCATTTTAAACCAACCAAAGCTTGAAACTCTAGGCCTATGTATTGTCTATTTTTAGTTGAATCCTGGGCTGAATTTAAACTATAGCTGTTGATAACATGACAAATGCTATATAGGCCAAAATAGCATCATTGATGATACATGATTGATTTAATTTGCTCTATTGAACCTACCCTTTTGAATGACTTCGATAGCAACAGTGAATCTATTAAGTGGCGATCTCTCAACAATCATTCTCATGATAGCACATTGGTAATAGTCAGTGACATCATAGCTAAGCAGGGCTGGGCTTGGTTAAAACCCTGGATAGGAGACCAAAGGGTTAGCTGTAGATAGATCAACTCTCCAGTAGGAGGTGCTGCCCAGCCTATAGTTTTATTGATCTGACCTTGTTTCAAAGGTACAAATTCAACATATTTTATACAAGGTTTGTCTATGTTGAAAATTGGTTACCATGACGACATACTGTACATAATCCTGTGATTGAATTTTTACCCTCAAAACAACAGTTGATAACTTTTTTTAAATCTAATAAATTTCCTACGTAGATTCGTTGACAAATTACGTTGAAACAACGTCAATTTAACCAGTTTGTGCCCAGTGGGACATTAATATCGGTCAGACTCTAAAAGCAAAAGGAGACACAGACATCAGCAGACATCCCACTGGGCAAAAATTTGTTGAATCAACATTGTTTCCACATAATTTCAACCCAAAAATTCAGTGTGATGACGTTGAATCAACACAGACAACTGATTGGATTAGCAAAAAGTCATCAACATCAGGACATTTTGGAAATCCAATGACAGGGTGATATTTCTGGCTGATTTCACATTGAATTCAAGTTAGTTGACAACTCAACCAAGTGTAAATGAAAACTAGATGTTGAACTGACGTCTGTGCCCAGTGGGGGATGGCACGTTCTTCTCCCTCGGTCTATGTGTATCTTCAGTGTTCTCCTGCAATATAAACCAGCTCTGATCTGCCCGTCAGTGATTTGTTGCGTGAGTTCTCAAGATCAGTGGAGGACTGGAGGCCTCGGGATCAAGGGCTATAGAAATGGCAACAGTCCCGTCTCATGCACTAACGCTTGTTTTTTCCCTCTGGGATAGAGGACAGACCAGAGCAAAGCAGAGCTGAGCCAGGAAGAAGAATGACTCCCCCTGATACTGGCCCTTGTCTATCTATCCCCCGCTCCTCCTCTTTCGCTTCCCCAGCATCGCTAGCGCCTGTCTCTTGTTTGGATAAGTTAGTGGGGAGACGTCAGCTCGTTGCTGATGTATACCACCTGCCTTGGCCTCTCCCTGAACCTTCCTCCAGCTCCCACCACTGAGACATTCCACTGCCTTTTCTGGGCCTGTGTTTACACGGCAACAGCTTACCCAGCACTCCCCTCTATCTCTTTCTACTGGTTAAGGACAGGAGGCCAAGGGGCTACTCCACCACCACCGCTTCGCTGCCAAGATCCTCCCACTCATAATCACAGTCATGGTCATTAGGCTGAAAATGGAATGAAACAAGGAGATACTACCAGGACTCTTCCAATAAAGAACTTTCATTTTTGTTTTTTATTGCAAAATGTTTTTAAACCTTTTCCATTGCATGCCCTCATGAACAAAACCCAGAGCCAAGGACGGGTCAAAACAATTAGGGCTCACTAGCGAACATGCATGACCTCATCGTTACTGCCCTTTGAGAAGATTAATGACTGTTGATTTACACTTTATGTTCATTGAAAGCAATGGAAAAACGAGTAGTTTGGATGTGTGCGCACCTAACCATGACGCATGGAGAATGAAAAGGATCCGTGGAGGAAAGAGAAGTCATTCACACGGTCCTGCAGACAATGTACTCCATGCAACAGCTTCATTTCAGTTGATCCCAAGCTCATTGACGCCTGTTATCAGGATCTGACAGACTGTAACATTGGCTCTGTGTTGAGTCGAGTTTAGTGGAGAAACCACAGTTCCAGTGGGCAGGAGTTCCTTTTTAGTAATACAAGTATATGTGACTAGCTAAATAAGTTTCTGTTTATTATGTTAGACCTACTGTCCTCTCAGGGTAGCCATGTGTACACTGAGTGGTTAATATAACCATGTTGATAGAATCATCACAGGAAAACCTCTAAATAATAGGCACACATAAAACACAATCCCAAATCAATCCCTGGGTATAGGGTATATAGGGGAAAGGGGGAAACCTAGTCAGTTGTCCAACAATGTATTCAACTGAAATGTGTCTTCTGCATTTAAGTATAGGGTATAGAAGTATATAGTGGCTGTTCAGACAGTGTTTCTGTGTGGCACAGCCACAGCAGCAGCTGTTATCAATCGTGACCACCACCAGACTGTAACGGTCATTCAGTCTCTCCATTACTGACCACACACACACTGATACACCACACATCAAATACTTGGTCTTTACCAGAGAAACACCACCTGGTGTTTGACCTCTCATCTATAGCCAAGGTTCTACTGCTCTTCTCCCCAGAAACATAAAACATTCAGAGTTAGATCTGGATAGGTGCTGGAACTGTCCCCAAAATGTGCTGCTTTTCTATGATCATTCAGAGAGCCTTCTCCCACTTTAAGGTCTCCCACTAAATCACCTTTACTCAGAGTATATCCCTTCATGTCTTCATTAACAGTATATCCCTTCATGTCTTCATTAACAGTATATCATTTCATGTCTTCATTAACAGTATATCCCTTCATGTCTTCATTAACAGTATATCATTTCATGTCTTCATTAACAGTATATCCCTTCATGTCTTCATTAACAGTATATCATTTCATGTCTTCATTAACAGTATATCATTGAATGTCTTCATTAACAGTATATCATTGAATGTCTTCATTAACAGTATATCATTAAATGTCTTCATCCAGTAGAGCTTTCATCATTGTGAATTCTAAATGAACCCATCCTGGTATGAACTGTGTTTTTCAACACCTCATAAAATTGTTGTGAGAGCATGTGCACCGGCCTCAACACTTGTCTAAGATTAGGAACACACACACAAATGTAAAACTGACTGTGACAATGAAAGGCTAGGCCTATATACATTTTAAGACACTGAAGATAAGAACTTGTAATTTCTATAATGATCTCTTCAGTTGCATTATAGTTTTTCTCCACAACAAAGAGTGATTGATTGTTCCACGTGTTAACAGGCAACTCAGATAAATGGCCATAAATTGATAGTTGCTCCACAGCTCCACCAAGTGGCAGAACATAAAAACATTACACAAATAAAAGAATAGAAAGCACTGCACTACTGAACTAACTGTGGCAACCGCAGGCATGGTGGATATCATACCCTTTATTATAAAGTGTTAAGTTGAAAGAGTAAAGTACTCCATCGCCTTTGACTCATAAACAACAACAAAACACCACATCAGTATTTATTAAGGATCCCCATTAGTCCCTGCCAAGGCAGCAGCTACTCTTCCTGGGGTTTATTAAGGATCCCCATTAGTTCCTGCCAAGGCAGCAGCTACTCTTCCTGGAGTTTATTAATGATCCCCATTAGTTCCTGCCAAGGCAGCAGCTACTCTTCCTGGAGTTTATTAAGGATCCCCATTAGTTCCTGCCAAGGCAGCAGCTACTCTTCCTGGGGTTTATTATGGATCCCCATTAGTTCCTGCCAAGGCAGCAGCTACTCTTCCTGGGGTTTATTAAGGATCCCCATTAGTTCCTGCCAAGGCAGCAGCTACTCTTCCTGGTGTTTATTAAGGATCCCCATTAGTTCCTGCCAAGGCAGCAGCTACTCTTCCTGGGGTTTATTAAGGATCCCCATTAGTTCCTGCCAAGGCAGCAGCTACTCTTCCTGGGGTTTATTAAGGATCCCCATTAGTTCCTGCCAAGGCAGCAGCTACTCTTCCTGGGGTTTATTAAGGATCCCCATTAGTCCCTGCCAAGGCAGCAGCTACTCTTCCTGGAGTTTATTAAGGATCCCCATTAGTTCCTGCCAAGGCAGCAGCTACTCTTCTTGGGGTCCAAACACATTAAGGCACTTACATTACATATAAAACAAAAGATAAAACAGTACATCATATAACATTATTACACCACTACATATCTACAATACAAAATGTATATACCACCATACAACAATATTACAACGTACGTGTGTGTAGAGTGTGGAATCTCCTAGTTTTCAAATGATGTAACTAGTATATTAATTGTATATTTTTGTATATTCATTATTGACTTGATGGATCGGTTACTCCCATTGATAGATTGGAAAACCAACCAGGTATGGTCACAGGCCACAGTGCCTTCTCCACCGAACACACTGTCTTCCCCTAACACTAGCTGCAACGCAGTCATTCACGAGGGGTATCTGTCAAAAGCACCCCTTGGGAAAAAGACGTTTAGAAACCTCTTTGGGCAGAATCCGATCCAAGGAGATATTACGATATCTCGACACATTCCATCAGCCAATCTGATTGACCATTCTTGTCATGATTTCGAGCCAGCTGTCTCTGTGAATACGCAACTTCCCTCCTCCTTGCAGTCGTGCAATACAGTAGTTGAGATTAACTTCTCTTGCCTTTCAGACACTTCCGCAAGCACTGCGGCCGTCTCAGCAAGAAAAACATTGATGCACAGAGTATACTCTGCTTCCGATGACACCTTACGTTTTGTGGGGGACTGTCAACCCTTACAATGACACTAATGGCGTCAGTCCAGCAACTGACCCGATGACTCCCACTGGTGAAAAACTTTGCGATATCACAGACCGATATCCTCGTCTCAGTTCGCAGGTACTGAAGAGGTTGCCACACGCGGGCGCGGTGGTGACTGACAGACCTCGACAGCCACTGAAGGTGTTGAAGCACAAACACCAGATTTGGTTGAAAGGTTACAGCCACTCTCATAATAATGCGGCCACTGACAACTCGTACATAGGGTCCGAACTTTTAGTTTACACCTCGGATACCAACACCACCCGCTGGTGGGGGGATCCCGAGACACAAAGGGGGGGGCAACACTCAGTAAAAGGATTAGTAACCTCACGAGTTAAATTGCTATTGATAATAGCAAGATAGGAGTCACTCAGAGTGCAGCACGGGGAAGGGAATCTCCATTGCACTCTTCCACATTCCACCAATAAATAGAACCCTCCGTTCAGGAGAAAAGTTATTAGAGTCATGAACCACGATCACACCACATACGACTGGTCTAATACTTAGAGTACTTCCGTCATGGGGTTAGCTCATCCGTGTATAACATAGCTATGAAGTAGACTTCTTCATACCTACCTCCACTACAATAGTGGAAGACAGTGACTGGTAGTAAAACTACTACAGACTCCCTCGACACCAATTCTGACTGACCTCCAGGCATTGACCTGAAAATAACCTGACTACGTCAGACTCATTCTGAACAAGTTGTAATCTGCCAGGATACTTGGTTTCCTTCCCTTGACATGTGCGCTTGCGTAAACATAAACGCACATGAACAACGGAACATCCAATTAGGATTTATGCTAGGATCACTTAAGGGTCCGAGCAAAATATCAGCCTTAGTAAAGTGGAACATTTATTTTGAGGCCTTTAACTCTATCTACAGCTACATCACTCACCAGTTTCCTATGGACTTCAGAAGGCCATAGGTCATCCCTGTAGACTGCCCAAAACTAGTGCCTTACAGCTGTAGACTTATCATATAGTTATCAACTTAGGATAGTACCCTAAGCAACATCCCACAAATTAGGAAAGCCCTAGATATGACATTAGACAATGCCATGATAGGGTCATTTTGCCAGGACCATGGACGTATATAGAATACAGTCCAGTTAGATGATTAAGGGGGCATAACTATATTTTGTTTTGTTTATGCTTTCATTCATTTTGTTTCATTTTCTTCAGCACATAGAAAGTGATAGAGCCATAAACAACTTCCCCATATAACCACCAGTTAGTGCCACAACGCTTCTCATTTGGGAGGAAATGTAATGATATATTTCATGAGTGTGTGCATTGTTAACATCTGCATAAGTTACTGCCCAGATCTTCCAGTCTGGACGACCAGACGACGGGTCCGGAACGACGATCCCAATCCGGACATCCACTGCCCAGCCATGGAGCGGACTTCTTCCTTTGCAGATACCCTACCCGGGTCGACCACCAGATGGGGACCACAACCCACTGTCATTTTTATGTTGGTTTGCAACATGCAGGTTAATCGCAAGATTGAACCCAACATGGGGGGACTGTCATGACATTGGACTGGGGGTTAGGTTTATGACAGTCATAAATACCTCTTCCCCCCTTTTTCCTCTCTCTACCCTGCTGAGGTTACATTTGCAAAACCACCTGGTTAACATAGAGATTCGGGGAACATCAGAAGGTGGGGGGAAATGAACTATATTCTGGTAATGCGACCAATTGAACATATGCGGTGGTATTTAATGAATATGATGTCAGTTCGGTTGTCATCGGAGACCTTCTCATTAATGATAAGATGACATAAAATCTACAGTGGAAAGTCTACACATCAGAGTTATCGGATTCACATGGAATTGTTTTTCAATTTAAATGTTTGAATATGAAATTATTCGTGATGGGATGAAATGTGATTTTAGCTTCTAAAAGGTGAGATTTGGGTTTTCATAAGACAGGGCTCTGCTCAATCAGTGGCCCGCCCCTGTGAAGGGACATGGGCTATAAAACTTTTCAAACACGCCCTCCTCTCCCTTCCTATATAAGCCCTTAACGACAATATAACCCCTGCTGTTCCGATGATGTGAGGATGACGGTCCTATGTCAGAATGGTTCAGATAATAACTACAGAATGAAGCCAACATCAGCGTGAGCTTTGGTTGTGAATGGTATGAACTTCGAACTCTTATTCACTACAGAAGTGATACCTCCTAGCCATTGAGTTAGCAACAGCAGATGCAAACGAGGGTTAGGAAGGAACAGACAGAGTATCCCGTCTATCACCCAACGACGTTAGTACAACGTATCCAATTGACAACCAGAGACATTCTTCAAAGGACTCGGTTGAGCAACACGGCCTTCCATCTACCACCAACCTAGCGAAGCGCAGCTCAGAGTAAATATTTATTGCATTTTCCTTTTCCAAATGGGCGGTAATTTAGAATGCATAAGATACTGTATTTACGATAGCACAGCTTCTTTCCTTTGTTCCTCAGTCTTTGCGCTCTTTCACTCAAACCCAGACCCTTTTCTTTTGTGTAACAAGCTGTCATATCTGTTCCGCCCGCTAGGGGCGTTTTCCTTTATGATGTAATTTGTAATCAAGTTATGATTTAATTATGTGTATGTGTAATTCTGTGTGATTAGTTAGGTATTTAGTAAATAAATGATTAAACCCAATTTTGTATTGCTGATTCAAATGGTTAGCCAGGGTTCGTGCAGATAACCAAGAATTTACAACTTTCAGATGAGACTGAATTAAGAGGACGATTAATATTGACTGCTATTGATGTAAAATATTACTAGGTCTTTAAGAGTTTATTCACTCTATAAATATTATTTCGTGGTGCCCGACTCTCTAGTTAATTACATTTACATGATTAGCTCAATCAAGTGATATTAATTACGGATAAATTATTTTATAGAATAGCATGTCATATCACTTAATCCGGCATAGACAAAGACACGACAATTACTATACAAAACCCATTTTAACATAGACAATTACTATACAAAACCCATTTTAACATGCAGAAATTCAAAAATTTTTTGACAAGAGTTTAATAGGAATTGGCCATGGATATGAATATTAATTAGCTACACATGAAATGTGCTACAATTAAGCAATAATGCACGAGGAGGTGTGGTATATGGCCAATATACCACGGCTAAGGGCTGTTTTTAAGCATGACGCAACGCGGAGTGGCTGGATTACAGCCCTTAGCCGTGGTATATTGGCCATATACCACAAACCCCTGAGGTACCTTATTGTTATTATAAACTGGTTACCAACGTAATTAGAGCAGTAAAAATAAATGTTTTGTCATACACGTGGTATACGGTCTGATATACCACAGCTGTAAGCCAAGCAGCATTCAAGGCCCGATCCACCCAGTTTATAATCAAGTACAAACCCTAAGAAAATGAAGACCTATTCCCTCTAGAAAGTACAAATATCAGTTACATACAATTGTTAGCATACTTCAATGTTTGTTCCAACATCATCATCATGTTTCACCAAAAGGTGTAGGCTACAAGGCAGGAATGCTACATTTTGGCTATCACATTGTGTTTTAAACATCTGTCTACTGAATTTGCTGTTTGCGATAGTCCCTCGCCATTTTTCTCATGTCTTGGTATGGCTTGAGGTCAGTTAATGTCAGTAACTTGTTTGTCTTGGGATCAGTTCCAAGCCATGTCCTGTAAATGTTGGGAAGACAGTAAACCATTCTCAAAAAATAGTGGTCAAATAATTCATTTAATTCGTTAAGTAATTTAAAATGTTTACAGTAGGCGAAGACTTTCCAGTTTGAAGAATTGTCAATCAGTTAAATGTCTAAGCCTATCGCAATAAGACACAAAAACTACTGACACCGAACTGATATAGTTGCTAGCAATGTGTTATTTCAGTTCTGCATGCAAGGGATGAGAAAAAATGTATTTGATAAATAAACTAACAGTCATTTGCTAATATTTGAGCCCACAATTAATACAAATCAAATGTTATTGGTCACATACACGTGTTTAGCAGATGTTATTGCAGGTGTAGCGAAATGCTTGTGCTTCTAGCTCCGACAGTGCAGTAATATCTAACAGTTTCACAACATATACTCAAATACACATAAATCTAAGTAAGGAAAGAATTAAGAATTACACGAATGTGGCTTGTGTTTAAACAAACTCAGAAGCTTCCGATGAAAAACCACACATAGCGACATCAGCTTAATATTTTTGGATTTCTTTATAAAAGCAACACGTTAATTATGAATCATAAATAACGACATATCAATATGAATAATAACCAGCTTACCTCTTCAGATGTTTCTCAATGGCCTTTCGCTCGTACACTGTTCCCTCCTGGTTCTTCACTGGGTCAACAAACATCTTGTTGGTTAGTGGACAAATCAAGTGTGAGGGTATGAACTTCTCAGGCAACTCTTCACCCAACAATTCCTGTAAATTTAAAAGGGAAAGATCATCACACCCTGAACAAACTGTTACATTAAAGGGTTGCTGTTAAATAAATGTATCTGAGAAACTGCTAATGTAGACCAGGTATTCCCAAACTGGGGTCCGCGTACAAATGCCGTCTGGGGTACGCCAAATAAAAATGTGATTCACGTTTAAAATAAAATAAAAAATAAAAGGATTCTTCACATTTTCAAACAGTACATTACTATTTTCCAACGGGACTATACATTTGGGTGAGAAAATATCCTCGTTTCACTGCCCAAAAATACAATTGAACCATCTAGTGTTCAGCAAAATAACAACACAATGTCAAATACAGGTAGCCTAGTCAAATAACTAACATCCAATCACATTAACCGTTATCCAATCACATTAACCGTTTTCCAATCACATTAACCGTTATCCAATCACATTAACCGTTTTCCAATCACATTAACCGTTTTCCAATCACATTAACCGTTATCCAATCACATTAACCGTTTTCCAATCACGTTAACCGTTATCCAATCACATTAACCATTTTCCAATCACATTAACCGTTATCCAATCACATTAACCGTTATCCAATCACATTAACCGTTATCCAATCACATTAACCGTTTTCCAATCACATTAACCGTTATCCAATCACATTAACCGTTACTCTCTCGCGGGAAACCTTCACTCTTGTGGAGACATTTAGAAACAAAACATGACAATTTGAAAAATAAGCCATGGGTGTTTTTGAGCGAGAATAAAGACGACTTTCGAGTAGTAATACATGTATAAAAGTAACAGATAATAAGGGGCTAGAAGCATCTTATATGGTGAGCTACCGAGTGGCTAGGACAGGCAAGCCCCATACTATTGTGTAGGACTTAATTCTTCCTGCTGCTGTGGATATGACTGGGACAATGCTGGGGGAAAAGGTCCAAAAAACTATACAGACAATGCCTTCATCAAACAACACTGTTTCACGACGCATCAGTGATATGGCAGGAGTTGTGTGATGACCTTCTCCCATTCCTCCTCTGGATCATCCAGATGGTCATTGGCAAACTTCAGGCGGGCCTGGACATGCGCTGGCTTGAGCAGGGGGACCTTGCGTGCGCTGCAGGATTTTAATCCATGACGGCGTAGTGTGTTACTAATGGTTTTCTTTGAGACTGTGGTCCCAGCTCTCTTCAGGTCATTGACCAGGTCCTGCCGTGTAGTTCTGGGCTGATCCCTCACCTTCCTCATGATCATTGATGCCCCACGAGGTGAGATCTTGCATGGAGCCCCAGACCGAGGGTGATTGACCGTCATCTTGAACTTCTTCCATTTTCTAATAATTGCGCCAACAGTTGTTGCCTTCTCACCAGGTGCAGTTAATACTTCTTAAAGAAAAACGAACAGGTCTGTGAGAGCCGGAATTCTTACTGGTTGGTAGGTGATCAAGTACTTATGTCATGCAAAAAAATTGAAATAATTTACATAAAAATCATACAATGTGATTACCTGGATTTTGTTTTAGATTCCGTCTCTCACAGTTGAAGTGTACCTATGATAAAATTACAGACCTCTACATGCTTTGTAAGTAGGAAAACCTGCAAAATCGGCAGTGTATCAAATACTTGTTCTCCCCACTGTAGGTGCATCCTTTTAAGCACACCTTTCTCATTAACCTGTGGTGAGTTATTCACCATTATTGATGAACAAATAAGGTTTTAAATATAAGACAGCTAAATAAAGAGCAAAATTATTGATTATTATTATAATATTATTATTTGTGCCCTGGCCCTATAAGAGCTCTTTGTCACTTCCCACGAGCCGGGTTGTGACAAAAACTCACACTCATTCTTATGTTTAATAAAGGTCGTATAGTGTGTGTGTTGTATAGATCGTATAGTGTGTGTGTTGTATAGATCGTATAGTGTGTGTGTTGTATAGATCATATAGTGTGTGTGTTGTATAGATCGTATAGTGTGTGTGTTGTATAGATCGTATAGTGTGTGTGTCGTATAGATCGTATAGTGTGTGTGTTGTATAGATCGTATAGTGTGTGTGTCGTATAGATCGTATAGTGTGTGTGTCGTATAGATCGTATAGTGTGTGTGTGTGTTGTATAAATCGTATAGTGTGTGTGTCGTATAGATCGTATAGTGTGTGTGTTGTATAGATCGTATAGTGTGTGTGTTGTATAGATCGTATAGTGTGTGTGTTGTATAAATCGTATAGTGTGTGTGTTGTATAGATCGTATAGTGTGTGTGTCGTATAGATCGTATAGTGTGTGTGTCGTATAAATCTTATAGTGTGTGTGTCGTATAGATCGTATAGTGTGTGTGTCGTATAGATCGTATAGTGTGTGTGTCGTATAGATCGTATAGTGTGTGTGTCGTATAGATCGTATAGTGTGTGTGTGTGGCAGGCTTACACAATGATGGCAAAAAACCAAATTTGAGAGTGCGCTGACCCTGGTGCTAGCTGGAGGTATGTAGCTGGAGGTTGAATGTTTGAAGGGGTACGGGACTATAACAAGTTTGGGAGCCACTGACGTAGACTGTGACATGTCAGTTTTACATGGAAATGTCTGAGAAGTGAATCCACCTCTTTTTACACACAAACGCCCCCAATAAAAGATGTAGGAGAGCTTGCAAAAATTAACATAATTAGATAAGTGCATTCACCTTCTCCATGTCATCCAATGATTGGCCTGCAACTTCCTCTGTGTTCTTCTTGGCCTCTTCTTCATACTTGTTTCTGCTGGTCAGGTATTCCTCTGCCAAAATACTTTTACAAGACATTTTTATTCAGATAAAATGTAGGTATATGAATTCAATATACTACATACTAATAAATATAATGCACTATTTCCTACTTTTCCTTTTTAATTTTAGAATCAGAGTTAACACCACTCATTGTATACAGTGTGGTCATCAAATAACGAGAAACCAACCTGTCCAGTGGATCTTGGGGTTCAGGAACGATGAGCAGTCCATATACAGCATCCAAGATGTCTCTCATGGTTATGTGAGCGTTGTAGCTGCGGTCAAATATGTTGTGGCAGATACGACCCACACTGTTTATGTTGCAGTGGTACACCTTCGTCCACATTAAGGATTTTTCATGGCCTCCCGAGTGAGCAGTGGTCTAAGGCAATGCATCGCAGTGCTAGAGGAGTCACTACAGACCCGGGTTCAATCCCGGGCTGTATCACAACCGGCCGTGATCGGGAATCCCATAGGGTGGCGCACAATTGGCGCAGCGTCGCCTGGGTTAAGGGAGGGTTTGGCCTGGGGGGGCTGTACTTGGCTCATCGCGCTCTAGCGACTCCTTGTGGCGGGCCTGGTGCCTGCAGGCTGACCTCGGTAGTCAGTTGAAGTGTTTTCTCCGACACATTGGTGCGGCGGGCTTCCGGGTTAAGCAGGCGGGTGTTAATAAGCGCGGTTAGGCGGGTAATGTTTCAGAGGACGCATGACTTGACCTTTGCCACCCGACCCCTTTGGAGAGTTACCAGCGATGAGACAAAAAAAAAATGGGTAAAAAATAAAACGATTTTTCATGACGGAAAAAAGCATCAATCAACTGGATAGAATTTGAAAATGTATGACTTAGGCAATACGAATAAATACACTGTCTTCATGTATTCATTGTGTAGAAGGATACAGGTGTGACAAAGCGCACAAGTGGAGGTTTGACGGGGTAGTCAGCTCCAAACTGACAGTACAGCTCAAAGACTCCATCCTCATAAGGTGTATCAGGAGGGCCTTGCATGAGAATCTTCCAAAACGCTGAATAGGTATGGAATCACAGGGGTTAAATGTTTTTGACAATATTGTGCAAAATGAGTCAAACAATAACCAACTGGTCATGTGGATGGGAAGTTGATTTGAACACTTTACAGTCAAACAAACCAATAACTTGAGGCTGTTACGGTCATGGTCCATGTAGACTATATTTAAGCAGTAAGGCT
Organism: Oncorhynchus kisutch; assembly: GCF_002021735.2. Classification (NCBI taxonomy): domain Eukaryota; kingdom Metazoa; phylum Chordata; class Actinopteri; order Salmoniformes; family Salmonidae; genus Oncorhynchus; species Oncorhynchus kisutch. The sequence goes on along the minus strand of NW_022261980.1, from coordinate 6,703,026 downwards.
CGAGGGGGTGTGGTATATGGCCAATATACCACGGCTAAGGGCTGTTCTTATTCACGACGCAATGCAGAGTCCCTGGATACAGCCCTTAGCCGTGGTATATTGGCCATATGCCACAAACCCTCGAGGTGCCTTATCGCTATTATAAACTGGTTACCAATGTAATTAGAGCAGTAAAAATAAATGTTTTATCATACCCGTGGTATACGGTCTGATATACCACGGCTGTCATCCAATCAGCAATCAGGGCTTGAACCACCCAAGTATTAACAATGCTATTATAAAGCATTATGAAAAGTATATTTATACTAAGTGTTACCAGATCAATAACACTTAACACAATACCCTAATAATGTTTACTTACTAAAGTCTGACTCTGAAGGCAGAACAGTGCAGAATGGGTGTGGGTCACAGTGCAGGCTCTTCAGCTCTTCCAGAAGGCGTTTGTCCTTCTCCAAAAAGCGTCCGCTCTTGGATTCCTGGATCTTCTTTTTTAATGCACTATTTTGTGACATATTCATTTTTGTTAGAGTAATACAGTAGTTTACCTCAATCTCAACATTAAATAAATGCTTCTTGAGCATAATAGTGGTTTACTAGAAAAGTAATTAGTAGTGGAAGTAAATGACTCTGTCATTCCAGAATGACATGCTGATAATGGAACTGCTCGTACTTCTCTGTCCCAGTCACTTTATCGTTTAGTCCACTTGGCAGAGCAACCTCTGGCTTCTCGTCATAACCCCGGTTGGCGAAGAGAGCAACTAGAATGTTCTGTAGAGGCAAATGAGCATTGTTCAGTACAATTCGTTTTAAGATCAATGTTATTAACTTACACTTTATTTGATTTGATTTAAATATGTATTTGTCACATGCAACTTGACAGTGAAATGTTTGTTTACGAGCCCTTCCCAACGATGAAAAGTTGTAAAAAATCATACAAATAGTAACACAAGAGGAATAAAATACACAAGAATGGAACTATATACAGGAAGTACCAGATCAATGTACATGTACATGGCATGAGGTATTTTAGGTAGTTGTGTACATAAAGGCAGGGTAAAGTGACTAGGCATCAGGATAGATAATAATAAGAGTAAAATAAAGTAAAGAGTAAAATAAAGAACAAGAATCATATTATTTTATATAGAATATATGGAAACACTTGTCCTATTTGAATAGTTTTTGTTTAATAGATCGTACCTCGCTCCTAATGTAGGATGGGTCCAGTTTCTTCTTCAGCTTCCTCATCTCCAAAGACAGAACAGTTTCCATTTCAAAAAGCTTCAGACCAGCTTTACTCGTCTCTGGTTTGAAACAACACCCTCCTAAAAGACATGGATGGATTGAAACAACACCCTCCTAAAAGACATGGATGGTTTGAAACAACACCCTCCTAAAAGACATGGATGGTTTGAAACAACACCCTCCTAAAAGACATGGATGGTTTGAAACATCACCCTCCTAAAAGACATGGATGGTTTGAAACATCACCCTCCTAAAAGACATGGATGGTTTGAAACAACACCCTCCTAAAAGACATGGATGGTTTGAAACAACACCCTCCTATAAGAAGACATGGATGGTTTGAAACAACACCCTCCTAAAAGACATGGATGGTTTGAAACATCACCCTCCTACAAGCCATGGATGGTTTGAAACAACACCCTCCTATAAGACATGGATTGTTTGAAACATCCTATAAGAAGACATGGATGGTTTGAAACAACACCCTCCTATAAGAAGACATGGATGGTTTGAAACAACACCCTCCTAAAAGCCATGGATGGTTTGAAACAACACCCTCCTACAAGCCATGGATGGTTTGAAACAACACCCTCCTAAAAGACATGGATGGTTTGAAACAACACCCTCCTAAAAGACATGGATGGTTTGAAACAACACCCTCCTATAAGAAGACATGGACGGTTTGAAACAACACCCTCCCATAAGACATGGATGGTTTGAAACAACACCCTCCCATAAGAAGACATGGATGGTTTGAAACAACACCCTCCTAAAAGACATGGGATGGTTTGAAACAACACCCTCCTAAAAGACATGGATGGTTTGAAACAACACCCTCCTAAAAGACATGGATGGTTTGAAACAACACCCTCCTATAAGAAGACATGGACGGTTTGAAACAACACCCTCCTATAAGAAGACATGGATGGTTTGAAACAACACCCTCCTATAAGACATGGATGGTTTGAAACAACACCCTCCCATAAGAAGACATGGATGGTTTGAAACAACACCCTCCTATAAGAAGACATGGATGGTTTGAAACAACACCATCCTATAAGAAGACATGGATGGTTTGAAACAACACCCTCCTATAAGACATGGAGTGGATACAGTTGCTTCATTGTTATTACTTAACCAAATATGTATAAAATAGGACATTGTTATGTAGGGGCTCAAAAAACACCCAATGGCTGCCTAATATTTTATTAGACTGTAGACTGCTGTCATCTTCATTTAACCAAATGCAATTCAAACTTCCAAGGGAATGCAAACTGGCTGTAAAAGGATGGATCAAAATGAAAACCCAACCACTAGTGAATTAGTAACCAAGTACGTCCAGATTTTAAACCCTTTACAACCCTGTTACAAAATATACTTTCATGTCAATTGTCATCTAAATTACGATAAACTGTAATATTATGATATACTGTAATATTGAATACTTACAATTTTCCTTCAAATTTTTAAAAATCCCAAATGCAGTAAACCTCATATCAAAAACATTTAATGTTTTACTTGCGTTTTTGAGTGCAGTCAGGCCAAAATGATATAACAATGAGAAATGATTGGACAAAATGCATTCATTCTGATTCTACGTCCATATTTCAGCCACAAGAAGACATCATGATGGTGGCGTACGTCCACTGCTGGGATATAAACCAGAATCTCTTTACACATTATACAGTACCTGTTGCATTGCTGATTCCACGCAGCACATTGTTGTCCACCTTTCCAACAACGATGGCATCAACAACAATGTTCAGGCTCATCAGTTTGGTTGTGACAGCATCTGGTTCGGTCATTGATCTACAGATAGAATTATTAACCAATCAATCCAATTGAACAATACCTTTGTGTTATCGCAATGAATGTAACGTCAAGGTAATCACTGTTTTACACACTGAAAAAGTATCATTCTATTTACCCATCATCATTCCCATCTGTGAGACATATGATGCGAAGTCTGCAGTCTGGAAATTGCTCTCCAACTTGTTTCAGTTGAGACATGCCACGTTTCAAGGCATCATACAGCACAGTGCATCCATTGGCCTCCAGATTGTGTACGTGTTCCTGTAAGTGCCAAAAATATCTTCTAATATCCGTAATATTATGTGAGGTTTGCAGATGCATGCTAAAGAATGATATCATGAATGCCACAAAATCCCTGATTGAGCAGTAGCGTCAGCAACGCACACATAAACTACAACATGGGGACAATTTGAAGCGCCTCCATACACATGCAGATCCTCTGAGTGCATCGTAGTGCATCACGCTCCTCTGTAACATGTACAGTGCTGCTCGAGGCAACATCATATAGCTGAGTCACAGTTTCAGTCTTTAAGACAGGTTTGAGGGGAGTATGTATGTGATCTCAGTACAGTACTTGAATGGATCTTATTGAAATCACCCCCATCGCTATTTTGCATTCATAAAACAGAAATGAGAAAATATATTTACCTTGAAGGTCTCCAGAGTCTCTGTAAATGTGTGGAGAGTTTTAACTGATGAGTCAAACTTCACCAAGCCAATGACATGATGAAAATTGTACGCCATGCTTCTAGTTGCGAAGTTATCAAAGAGCTGTTTAACAGCATCCAACCGTGACATGTTGTCATCGGAATCATAGCATGTCTCATTCATGGAGGAGCTTGAATCCACTAGCACCTAAAAGGTTGGATGGAGAAGTATTATTTAGCTAGAACAAAACGGAGGAGATTATCTAACTATTATATTGTATAACTTTGTTACATCAACATGGATCGTTTTTGGCTATCATCTTTATCATTCAAGGTATCTATCTGTAAGACCATGGGCTGCTTGGTGTTTGACAAAATTTGAGCCATAGCAGGGGGTCAAGCTTGCCAAGTGTCAAAACTGACCTTAGCTTAGATGCAGAAATATAAATAGATGCAAATATAAATAATGACATACACACACATATATATACACATATACATATATATATATCATATACACTACCGGTCAAAAGTTTTAGATCACCTACTCATTCAAGGGTTTTTCTTTATTTTTACTATTTTCTATATTATAGAATAATAGTGAAAACATCAAAACTATGAAATAACACGTATGCAATCATGTAGTAACCAAAAAAAGTGTTCAAAATATATATAGATTCTTCAAATAGCCATCCTTTGCCTTGATGACAGCTTTGCAATCTATTTTGAATCGTTTAACACTTTTGGTTACTACATGATTCCATGTATGTTATTTCCTAGTGTTGATGTCTTCACTATTATTCTACAATGTAGAAAATAGTAAAGAATAAAGAAAACCCCTTGAATGAGAAGGTAGCTCTAAAACCTTTGACCAGTAGTGTATATCATTAATTATATCTTAATTATCACAAATATGTATGATATACAGTGGATGTCAGAAGTTTACACACACCTTAGCCAAACTCAGTTTTTCACAATTCCTGACAATTAATCCTAGTAAAAAAAATATTTTAAGAATGTGAAATGTCAGAATAATAGTAGAGAGAATGATTTATTTCAGCTTTTATTTCTTTCATCAAATTCCCAGTGGGTCAGAAGTTTACATACACACAATTAGTATTTGGTAGCATTGCCTTTAAATTGTTTAACTTGGGTCAAACGTTTCGGGTAGCCTTCCACAAGCTTCCCACAATAAGTTGGGTGAATTTTGGCCCATTCCTCCTGACAGAGCTGGTGTAACTGAGTCAGGTTTGTAGGCCTCCTTGCTCGCACACACTTTTTCAGTTCTGCCCACAAATGTTCTATGGGATTGAGGTCAGGGCTTTGTGATGGCCACTCCAATACCTTGACTTTGTTGTCCTTAAGCCATTTTGCCACAACTTTGGAAGTGTGATTGGGGTCATTGTCCATTTGGAAGAACCAATTGTGACCAAGCTTTAACTTCCTGAATGATATCTTGAGATATTTCTTCAATATATCCACATAATTTTCCTCTCTCATGACGCCATCTATTTGTGAAGAGCACCAGTCCCTCATGCAGCAAAGCACACCCACAACAAGATGCTGCCACCCCCATGCTTCACGGTTGGGATGGTGTTCTTCGGCTTGCAAGCCTCCCCCTTTTCCTCCAAACATAACAATGTTCATTATGGCCAAACAGTTCTATATTTGTTTCATCAGACCAGAGGACATTTCTCCAAAAAGTCAGATCTTTGTCCCTATGTGCAGTTGCAAACCGTAGTCTGTCTTTTTTTGTGGCGGTTTTGGAGCAGTGGCTTCTTCCTTGCTGAGCAGCCTTTCAGGTTATGTCAATATAGGACTTGTTTACTGTGGATATAGATACTTTGTACCTGTTTTCTCCAGCATCTTCACAAGGTCCTTTGCTGTTGTTCTGGGATTGATTTGCACTTTTCACACCAAAGTACGTTCATTTCTAGGAGACAGAACGCATCTCCTTCCTGAGCCGTATGGCGGCTGCGTGGTCCCATGGTGTTTATACTTGCGTACTCTTGTTTGTACAGATGAACGTGGTACCTTCAGGCGTTTTAAAATTGCTCCCAAGGATGAACCAGACTTGTGGAGGTCTAAAATGTATTTTCTGGGGTCTTGGCTGATTTCTTTTGATTTTCCCATCCACAGGTACACCTCCAATTGACTCAAATTATGTCAACTAGCCTATCAGAAGCTTCTAAAGCCATGACATCATTTTCTGGAATTTTCCAAGCTGTTTAAAGGCCCAGTCAACCTAGTGTATGTAAACTTCTGACCCACTGGAATTATGATACAGTGAATTATAAGTGAATTAATCTGTCTGTAAACAATTTTAAAAAAAATTACTAACCGACTTGCCAAAACTATAGTTTGTTAACAAGAAATGTGTGGAGTGGTTGAAAAACAGGTTTTAATGACTCCAACCTAAGTCAAATCAAATCAAATCAAATTTATTTATATAGCCCTTCGTACATCAGCTGATATCTCAAAGTGCTGTACAGAAACCCAGCCTAAAACCCCAAACAGCAAGCAATGCAGGTGTAGAAGCACGGTGGCTAGGAAAAACTCCCTAGAAAGGCCAATACCTAGGAAGAAACCTAGAGAGGAACCAGGCTATGTGGGGTGGCCAGTCCTCTTCTGGCTGTGCCGGGTGGAGATTATAACAGAACATGGCCAAGATGTTCAAATGTTCATAAATGACCAGCATGGTCGAATAATAATAAGGCAGAACAGTTGAAACTAGAGCAGCAGCACAGTCAGGTGGAAGTTGAAACTGGAGCAGTGTATGTAAACTTCCAACTTCAACTGTTTATCAGAATATCTTGAATTACCAGTATGGCCTCTTTAGGAGTCCTGGTGGTCATGAAGGTCAGGTCACTTCTGATGTCTCTCATTCTGAAGCGATATGAAAAACCCAGGAATAAAAGGGACATGGCATTATGAGCATTATGATCTGTAGCTGCAACAAGTTTACCATAGAAATAGAACCCACTCTATGAGTTTCCATAGATACAACTATATGATGGACTGTAATGCATTTGATTTGTTCATTATTAAAGCCATTCAGCCCTGTACCCCAGCTTTTAAATAATGAATCTCGTTATGCTGCCAGATAACCTACATTATACAGCATTTCGCAAGTCTGAAGATTAGCGAAGCACATATCACTATTCATGTCCATCACACTTTAACAGGATGAGGTAGAACAGACTTAAAGCTAGAATCATTCATTGCTGCACCCATTTTTGGACTCATCAATTAATGATATATACACATTTATTTGTGAAAAATACAACTTATAAATGCCTCATGAGTGTAGTTCAACTGTCGTATCCCATCTGAACCCAGCATATAATATTGTTTTACTCCAAATGTTTGTAAACAAATGGGATGAAATACTGTATAGCCTCAGAACATGGTTAAAACTATAATGTTGATGTCATGGATGGTTCTTCCATCCATACATAGCACTCGCTCTGAATTTGGTCCATCCCTCAGCTTTTTACCAAAACACAGGCGGGGGGCTGCTTTGTTATTGTTTCAATGAAGGATTCCAGCTTCAAGGCCAGAAGTTTGATGAAGAGGATCAGTTCATTAATTGATCAAATGTTTGTCTTCATGAAGAGCCCACCAGTTATTGTGATGCTTCATGTCATCACAAACAAAGTATTTGGCACATTTTCAGATGGAGGTACTTACACATTTGCCAACTCGTCCACGTTCAACGTTTTGAATTTCATAGCTAAACAATCAAAAACGTAGATATCCTGAGGAGATCCTTTTTGTTTACAGATGTAAACACCAAGGTTATCTGTCAAGGAGAGGCATTTGTTAAAATACAACAAACAAGTATTTCTCCAAAAACAACCTGCAACCAATCATTAGATGACAACCAAATGACGATAATAGTCCAGCTTTCACAATAACGAGACAGCCGAGGCAGAACCTTTATATTCTTCTAAAACGGATCATAACTCATAAATAAGTAGAGCCCACTCAAAAATATAAACACTACTTATGTTTCAGAGCACACAGTAAAGTTTCAAATGTTTCAAATATTTATTGTGTGTTTTTGTTCTACTTGACTTTATAGTACTACTGATATTGATTACTGCATCGTTGGGAAAGAGTTTGCAGTGAAGTCATGTCACTGTACTTGTGCACGTGACAATAAAACTTGAAATGACACCAACACAGACTTTGAGGCGTCCTTCAAGAGGCCTGGGTTCAGTCCAAAATATCACACATTGGATAACTTGAGTTAATTATTTATTATTTTTAATAATTATATACAATATATATACTATATTTATTATTATATACAATAATTATTTTAGATTTGCAAATTTATGTTAACATCCTTCCCCCTAAGGAAAATTAAAGAAATTATTGCAGGAATATCTAAAACATTGGCCAAATTCAAACGGAACATCCCTGATACATTAGGAAACAAGGCCCAGTACTTTGTTGACTACAAACTTGTAGACTTGTAGACTGTTTGTTCCCAGACTCGGGACTCTCTCTATTGGTTACAGACTTTTGGCCTCCCATCCCATTCTAACCACCTCTCACCAGCTTTGTATTCATGTTACCTGATGAAATTGCTGTACAATATGATCTTGTTGCCATCTGATGCACATTCAGGTGTCATAAATCAGCACTGCAGAGCTCTCCCTGTCCTATGCTGTGCCTTGATTGTATTACTGTTGATGATATCTGTAATGTGCATGTCCACCCTGGCCCATCTACTGTTGATGATATCTGTAATGTGCATGTACACCCTGGCCCATCTACTGTTGATGATATCTGGAATGTGCATGTCCACCCTGGCCCATCTACTGTTGATGATATCTGGAATGTGCATGTATACCCTGGTCTATCTACTGTTGATGATATCTGGAATGTGCATGTACACCCTGGCCCATCTACTGTTGATGATATCTGGAATGTGCATGTACACCCTGGCCCATCTACTGTTGATGATATCTGGAATGTGCATGTACACCCTGGCCAATCTACTGTTGATGATATCTGGAATGTGCATGTACACCCTGGCCCATCTACTGTTGATGATATCTGGAATGTGCATGTCCACCCTGGCCCATCTACTGTTGATGATATCTGGAATGTGCATGTACACCCTGGCCAATCTACTGTTGATGATATCTGGAATGTGCATGTACACCCTGGCCCATCTACTGTTGATGATATCTGGAATGTGCATGTCCACCCTGGCCCATCTACTGTTGATGATATCTGGAATGTGCATGTCCACCCTGGCCCATCTACTGTTGATGATATCTGGAATGTGCATGTATACCCTGGCCAATCTACTGTTGCCAGCCCCGATTCTGACTTGTGCTCTGATATCTGCTTCACTGATTTTCTGCATGTTAACACTAGAAGCTTATTACCTAAATGGATCAAGTGTGAGTTCACAGCTCCAATCCAGATGTGTTGGTAATTACTGAGACATGGTTAAGAAAGAGTGTTTTGAACACTGATGTTAACCTTTCTGGCTATAACCTTTTTTTAGTAAGACAGATCTTCCAAAGGTGGGGGAGTGTCGATCTTTACCAAGGATCACCTTCAGTAACTCGGTTGTCTCCACCAAGTCTGTCCCCAATTTGATTTGCTCGTTTTAAGCATTAAACTTTCAAATAGTTCTTTGTTGACTGTTGCTGGGTGCCATTGTCCTCCATCAGCACCGGCCTGTCCTAAGCTCTCTCCTGGCCCCTTAGACTAGGTCTGAATTTGTCCTGCTAGGTGACCTAAACTGGGACATGCTTAAACCCCCTGACCAAGTCCTAAATCAATGAGACTCCCTAAATATTTCTCAGATTATCAACAATCCTACAAGATATGACTCCAAACACCCAGAAAAGGCTACTCTCCTTGATGTTATCCTCACAAATAATCCTGATAGGTATCAGTCTGGTGTTTTCTGTAATGACCTTAGTGACTACTGTTTTACAGCCTGTGTTCGTAATGGCTGCTCAGTGAAACGACCTGTCCTGATTTGTCATAGACGCTTGCTAAAACTTTAATGAGCAAGCCTTCCTTCACGAACTGGCCTCTGTGAAATGGTATAGAATCAACATGATCGCCTCTGTCGAAGACGCTTGGACCTTCTTTTTTGATATTTTCAGTGGTATTGTTAACAAACACGCCCCCATAAAGAAAATGAGAATTAAAAACAGGTTCAGCCCCTGGTTCGACCGTGATCTTGCAGAGTTACTTCATCTCAAGAATTGCATTTGGCGAAAGGCTCTGCACCCACATACTCAGGCTGACTGGCTATTGTTCAGGCAAATGAGAAATAAGTGCACTCAGGCTATCCGGAAGGCCAAATTTAGTTACTTTAAGGAGCAGTTCTCTCTCTGTGGGTCTAACCAAGAAGTTCTGGAAAACGGTTAAAGACCTGGAGAATAAACCCTCCTCCTCACAGCTGCCCATGTCCCTTAATGTTGATAATGTGGTTGTTACTGACAAGAAGCACATGGCTGAGCTCTTTAATTACCACTTCATTAAGTCAGAATTCCTATTTGACTCAGCCATGCCTCCTTGCCCGTCCAACATTTCCTCATCTCCTACCCTTTCTAATGCGACTATCCCCGATTCTTCTCCCTCTTTTTCCCTGCCCCGCTACAAAGTTTCTCCCTGCAGGCAGTCACTGAGTCCGAGGTGCTAAATGAGCTGCTTAAACTTGACCCCAAAAAACCATCTGGGTCAGATGGTTTAGACTCTTTCTTCTTTAAGGTCTATCTCCAACCTTTTAAACCCGTCTCTCCTTTCTGGGGAGGTTCCCATTGCTTGGAAGGCAGCCACAGTTCGTCCTTTATTTAAAGGGCGAGATCAAGCTGATCCTAACTGTTATAGGCCTATTTCTATTTTGTCCTGTTTATCAAAAATGTTGGAAAAACTTGTCAATAATCAACTGACTGGCTTTCTTGACGTCTATAGTATTCTCTCGGGTATGCAATCAGGTTTCCACTCAGGTTATGGATGTGTCATTGCAACCTTAAAGGTCCTCAATGATGTCACCATTGCCCTTGATTCTAAGCAATATTGAGCTGCTATTTTTATTAACTTGGCCAAAGCTTTTGATACGGTAGACCATTCCATTCTTGTGGGCTGGCTAAGGAGTATTGGTGTCTCTTTGCTAACTACCTCTCTCAAAGAGTGCAGTGTAAATAAAGTCAGAAAATTTGCTGTCTCAGTCACTGCCTGTCACCAAGGGAGTACCCCAAGGCGCAATCCTGGGCCCCAAGCTCTTCTCAATTTACATCAACAACATAGTTCAGGCAGTAGGAAGCGCTCTCATCCATTTATATGCAGATGATACAGTCTTATACTCAGCTGGCCCCTCCCTGGTTTTGTGTTAAATGCTCTACAACAAAGCTTTCTTATTGTCCAACAAGCTTTCTCTACCCTTAACCTTGTTCTGAACACCTCCAAAACAAAGGTCATGTGGTTTGGTAAGAAGAATGCCCCTCTTCCCACAGGTGTTATTACTACCTCTGAGGGTTTAGAGCAGGTCACCTCATACAAGTACTTTCAGAGTATGGCTAGACGCTGCACTGTCCTTCTCTCAGTACATATCAAAGCTGCAGGCTAAAGTTAAATCTAGACTTGGTTTCCTCTATCGTAATCGCTCGTCTTTCACCCCAGCTGCCAAACTAACCCTGATTCAGATGACCATCCTACCCATGCTAGATTACGGAGACATAATTTATAGATTGGTAGGTAAGGGTGCTCTCGATCGGCTACATGTTCTTTACCAGTCGGCCATCAGATTTGCCACCAATGCTCCTTATAGGACACATCACTGCACAATATACTCCTCTGTAAACTGGTCATCTCTGTATACCTGTCGCAAGAGCCACTGGTTGATGCTTATTTATAAAACCCTCTTAGGCCTCACTCCCCCCTATCTGAGATATCTACTGCAGCCCTCATCCTCCACATACAACACCTGTTCTGCAAGACACATTATGTTAAAGGTCCCTAAAGCACACACATCCCTGGGTCGCTCCTCTTTTCAGTTCGCTGCAGCTAGCGACTGGAACAGGCTGCAACAAACACTCAAACTGGACAGTTTTATCTCAATCTCTTCATTCAAAGACTCAATCAGGGACACTCTTATTGACAGTTGTGGCTGCTTTGTGTGATGTATTGTTGTCTCTACCTTCTTGACCTTTGTGCTGTTGACTGTGCCCGATAATGTTCGTACCATGTTGTGTTGCTACCATGTTGTTGTTATGTTGTGTTGCTACCATGCTGTGTTGTCATGTGTTGCTGCCTTGCTACGACGTCCTTTTGGTAGGCCGTCATTGTAAATAAGAATTTGTTCTTTATTGACTTGCCTAGTTAGATAAAGGATACATTAAATAAAGCCTACTTTCTTCCAAGAAGACGAGACGTGGCCCATATACTCCAACATCCTTCAACTGTAATGCTGGAGTCACTGTCAGATGAACGTATTCTTTCACTTCTTCGCTCATCTTGGCAAATGTGTCATCGACAACAATCTGAAAACTTTCATTTTTATTCGACACTTAGCATTAATATCAACACATATATTTATATAGAATTTATTGTGGATTAAAGCAATGTGAAGAGGAATCATACATACTTTTGGCCAGTCACAAGTCCAGATGAAGCCCACTTAGGGAATGTTTTGATGAATGGAGGCAGACTGAGCAAAATCTTTTCAACATCAGAGGCTCTAGACATTGAAGTATCTGTCAGGATCTCCACAGAGCAGTTTGGAATTTTCTCTCCATCTTAACAATGGGAAAACAGTATATCATGCAATTAAAGATCATGCTACATAAAACTATTAAAAAATGCTGAAGATTGTTGCTGTTCAGATTTACCTTTGATTTTCTGCAGAACATACTCTCTCTCAAAGACATCTGGTAACCCAGGTACTCGAACTGGGTCGCAGAAACGTTCTCCAGGTTGAGAGTTCAAGACTATTGGTACATAGACCTCATGGTGTGAACTCTCTTTCTAGGGTAGATAGAAAGGTCAAAAGTATTTTTCACACAGGGGTTTGTATGATACAGTGTTATGCCTGTAAAGTCTAGGTGCAGTATCTCAATTCACCATTTAAGTTATTTCATAACGTGTTTCAGTAGGCTACAGTAGAAACAGCTTTAATCAACAGCATCTCAAAAGACAATGGGCACACCTTTGCTTCAGATAACAGGTAGGCCCAGCACACTGGTGCATTCTCAAAAACATCTGAGTCTTCAATGATTTTGTCACCTCTTCTTTTGAGGAGGCTTGGCAACAGCTCTCTGAAGAGATTGTACAATCCTTCAACGATAGCAACCTAAAACAAATGTATACATTTTATTCATACTTTTGTGGACATATTAAATGATATTATATTTGTATGCTTTTGTGACAAAATATATATCACCTTCTGGGTCCTTGTTCCAACCTCATTTCTATACAACAGCTGATGCAGACTTTGGGCCAAAGGATTGCACCCACTGAGCTTTCGAATGTATGCAATCACTTTGCTTAATAAATCTCCAGAACGGTGTTCTCTATTGTTCTGTAAAGATTAGGGGGAAAGCATTGAATGTGTTATAGCAGGGGACGAAGTTCACATCAAAACCAATGAGACTAGCAAAGGAACCATGTTGCATGCTTGGCCTGAGCATGGTCAAACATGACAAGACAGTGTAATAAATATTGGAATATCTCACAATGGCATAAAGTGAAGAAAAGAAAGCACTGAGTCCTTTCTGGGATTGTTGCACTGAGGGTACGACATCATTGAAGTAGAATTCCTTAATGTCTGGACGCTCATCAGGGAAGGAGGACAGAGAAAAGACCACAGTTGACTCCTCATTGATTCCACAATCTAGCAAAGTCTGTCCAACTCCCCCGCGTTCACATCTGCAGAAACATCAATATTGACTTAATAATGATAGCTTATCATGGCTACTGATGCTGTGTGAAAGAAAACATTGTATTGATACTATCAGTAGTCAAAACATTAGATGTGCTGGTGTTTTAAAATGTATGTGTTTTTTATGCTATCAAATGTATTCCAAATTCAGCGGAGGTTGACGAAAATGATCCCGCTAAAGGGATTGGTGCGCCAAGAGGTTAATGATTAAATGAATTAATGAACATAAGATTACTTATAATGGAGGACATGTGCTGGGATTCCACTTTCATCAGAGAGCTTCTGTCTCAGATCTCGTAATGTGTCACTTGCCAAGTCCACCTTGACCTCAAAGTCTCCCTGTTGATGAAAAGTGTTCATATATAAGTATTAAAGGTAGACTCAGCGGGATGACGTAGATGCACAAAGTAAACAGCATAGTGGGTCAATTAAAGAGTGCAAGGCTAAACTTCTCAGCTGTTTTGGTCCCATAACTAACGCGTTGTAGCAGCGTGAATGGAACCCGCGCAGATACTGTGAGCGACAAATAAAATGACCTCGACTGCCTGTACCCCCGCACATTGACTCGGTACTGGTACCCCCTGTATATAGCCTCCTTACTAACCTGTACCACCGCACATTGACTTGGTACTGGTACCCCCTGTATATAGCCTCCTTACTAACCTGTACCCCCGCACATTGACTCGGTACTGGTACCCCCTGTATATAGCCTCCTTACTAACCTGTACCCCCGCACATTGACTCGGTACTGGTACCCCCTGTATATAGCCTCCTTATTAACCTGTACCACCGCACATTGACTCGGTACTGGTACCCCCTGTATATAGCCTCCTTATTAACCTGTACCAATGCACATTGACTCGGTACTGGTACCCCCTGTATATAGCCTCCTTATTAACCTGTACCAATGCACATTGACTCGGTACTGGTACCCCCTGTATATAGCCTCCTTACTAACCTGTACCACCGCACATTGACTCGGTACTGGTACCCCCTGTATATAGCCTCCTTACTAACCTGTACCACCGCACATTGACTCGGTACTGGTACCCCCTGTATATAGCCTCCTTATTAACCTGTACCACCGCACATTGACTCGGTACTGGTACCCCCTGTATATAGCCTCCTTATTAACCTGTACCAATGCACATTGACTCGGTACTGGTACCCCCTGTATATAGCCTCCTTATTAACCTGTACCACCGCACATTGACTCGGTACTGGTACCCCCTGTATATAGCCTCCTTACTAACCTGTACCACCGCACATTGACTCGGTACTGGTACCCCCTGTATATAGCCTCCTTATTAACCTGTACCAATGCACATTGACTCGGTACTGGTACCCCCTGTATATAGCCTCCTTACTAACCTGTACCACCGCACATTGACTCGGTACTGGTACCCCCTGTATATAGCCTCCTTATTAACCTGTACCAATGCACATTGACTCGGTACTGGTACCCCCTGTATATAGCCTCCTTATTAACCTGTACCAATGCACATTGACTCGGTACTGGTACCCCCTGTATATAGCCTCCTTATTAACCTGTACCAATGCACATTGACTCGGTACTGGTACCCCCTGTATATAGCCTCCTTATTAACCTGTACCACCGCACATTGACTCGGTACTGGTACCCCCTGTATATAGCCTCCTTATTAACCTGTACCAATGCACATTGACTCGGTACTGGTACCCCCTGTATATAGCCTCCTTACTAACCTGTACCACCGCACATTGACTCGGTACTGGTACCCCCTGTATATAGCCTCCTTATTAACCTGTACCACCGCACATTGACTCGGTACTGGTACCCCCTGTATATAGCCTCCTTATTAACCTGTACCAATGCACATTGACTCGGTACTGGTACCCCCTGTATATAGCCTCCTTATTAACCTGTACCACCGCACATTGACTCGGTACTGGTACCCCTGTATATAGCCTCCTTACTAACCTGTACCACCGCACATTGACTCGGTACTGGTACCCCCCTGTATATAGCCTCCTTATTAACCTGTACCAATGCACATTGACTCGGTACTGGTACCCCCTGTATATAGCCTCCTTACTAACCTGTACCACCGCACATTGACTCGGTACTGGTACCCCCTGTATATAGCCTCCTTATTAACCTGTACCAATGCACATTGACTCGGTACTGGTACCCCCTGTATATAGCCTCCTTATTAACCTGTACCAATGCACATTGACTCGGTACTGGTACCCCCTGTATATAGCCTCCTTATTAACCTGTACCAATGCACATTGACTCAGTACTGGTACCCCCTGTATATAGCCTCCTTATTAACCTGTACCACCGCACATTGACTCGGTACTGGTACCCCCTGTATATAGCCTCCTTACTAACCTGTACCACCGCACATTGACTCGGTACTGGTACCCCCTGTATATAGCCTCCTTATTAACCTGTACCAATGCACATTGACTCGGTACTGGTACCCCCTGTATATAGCCTCCTTACTAACCTGTACCACCGCACATTGACTCGGTACTGGTACCCCCTGTATATAGCCTCCTTATTAACCTGTACCAATGCACATTGACTCGGTACTGGTACCCCCTGTATATAGCCTCCTTATTAACCTGTACCAATGCACATTGACTCGGTACTGGTACCCCCTGTATATAGCCTCCTTATTAACCTGTACCAATGCACATTGACTCGGTACTGGTACCCCCTGTATATAGCCTCCTTATTAACCTGTACCACCGCACATTGACTCGGTACTGGTACCCCCTGTATATAGCCTCCTTATTAACCTGTACCAATGCACATTGACTCGGTACTGGTACCCCCTGTATATAGCCTCCTTACTAACCTGTACCACCGCACATTGACTCGGTACTGGTACCCCCTGTATATAGCCTCCTTATTAACCTGTACCACCGCACATTGACTCGGTACTGGTACCCCCTGTATATAGCCTCCTTATTAACCTGTACCAATGCACATTGACTCGGTACTGGTACCCCCTGTATATAGCCTCCTTATTAACCTGTACCACCGCACATTGACTCGGTACTGGTACCCCTGTATATAGCCTCCTTACTAACCTGTACCACCGCACATTGACTCGGTACTGGTACCCCCTGTATATAGCCTCCTTATTAACCTGTACCAATGCACATTGACTCGGTACTGGTACCCCCTGTATATAGCCTCCTTACTAACCTGTACCACCGCACATTGACTCGGTACTGGTACCCCCTGTATATAGCCTCCTTATTAACCTGTACCAATGCACATTGACTCGGTACTGGTACCCCCTGTATATAGCCTCCTTATTAACCTGTACCAATGCACATTGACTCGGTACTGGTACCCCCTGTATATAGCCTCCTTATTAACCTGTACCAATGCACATTGACTCAGTACTGGTACCCCCTGTATATAGCCTCCTTATTAACCTGTACCAATGCACATTGACTCGGTACTGGTACCCCCTGTATATAGCCTCCTTATTAACCTGTACCAATGCACATTGACTCGGTACTGGTACCCCCTGTATATAGCCTCCTTATTAACCTGTACCAATGCACATTGACTCGGGTACTGGTACCCCCTGTATATAGCCTCCTTATTAACCTGTACCAATGCACATTGACTCGGTACTGGTACCCCCTGTATATAGCCTCCTTATTAACCTGTACCAATGCACATGGACTCGGTACTGGTACCCCCTGTATATAGCCTCCTTATTAACCTGTACCAATGCACATCGACTCGGTACTGGTACCCCCTGTATATAGCCTCCTTACTAACCTGTACCAATGCACATTGACTCTGTACTGGTACCCCCTGTATATAGCCTCCTTATTAACCTGTACCAATGCACATTGACTCGGTACTGGTACCCCCTGTATATAGCCTCCTTATTAACCTGTACCACCGCACATTGACTCGGTACTGGTACCCCCTGTATATAGCCTCCTTACTAACCTGTACCACCGCACATTGACTCGGTACTGGTACCCCCTGTATATAGCCTCCTTATTAACCTGTACCACCACACATTGACTCGGTACTGGTACCCCCTGTATATAGCCTCCTTATTAACCTGTACCACCGCACATTGACTCGGTACTGGTACCCCCTGTATATAGCCTCCTTACTAACCTGTACCCCCGCACATTGACTCGGTACTGGTACCCCCTGTATATAGCCTCCTTATTAACCTGTACCACCGCACATTGACTCGGTACTGGTACCCCCTGTATATAGCCTCCTTACTAACCTGTACCCCCGCACATTGACTCGGTACTGGTACCCCCTGTATATAGCCTCCTTACTAACCTGTACCACCGCACATTAACTCGGTACTGGTACCCCCTGTATATAGCCTCCTTATTAACCTGTACCACCGCACATTGACTCGGTACTGGTACCCCCTGTATATAGCCTCCTTATTAACCTGTACCACCGCACATTGACTCGGCACTGGTACCCCCTGTATATAGCCTCCTTATTAACCTGTACCAATGCACATTGACTCGGTACTGGTACCCCCTGTATATAGCCTCCTTACTAACCTGTACCACCGCACATTGACTCGGTACTGGTACCCCCTGTATATAGCCTCCTTATTAACCTGTACCACCGCACATTGACTCGGTACTGGTACCCCCTGTATATAGCCTCCTTACTAACCTGTACCAATGCACATTGACTCGGTACTGGTACCCCCTGTATATAGCCTCCTTACTAACCTGTACCACCGCACATTGACTCGGTACTGGTACCCCCTGTATATAGCCTCCTTATTAACCTGTACCACGCACATTGACTCGGTACTGGTACCCCCTGTATATAGCCTCCTTATTAACCTGTACCACCGCACATTGACTCGGTACTGGTACCCCCTGTATATAGCCTCCTTATTAACCTGTACCACCGCACATTGACTCGGTACTGGTACCCCCTGTATATAGCCTCCTTACTAACCTGTACCACCGCACATTGACTCGGTACTGGTACCCCCTGTATATAGCCTCCACATTGACTCGGTACCGGTACCCCCTGTATATAGCCTCCACATTGACTCGGTACCGGTACCCCCTGTATATAGCCTCCACATTGACTCGGTACTGGTACCCCTGTATATAGCCTCCACATTGACTCGGTACTGGTACCCCCTGTATATAGCCTCCACATTGACTCGGTACTGGTACCCCCTGTATATAGCCTCCACATTGACTCGGTACTGGTACCCCCTGTATATAGCCTCCACATTGACTCGGTACTGGTACCCCCTGTATATAGCCTCCACATTGACTCGGTACTGGTACCCCCTGTATATAGCCTCCTTACTAACCTGTACCACCGCACATTGACTCGGTACTGGTACCCCCTGTATATAGCCTCCTTATTAACCTGTACCAATGCACATTGACTCGGTACTGGTACCCCCTGTATATAGCCTCCTTATTAACCTGTACCAATGCACATTGACTCGGTACTGGTACCCCCTGTATATAGCCTCCTTATTAACCTGTACCAATGCACATTGACTCAGTACTGGTACCCCCTGTATATAGCCTCCTTATTAACCTGTACCAATGCACATTGACTCGGTACTGGTACCCCCTGTATATAGCCTCCTTATTAACCTGTACCAATGCACATTGACTCGGTACTGGTACCCCCTGTATATAGCCTCCTTATTAACCTGTACCAATGCACATTGACTCGGGTACTGGTACCCCCTGTATATAGCCTCCTTATTAACCTGTACCAATGCACATTGACTCGGTACTGGTACCCCCTGTATATAGCCTCCTTATTAACCTGTACCAATGCACATGGACTCGGTACTGGTACCCCCTGTATATAGCCTCCTTATTAACCTGTACCAATGCACATCGACTCGGTACTGGTACCCCCTGTATATAGCCTCCTTACTAACCTGTACCAATGCACATTGACTCTGTACTGGTACCCCCTGTATATAGCCTCCTTATTAACCTGTACCAATGCACATTGACTCGGTACTGGTACCCCCTGTATATAGCCTCCTTATTAACCTGTACCACCGCACATTGACTCGGTACTGGTACCCCCTGTATATAGCCTCCTTACTAACCTGTACCACCGCACATTGACTCGGTACTGGTACCCCCTGTATATAGCCTCCTTATTAACCTGTACCACCACACATTGACTCGGTACTGGTACCCCCTGTATATAGCCTCCTTATTAACCTGTACCACCGCACATTGACTCGGTACTGGTACCCCCTGTATATAGCCTCCTTACTAACCTGTACCCCCGCACATTGACTCGGTACTGGTACCCCCTGTATATAGCCTCCTTATTAACCTGTACCACCGCACATTGACTCGGTACTGGTACCCCCTGTATATAGCCTCCTTACTAACCTGTACCCCGCACATTGACTCGGTACTGGTACCCCCCTGTATATAGCCTCCTTACTAACCTGTACCACCGCACATTAACTCGGTACTGGTACCCCCTGTATATAGCCTCCTTATTAACCTGTACCACCGCACATTGACTCGGTACTGGTACCCCCTGTATATAGCCTCCTTATTAACCTGTACCACCGCACATTGACTCGGCACTGGTACCCCCTGTATATAGCCTCCTTATTAACCTGTACCAATGCACATTGACTCGGTACTGGTACCCCCTGTATATAGCCTCCTTACTAACCTGTACCACCGCACATTGACTCGGTACTGGTACCCCCTGTATATAGCCTCCTTATTAACCTGTACCACCGCACATTGACTCGGTACTGGTACCCCCTGTATATAGCCTCCTTATTAACCTGTACCAATGCACATTGACTCGGTACTGGTACCCCCTGTATATAGCCTCCTTATTAACCTGTACCAATGCACATTGACTCGGTACTGGTACCCCCTGTATATAGCCTCCTTATTAACCTGTACCAATGCACATTGACTCGGTACTGGTACCCCCTGTATATAGCCTCCTTATTAACCTGTACCAATGCACATTGACTCGGTACTGGTACCCCCTGTATATAGCCTCCTTATTAACCTGTACCACCGCACATTGACTCGGTACTGGTACCCCCTGTATATAGCCTCCTTACTAACCTGTACCACCGCACATTGACTCGGTACTGGTACCCCCTGTATATAGCCTCCTTATTAACCTGTACCAATGCACATTGACTCGGTACTGGTACCCCCTGTATATAGCCTCCTTACTAACCTGTACCACCGCACATTGACTCGGTACTGGTACCCCCTGTATATAGCCTCCTTATTAACCTGTACCAATGCACATTGACTCGGTACTGGTACCCCCTGTATATAGCCTCCTTATTAACCTGTACCAATGCACATTGACTCGGTACTGGTACCCCCTGTATATAGCCTCCTTATTAACCTGTACCAATGCACATTGACTCGGTACTGGTACCCCCTGTATATAGCCTCCTTATTAACCTGTACCACCGCACATTGACTCGGTACTGGTACCCCCTGTATATAGCCTCCTTATTAACCTGTACCAATGCACATTGACTCGGTACTGGTACCCCCTGTATATAGCCTCCTTACTAACCTGTACCACCGCACATTGACTCGGTACTGGTACCCCCTGTATATAGCCTCCTTATTAACCTGTACCACCGCACATTGACTCGGTACTGGTACCCCCTGTATATAGCCTCCTTATTAACCTGTACCACCGCACATTGACTCGGTACTGGTACCCCTGTATATAGCCTCCTTACTAACCTGTACCACCGCACATTGACTCGGTACTGGTACCCCCTGTATATAGCCTCCTTATTAACCTGTACCAATGCACATTGACTCGGTACTGGTACCCCCTGTATATAGCCTCCTTACTAACCTGTACCACCGCACATTGACTCGGTACTGGTACCCCCCTGTATATAGCCTCCTTATTAACCTGTACCAATGCACATTGACTCGGTACTGGTACCCCCTGTATATAGCCTCCTTATTAACCTGTACCAATGCACATTGACTCGGTACTGGTACCCCCTGTATATAGCCTCCTTATTAACCTGTACCAATGCACATTGACTCAGTACTGGTACCCCCTGTATATAGCCTCCTTATTAACCTGTACCAATGCACATTGACTCGGTACTGGTACCCCCTGTATATAGCCTCCTTATTAACCTGTACCAATGCACATTGACTCGGTACTGGTACCCCCTGTATATAGCCTCCTTATTAACCTGTACCAATGCACATTGACTCGGGTACTGGTACCCCCTGTATATAGCCTCCTTATTAACCTGTACCAATGCACATTGACTCGGTACTGGTACCCCCTGTATATAGCCTCCTTATTAACCTGTACCAATGCACATGGACTCGGTACTGGTACCCCCTGTATATAGCCTCCTTATTAACCTGTACCAATGCACATCGACTCGGTACTGGTACCCCCTGTATATAGCCTCCTTACTAACCTGTACCAATGCACATTGACTCTGTACTGGTACCCCCTGTATATAGCCTCCTTATTAACCTGTACCACCGCACATTGACTCGGTACTGGTACCCCCTGTATATAGCCTCCTTACTAACCTGTACCCCCGCACATTGACTCGGTACTGGTACCCCCTGTATATAGCCTCCTTATTAACCTGTACCACCGCACATTGACTCGGTACTGGTACCCCCTGTATATAGCCTCCTTACTAACCTGTACCCCCGCACATTGACTCGGTACTGGTACCCCCCTGTATATAGCCTCCTTACTAACCTGTACCACCGCACATTAACTCGGTACTGGTACCCCCTGTATATAGCCTCCTTATTAACCTGTACCACCGCACATTGACTCGGTACTGGTACCCCCTGTATATAGCCTCCTTATTAACCTGTACCACCGCACATTGACTCGGCACTGGTACCCCCTGTATATAGCCTCCTTATTAACCTGTACCAATGCACATTGACTCGGTACTGGTACCCCCTGTATATAGCCTCCTTACTAACCTGTACCACCGCACATTGACTCGGTACTGGTACCCCCTGTATATAGCCTCCTTATTAACCTGTACCACCGCACATTGACTCGGTACTGGTACCCCCTGTATATAGCCTCCTTACTAACCTGTACCAATGCACATTGACTCGGTACTGGTACCCCCTGTATATAGCCTCCTTACTAACCTGTACCACCGCACATTGACTCGGTACTGGTACCCCCTGTATATAGCCTCCTTATTAACCTGTACCACGCACATTGACTCGGTACTGGTACCCCCTGTATATAGCCTCCTTATTAACCTGTACCACCGCACATTGACTCGGTACTGGTACCCCCTGTATATAGCCTCCTTATTAACCTGTACCACCGCACATTGACTCGGTACTGGTACCCCCTGTATATAGCCTCCTTACTAACCTGTACCACCGCACATTGACTCGGTACTGGTACCCCCTGTATATAGCCTCCACATTGACTCGGTACCGGTACCCCCTGTATATAGCCTCCACATTGACTCGGTACCGGTACCCCCTGTATATAGCCTCCACATTGACTCGGTACTGGTACCCCTGTATATAGCCTCCACATTGACTCGGTACTGGTACCCCCTGTATATAGCCTCCACATTGACTCGGTACTGGTACCCCCCTGTATATAGCCTCCACATTGACTCGGTACTGGTACCCCCCTGTATATAGCCTCCACATTGACTCGGTACTGGTACCCCCTGTATATAGCCTCCTTACTAACCTGTACCACCGCACATTGACTCGGTACTGGTACCCCCTGTATATAGCCTCCTTATTAACCTGTACCAATGCACATTGACTCGGTACTGGTACCCCCTGTATATAGCCTCCTTATTAACCTGTACCAATGCACATTGACTCGGTACTGGTACCCCCTGTATATAGCCTCCTTATTAACCTGTACCAATGCACATTGACTCAGTACTGGTACCCCCTGTATATAGCCTCCTTATTAACCTGTACCAATGCACATTGACTCGGTACTGGTACCCCCTGTATATAGCCTCCTTATTAACCTGTACCAATGCACATTGACTCGGTACTGGTACCCCCTGTATATAGCCTCCTTATTAACCTGTACCAATGCACATTGACTCGGGTACTGGTACCCCCTGTATATAGCCTCCTTATTAACCTGTACCAATGCACATTGACTCGGTACTGGTACCCCCTGTATATAGCCTCCTTATTAACCTGTACCAATGCACATGGACTCGGTACTGGTACCCCCTGTATATAGCCTCCTTATTAACCTGTACCAATGCACATCGACTCGGTACTGGTACCCCCTGTATATAGCCTCCTTACTAACCTGTACCAATGCACATTGACTCTGTACTGGTACCCCCTGTATATAGCCTCCTTATTAACCTGTACCAATGCACATTGACTCGGTACTGGTACCCCCTGTATATAGCCTCCTTATTAACCTGTACCACCGCACATTGACTCGGTACTGGTACCCCCTGTATATAGCCTCCTTACTAACCTGTACCACCGCACATTGACTCGGTACTGGTACCCCCTGTATATAGCCTCCTTATTAACCTGTACCACCACACATTGACTCGGTACTGGTACCCCCTGTATATAGCCTCCTTATTAACCTGTACCACCGCACATTGACTCGGTACTGGTACCCCCTGTATATAGCCTCCTTACTAACCTGTACCCCCGCACATTGACTCGGTACTGGTACCCCCTGTATATAGCCTCCTTATTAACCTGTACCACCGCACATTGACTCGGTACTGGTACCCCCTGTATATAGCCTCCTTACTAACCTGTACCCCCGCACATTGACTCGGTACTGGTACCCCCTGTATATAGCCTCCTTACTAACCTGTACCACCGCACATTAACTCGGTACTGGTACCCCCTGTATATAGCCTCCTTATTAACCTGTACCACCGCACATTGACTCGGTACTGGTACCCCCCTGTATATAGCCTCCTTATTAACCTGTACCACCGCACATTGACTCGGCACTGGTACCCCCTGTATATAGCCTCCTTATTAACCTGTACCAATGCACATTGACTCGGTACTGGTACCCCCTGTATATAGCCTCCTTACTAACCTGTACCACCGCACATTGACTCGGTACTGGTACCCCCTGTATATAGCCTCCTTATTAACCTGTACCACCGCACATTGACTCGGTACTGGTACCCCCTGTATATAGCCTCCTTACTAACCTGTACCAATGCACATTGACTCGGTACTGGTACCCCCTGTATATAGCCTCCTTACTAACCTGTACCACCGCACATTGACTCGGTACTGGTACCCCCTGTATATAGCCTCCTTATTAACCTGTACCACGCACATTGACTCGGTACTGGTACCCCCTGTATATAGCCTCCTTATTAACCTGTACCACCGCACATTGACTCGGTACTGGTACCCCCTGTATATAGCCTCCTTATTAACCTGTACCACCGCACATTGACTCGGTACTGGTACCCCCTGTATATAGCCTCCTTACTAACCTGTACCACCGCACATTGACTCGGTACTGGTACCCCCTGTATATAGCCTCCACATTCACTCGGTACCGGTACCCCCTGTATATAGCCTCCACATTGACTCGGTACCGGTACCCCCTGTATATAGCCTCCACATTGACTCGGTACTGGTACCCCTGTATATAGCTCCACATTGACTCGGTACCGGTACCCCCCTGTATATAGCCTCCACATTGACTCGGTACCGGTACCCCCCTGTATATAGCCTCCACATTGACTCGGTACTGGTACCCCTGTATATAGCCTCCACATTGACTCGGTACTGGTACCCCCTGTATATAGCCTCCACATTGACTCGGTACTGGTACCCCCTGTATATAGCCTCCACATTGACTCGGTACTGGTACCCCCTGTATATAGCCTCCACATTGACTCGGTACTGGTACCCCCTGTATATAGCCTCCACATTGACTCGGTACTGGTACCCCCTGTATATAGCCTCCTTACTAACCTGTACCAATGCACATTGACTCGGTACTGGTACCCCCTGTATATAGCCTCCACATTGACTCGGTACTGGTACCCCCTGTATATAGCCTCCACATTGACTCGGTACTGGTACCCCCTGTATATAGCCTCCACATTGACTCGGTACTGGTACCCCCTGTATATAGCCTCCACATTGACTCGGTACTGGTACCCCCTGTATATAGCCTCCACATTGACTCGGTACTGGTACCCCCTGTATATAGCCTCCACATTGACTCGGTACTGGTACCCCCTGTATATAGCCTCCACATTGACTCGGTACTGGTACCCCTTGTATATAGCCTCCACATTGACTCGGTACTGGTACCCCTGTATATAGCCTCCACATTGACTCGGTACTGGTACCCCCTGTATATAGCCTCCACATTGACTCGGTACTGGTACCCCCTGTATATAGCCTCCACATTGATAGGGTACTGGTACCCCTGTATATAGCCTCCACATTGACTCGGTACCGGTACCCCCTGTATATAGCCTCCACATTGACTCGGTACTGGTACCCCCTGTATATAGCCTCCACATTGACTCGGTACTGGTACCCCCTGTATATAGCCTCCACATTGACTCGGTACTGGTACCCCCTGTATATAGCCTCCACATTGACTCGGTACTGGTACCCCCTGAATATAGCCTCCACATTGACTCGGTACTGGTACCCCCTGTATATAGCCTCCACATTGACTCGGTACCGGTACCCCCTGTATATAGCCTCCACATTGACTCGGTACCGGTACCCCCTGTATATAGTCTCCACATTGACTCTGTACCGGTACCCCTGTATATAGCCTCCACATTGACTCGGTACCGGTACCCCCTGTATATAGCCTCCACATTGACTCGGGTACTGGTAGCCCCTGTATATAGCCTCCACATTGACTCGGTACTGGTACCCCCTGTATATAGCCTCCACATTGACTCGGTACTGGTACCCCCTGTATATAGCCTCCACATTGACTCGGTACTGGTACCCCCTGTATATAGCCTCCACATTGACTCGGTACTGGTACCCCCTGTATATAGCCTCCACATTGACTCGGTACTGGTACCCCCTGTATATAGCCTCCACATTAACTCGGTACTGGTACCCCATGTATAAGCCTCCACATTGACTCGGTACTGTAGCCACCCTGTATATAGCCTCCACATTGACTCGGTACTGGTACCCCCTGTAATATAGCCTCCACATTGACTCGGTACTGGTACCCCCTGTATACAGCCTCCACATTGACTCGGTACTGGTTACCCCCTGTATATAGCCTCCACATTGACTCGGTACTGGTACCCCCTGTATATAGCCTCCACATTGACTCGGTACTGGTACCCCCTGTATATAGCCTCCACATTGACTCGGTACTGGTACCCCCTGTATATAGCCTCCACATTGACTCGGTACTGGTACCCCCTGTATAAGCCTCCACATTGACTCGGTACTGGTACCCCTGTATATAGCCTCCACATTGACTCGGTACTGGTACCCCCTGTATATAGCCTCCACATTGACTCGGTACTGGTACCCCCCTGTATATAGCCTCCACATTGACTCGGTACTGGTACCCCCTGTATATAGCCTCCACATTGACTCGGTACTGGTACCCCCTGTATATAGCCTCCACATTGACTCGGTACTGGTACCCCCTGTATATAGCCTCCACATTGACTCGGTACTGGTACCCCCCTGTATATAGCCTCCACATTGACTCGGTACTGGTACCCCCTGTATATAGCCTCCACATTGACTCGGTACTGGTGCCCCCTGTATATAGCCTCCACATTGACTCGGTACTGGTACCCCCTGTAATACAGCCTCCACATTGACTCGGTACTGGTACCCCCTGTATATAGCCTCCACATTGACTCGGTACTGGTACCCCCTGTATATAGCCTCCACATTGACTCGGTACTGGTACCCCCTGTATACAGCCTCCACATTGACTCGGTACTGGTACCCCCTGTATATAGCCTCCACATTGACTCGGTACTGGTACCCCCTGTATATAGCCTCCACATTGACTCGGTACTGGTACCCCCTGTATATAGCCTCCACATTGACTCGGTACTGGTACCCCTTGTATATAGCCTCCACATTAACTCTGTACTGGTACCCCCTGTATATAGCCTCCACATTGACTCGGTACTGGTACCCCTTGTATATAGCCTCCACATTAACTCTGTACTGGTACCCCCTGTATATAGCCTCCACATTGACTCGGTACTGGTACCCCCTGTATATAGCCTCCACATTGACTCGGTACTGGTACCCCCTGTATATAGCCTCCACATTGACTCGGTACTGGTACCCCCTGTATACAGCCTCCACATTGACTCGGTACTGGTACCCCCTGTATATAGCCTCCACATTGACTCGGTACTGGTACCCCCTGTATACAGCCTCCACATTGACTCGGTACTGGTACCCCTGTATATAGCCTCCAAATTGACTCGTTACTGGTACCCCCTGTATATAGCCTCCACATTGACTCGGTACTGGTACCCCCTGTATATAGCCTCCACATTGATAGGGTACTGGTACCCCTGTATATAGCCTCCACATTGACTCGGTACCGGTACCCCCTGTATATAGCCTCCACATTGACTCGGTACTGGTACCCCCCTGTATATAGCCTCCACATTGACTCGGTACTGGTACCCCCTGTATATAGCCTCCACATTGACTCGGTACTGGTACCCCCCTGTATATAGCCTCCACATTGACTACTGGTACCCTGTAGCCATTGGTACCCCCTGTATATAGCCTCCACATTGACTCGGTACTGGTACCCCCTGTATATAGCCTCCACATTGACTCGGTACTGGTTACCCCCTGTATATAGCCTCCACATTGACTCGGTACTGGTACCCCCTGTATATAGCCTCCACATTGACTCGGTACTGGTACCCCCTGTATACAGCCTCCACATTGACTCGGTACTGGTACCCCCTGTATATAGCCTCCACATTGACTCGGTACTGGTACCCCCTGTATATAGCCTCCACATTGACTCGGTACTGGTACCCCCTGTATATAGCCTCCACATTGACTCGGTACTGGTACCCCTTGTATATAGCCTCCACATTAACTCTGTACTGGTACCCCCTGTATATAGCCTCCACATTGACTCGGTACTGGTACCCCTTGTATATAGCCTCCACATTAACTCTGTACTGGTACCCCCTGTATATAGCCTCCACATTGACTCGGTACTGGTACCCCCTGTATATAGCCTCCTTATTAACCTGTACCACCGCACATTGACTCGGTACTGGTACCCCCTGTATATAGCCTCCTTATTAACCTGTACCAATGCACATTGACTCGGTACTGGTACCCCCTGTATATAGCCTCCTTATTAACCTGTACCACCGCACATTGACTCGGTACTGGTACCCCTGTATATAGCCTCCTTACTAACCTGTACCACCGCACATTGACTCGGTACTGGTACCCCCTGTATATAGCCTCCTTATTAACCTGTACCAATGCACATTGACTCGGTACTGGTACCCCCTGTATATAGCCTCCTTACTAACCTGTACCACCGCACATTGACTCGGTACTGGTACCCCCTGTATATAGCCTCCTTATTAACCTGTACCAATGCACATTGACTCGGTACTGGTACCCCCTGTATATAGCCTCCTTATTAACCTGTACCAATGCACATTGACTCGGTACTGGTACCCCCTGTATATAGCCTCCTTATTAACCTGTACCAATGCACATTGACTCAGTACTGGTACCCCCTGTATATAGCCTCCTTATTAACCTGTACCAATGCACATTGACTCGGTACTGGTACCCCCTGTATATAGCCTCCTTATTAACCTGTACCAATGCACATTGACTCTGTACTGGTACCCCCTGTATATAGCCTCCTTATTAACCTGTACCAATGCACATTGACTCGGTACTGGTACCCCCTGTATATAGCCTCCTTATTAACCTGTACCACCGCACATTGACTCGGTACTGGTACCCCCTGTATATAGCCTCCTTACTAACCTGTACCACCGCACATTGACTCGGTACTGGTACCCCCTGTATATAGCCTCCTTATTAACCTGTACCACCACACATTGACTCGGTACTGGTACCCCCTGTATATAGCCTCCTTATTAACCTGTACCACCGCACATTGACTCGGTACTGGTACCCCCTGTATATAGCCTCCTTACTAACCTGTACCCCCGCACATTGACTCGGTACTGGTACCCCCTGTATATAGCCTCCTTATTAACCTGTACCACCGCACATTGACTCGGTACTGGTACACCCTGTATATAGCCTCCTTACTAACCTGTACCCCCGCACATTGACTCGGTACTGGTACCCCCTGTATATAGCCTCCTTACTAACCTGTACCACCGCACATTAACTCGGTACTGGTACCCCCTGTATATAGCCTCCTTATTAACCTGTACCACCGCACATTGACTCGGTACTGGTACCCCCTGTATATAGCCTCCTTATTAACCTGTACCACCGCACATTGACTCGGCACTGGTACCCCCTGTATATAGCCTCCTTATTAACCTGTACCAATGCACATTGACTCGGTACTGGTACCCCCTGTATATAGCCTCCTTACTAACCTGTACCACCGCACATTGACTCGGTACTGGTACCCCCTGTATATAGCCTCCTTATTAACCTGTACCACCGCACATTGACTCGGTACTGGTACCCCCTGTATATAGCCTCCTTACTAACCTGTACCAATGCACATTGACTCGGTACTGGTACCCCCTGTATATAGCCTCCTTACTAACCTGTACCACCGCACATTGACTCGGTACTGGTACCCCCTGTATATAGCCTCCTTATTAACCTGTACCACGCACATTGACTCGGTACTGGTACCCCCCTGTATATAGCCTCCTTATTAACCTGTACCACCGCACATTGACTCGGTACTGGTACCCCCCTGTATATAGCCTCCTTATTAACCTGTACCACCGCACATTGACTCGGTACTGGTACCCCCTGTATATAGCCTCCTTACTAACCTGTACCACCGCACATTGACTCGGTACTGGTACCCCCTGTATATAGCCTCCACATTGACTCGGTACCGGTACCCCCTGTATATAGCCTCCACATTGACTCGGTACCGGTACCCCCTGTATATAGCCTCCACATTGACTCGGTACTGGTACCCCTGTATATAGCCTCCACATTGACTCGGTACTGGTACCCCCTGTATATAGCCTCCACATTGACTCGGTACTGGTACCCCCTGTATATAGCCTCCACATTGACTCGGTACTGGTACCCCCTGTATATAGCCTCCACATTGACTCGGTACTGGTACCCCCTGTATATAGCCTCCACATTGACTCGGTACTGGTACCCCCTGTATATAGCCTCCACATTGACTCGGTACTGGTACCCCCTGTATATAGCCTCCACATTGACTCGGTACTGGTACCCCTTGTATATAGCCTCCACATTGACTCGGTACCGGTACCCCCTGTATATAGCCTCCACATTGACTCGGTACTGGTACCCCTGTATATAGCCTCCACATTGACTCGGTACTGGTACCCCCTGTATATAACCTCCACATTGACTCGGTACTGGTACCCCCTGTATATAGCCTCCACATTGATAGGGTACTGGTACCCCTGTATATAGCCTCCACATTGACTCGGTACCGGTACCCCCTGTATATAGCCTCCACATTGACTCGGTACTGGTACCCCCTGTATATAGCCTCCACATTGACTCGGTACTGGTACCCCCTGTATATAGCCTCCACATTGACTCGGTACTGGTACCCCCTGTATATAGCCTCCACATTGACTCGGTACTGGTACCCCCTGAATATAGCCTCCACATTGACTCGGTACTGGTACCCCCTGTATATAGCCTCCACATTGACTCGGTACCGGTACCCCCTGTATATAGCCTCCACATTGACTCGGTACCGGTACCCCCTGTATATAGTCTCCACATTGACTCTGTACCGGTACCCCCTGTATATAGCCTCCACATTGACTCGGTACCGGTACCCCCTGTATATAGCCTCCACATTGACTCGGTACTGGTAGCCCCTGTATATAGCCTCCACATTGACTCGGTACTGGTACCCCCTGTATATAGCCTCCACATTGACTCGGTACTGGTACCCCCTGTATATAGCCTCCACATTGACTCGGTACTGGTACCCCCTGTATATAGCCTCCACATTGACTCGGTACTGGTACCCCCTGTATATAGCCTCCACATTGACTCGGTACTGGTACCCCCTGTATATAGCCTCCACATTAACTCGGTACTGGTACCCCCTGTATATAGCCTCCACATTGACTCGGTACTGGTACCCCCTGTATATAGCCTCCACATTGACTCGGTACTGGTACCCCCTGTATATAGCCTCCACATTGACTCGGTACTGGTACCCCCTGTATACAGCCTCCACATTGACTCGGTACTGGTACCCCCTGTATATAGCCTCCACATTGACTCGGTACTGGTACCCCCTGTATATAGCCTCCACATTGACTCGGTACTGGTACCCCTGTATATAGCCTCCACATTGACTCGGTACTGGTACCCCCTGTATACAGCCTCCACATTGACTCGGTACTGGTACCCCCTGTATATAGCCTCCACATTGACTCGGTACTGGTACCCCCTGTATATAGCCTCCACATTGACTCGGTACTGGTACCCCCTGTATACAGCCTCCACATTGACTCGGTACTGGTACCCCCTGTATATAGCCTCCACATTGACTCGGTACTGGTACCCCCTGTATATAGCCTCCACATTGACTCGGTACTGGTACCCCCTGTATATAGCCTCCACATTGACTCGGTACTGGTACCCCTTGTATATAGCCTCCACATTAACTCTGTACTGGTACCCCCTGTATATAGCCTCCACATTGACTCGGTACTGGTACCCCTTGTATATAGCCTCCACATTAACTCTGTACTGGTACCCCCTGTATATAGCCTCCACATTGACTCGGTACTGGTACCCCCTGTATATAGCCTCCACATTGACTCGGTACTGGTACCCCCTGTATATAGCCTCCACATTGACTCGGTACTGGTACCCCCTGTATACAGCCTCCACATTGACTCGGTACTGGTACCCCCTGTATATAGCCTCCCACATTGACTCGGTACTGGTACCCCCTGTATACAGCCTCCACATTGACTCGGTACTGGTACCCCTGTATATAGCCTCCACATTGACTCGGTACTGGTACCCCCTGTATATAGCCTCCACATTGACTCGGTACTGGTACCCCCTGTATATAGCCTCCACATTGATAGGGTACTGGTACCCCTGTATATAGCCTCCACATTGACTCGGTACCGGTACCCCCTGTATATAGCCTCCACATTGACTCGGTACTGGTACCCCCTGTATATAGCCTCCACATTGACTCGGTACTGGTACCCCCTGTATATAGCCTCCACATTGACTCGGTACTGGTACCCCCTGTATATAGCCTCCACATTGACTCGGTACTGGTACCCCCTGTATATAGCCTCCACATTGACTCGGTACTGGTGCCCCCTGTATATAGCCTCCACATTGACTCGGTACTGGTACCCCCTGTATATAGCCTCCACATTGACTCGGTACTGGTACCCCCTGTATATAGCCTCCACATTGACTCGGTACTGGTACCCCCTGTATACAGCCTCCACATTGACTCGGTACTGGTACCCCCTGTATATAGCCTCCACATTGACTCGGTACTGGTACCCCCTGTATATAGCCTCCACATTGACTCGGTACTGGTACCCCCTGTATATAGCCTCCACATTGACTCGGTACTGGTACCCCTTGTATATAGCCTCCACATTAACTCTGTACTGGTACCCCCTGTATATAGCCTCCACATTGACTCGGTACTGGTACCCCTTGTATATAGCCTCCACATTAACTCTGTACTGGTACCCCCTGTATATAGCCTCCACATTGACTCGGTACTGGTACCCCCTGTATATAGCCTCCTTATTAACCTGTACCACCGCACATTGACTCGGTACTGGTACCCCCTGTATATAGCCTCCTTATTAACCTGTACCAATGCACATTGACTCGGTACTGGTACCCCCTGTATATAGCCTCCTTATTAACCTGTACCACCGCACATTGACTCGGTACTGGTACCCCTGTATATAGCCTCCTTACTAACCTGTACCACCGCACATTGACTCGGTACTGGTACCCCCTGTATATAGCCTCCTTATTAACCTGTACCAATGCAC
The DNA here is from genome assembly GCF_002021735.2 of Oncorhynchus kisutch. Taxonomy (NCBI): domain Eukaryota; kingdom Metazoa; phylum Chordata; class Actinopteri; order Salmoniformes; family Salmonidae; genus Oncorhynchus; species Oncorhynchus kisutch. The sequence goes on along the minus strand of NW_022261980.1, from coordinate 6,669,133 downwards.
ATTGACTCGGTACTGGTACCCCCTGTATATAGCCTCCTTACTAACCTGTACCACCGCACATTGACTCGGTACTGGTACCCCCTGTATATAGCCTCCTTATTAACCTGTACCAATGCACATTGACTCGGTACTGGTACCCCCTGTATATAGCCTCCTTATTAACCTGTACCAATGCACATTGACTCGGTACTGGTACCCCCTGTATATAGCCTCCTTATTAACCTGTACCAATGCACATTGACTCAGTACTGGTACCCCCTGTATATAGCCTCCTTATTAACCTGTACCAATGCACATTGACTCGGTACTGGTACCCCCTGTATATAGCCTCCTTATTAACCTGTACCAATGCACATTGACTCGGTACTGGTACCCCCTGTATATAGCCTCCTTATTAACCTGTACCAATGCACATTGACTCGGGTACTGGTACCCCCTGTATATAGCCTCCTTATTAACCTGTACCAATGCACATTGACTCGGTACTGGTACCCCCTGTATATAGCCTCCTTATTAACCTGTACCAATGCACATGGACTCGGTACTGGTACCCCCTGTATATAGCCTCCTTATTAACCTGTACCAATGCACATCGACTCGGTACTGGTACCCCCTGTATATAGCCTCCTTACTAACCTGTACCAATGCACATTGACTCTGTACTGGTACCCCCTGTATATAGCCTCCTTATTAACCTGTACCAATGCACATTGACTCGGTACTGGTACCCCCTGTATATAGCCTCCTTATTAACCTGTACCACCGCACATTGACTCGGTACTGGTACCCCCTGTATATAGCCTCCTTACTAACCTGTACCACCGCACATTGACTCGGTACTGGTACCCCCTGTATATAGCCTCCTTATTAACCTGTACCACCACACATTGACTCGGTACTGGTACCCCCTGTATATAGCCTCCTTATTAACCTGTACCACCGCACATTGACTCGGTACTGGTACCCCCTGTATATAGCCTCCTTACTAACCTGTACCCCCGCACATTGACTCGGTACTGGTACCCCCTGTATATAGCCTCCTTATTAACCTGTACCACCGCACATTGACTCGGTACTGGTACCCCCTGTATATAGCCTCCTTACTAACCTGTACCCCCGCACATTGACTCGGTACTGGTACCCCCTGTATATAGCCTCCTTACTAACCTGTACCACCGCACATTAACTCGGTACTGGTACCCCCTGTATATAGCCTCCTTATTAACCTGTACCACCGCACATTGACTCGGTACTGGTACCCCCTGTATATAGCCTCCTTATTAACCTGTACCACCGCACATTGACTCGGCACTGGTACCCCCTGTATATAGCCTCCTTATTAACCTGTACCAATGCACATTGACTCGGTACTGGTACCCCCTGTATATAGCCTCCTTACTAACCTGTACCACCGCACATTGACTCGGTACTGGTACCCCCTGTATATAGCCTCCTTATTAACCTGTACCACCGCACATTGACTCGGTACTGGTACCCCCTGTATATAGCCTCCTTACTAACCTGTACCAATGCACATTGACTCGGTACTGGTACCCCCTGTATATAGCCTCCTTACTAACCTGTACCACCGCACATTGACTCGGTACTGGTACCCCCTGTATATAGCCTCCTTATTAACCTGTACCACGCACATTGACTCGGTACTGGTACCCCCTGTATATAGCCTCCTTATTAACCTGTACCACCGCACATTGACTCGGTACTGGTACCCCCTGTATATAGCCTCCTTACTAACCTGTACCACCGCACATTGACTCGGTACTGGTACCCCCTGTATATAGCCTCCACATTGACTCGGTACCGGTACCCCCTGTATATAGCCTCCACATTGACTCGGTACCGGTACCCCCTGTATATAGCCTCCACATTGACTCGGTACTGGTACCCCTGTATATAGCCTCCACATTGACTCGGTACTGGTACCCCCTGTATATAGCCTCCACATTGACTCGGTACTGGTACCCCCTGTATATAGCCTCCACATTGACTCGGTACTGGTACCCCCTGTATATAGCCTCCACATTGACTCGGTACTGGTACCCCCTGTATATAGCCTCCACATTGACTCGGTACTGGTACCCCCTGTATATAGCCTCCACATTGACTCGGTACTGTACCCCCTGTATATAGCCTCCTTACTAACCTGTACCAATGCACATTGACTCGGTACTGGTACCCCCTGTATATAGCCTCCACATTGACTCGGTACTGGTACCCCCTGTATATAGCCTCCACATTGACTCGGTACTGGTACCCCCTGTATATAGCCTCCACATTGACTCGGTACTGGTACCCCCTGTATACAGCCTCCACATTGACTCGGTACTGGTACCCCCTGTATATAGCCTCCACATTGACTCGGTACTGGTACCCCCTGTATATAGCCTCCACATTGACTCGGTACTGGTACCCCCTGTATATAGCCTCCACATTGACTCGGTACTGGTACCCCCTGTATATAGCCTCCACATTGACTCGGTACTGGTACCCCCTGTATATAGCCTCCACATTGACTCGGTACTGGTACCCCCTGTATATAGCCTCCACATTGACTCGGTACTGGTACCCCTTGTATATAGCCTCCACATTAACTCTGTACTGGTACCCCCTGTATATAGCCTCCACATTGACTCGGTACTGGTACCCCTTGTATATAGCCTCCACATTAACTCTGTACTGGTACCCCCTGTATATAGCCTCCACATTGACTCGGTACTGGTACCCCCTGTATATAGCCTCCACATTGACTCGGTACTGGTACCCCCTGTATATAGCCTCCACATTGACTCGGTACTGGTACCCCCTGTATACAGCCTCCACATTGACTCGGTACTGGTACCCCCTGTATATAGCCTCCACATTGACTCGGTACTGGTACCCCCTGTATATAGCCTCCACATTGACTCGGTACTGGTACCCCTTGTATACAGCCTCCACATTAACTCTGTACTGGTACCCCCTGTATATAGCCTCCACATTGACTCGGTACTGGTACCCCTTGTATATAGCCTCCACATTAACTCTGTACTGGTACCCCCTGTATATAGCCTCCACATTGACTCGGTACTGGTACCCCCTGTATATAGCCTCCACATTGACTCGGTACTGGTACCCCCTGTATATAGCCTCCACATTGACTCGGTACTGGTACCCCCTGTATACAGCCTCCACATTGACTCGGTACTGGTACCCCCTGTATATAGCCTCCACATTGACTCGGTACTGGTACCCCCTGTATACAGCCTCCACATTGACTCGGTACTGGTACCCCTGTATATAGCCTCCACATTGACTCGGTACTGGTACCCCCTGTATATAGCCTCCACATTGACTCGGTACTGGTACCCCCTGTATATAGCCTCCACATTGATAGGGTACTGGTACCCCTGTATATAGCCTCCACATTGACTCGGTACCGGTACCCCCTGTATATAGCCTCCACATTGACTCGGTACTGGTACCCCCTGTATATAGCCTCCACATTGACTCGGTACTGGTACCCCCTGTATATAGCCTCCACATTGACTCGGTACTGGTACCCCCTGTATATAGCCTCCACATTGACTCGGTACTGGTACCCCCTGTATATAGCCTCCACATTGACTCGGTACTGGTGCCCCCTGTATATAGCCTCCACATTGACTCGGTACTGGTACCCCCTGTATACAGCCTCCACATTGACTCGGTACTGGTACCCCCTGTATATAGCCTCCACATTGACTCGGTACTGGTACCCCCTGTATATAGCCTCCACATTGACTCGGTACTGGTACCCCTGTATACAGCCTCCACATTGACTCGGTACTGGTACCCCCTGTATATAGCCTCCACATTGACTCGGTACTGGTACCCCCTGTATATAGCCTCCACATTGACTCGGTACTGGTACCCCCTGTATATAGCCTCCACATTGACTCGGTACTGGTACCCCCTGTATATAGCCTCCTTATTAACCTGTACCAATGCACATTGACTCGGTACTGGTACCCCCTGTATATAGCCTCCTTATTAACCTGTACCAATGCACATTGACTCGGTACTGGTACCCCCTGTATATAGCCTCCTTATTAACCTGTACCAATGCACATTGACTCGGGTACTGGTACCCCCTGTATATAGCCTCCTTATTAACCTGTACCAATGCACATTGACTCGGTACTGGTACCCCCTGTATATAGCCTCCTTATTAACCTGTACCAATGCACATGGACTCGGTACTGGTACCCCCTGTATATAGCCTCCTTATTAACCTGTACCAATGCACATCGACTCGGTACTGGTACCCCCTGTATATAGCCTCCTTACTAACCTGTACCAATGCACATTGACTCTGTACTGGTACCCCCTGTATATAGCCTCCTTATTAACCTGTACCAATGCACATTGACTCGGTACTGGTACCCCCTGTATATAGCCTCCTTATTAACCTGTACCACCGCACATTGACTCGGTACTGGTACCCCCTGTATATAGCCTCCTTACTAACCTGTACCACCGCACATTGACTCGGTACTGGTACCCCCTGTATATAGCCTCCTTATTAACCTGTACCACCACACATTGACTCGGTACTGGTACCCCCTGTATATAGCCTCCTTATTAACCTGTACCACCGCACATTGACTCGGTACTGGTACCCCCTGTATATAGCCTCCTTACTAACCTGTACCCCCGCACATTGACTCGGTACTGGTACCCCCTGTATATAGCCTCCTTATTAACCTGTACCACCGCACATTGACTCGGTACTGGTACCCCCTGTATATAGCCTCCTTACTAACCTGTACCCCCGCACATTGACTCGGTACTGGTACCCCCTGTATATAGCCTCCTTACTAACCTGTACCACCGCACATTAACTCGGTACTGGTACCCCCTGTATATAGCCTCCTTATTAACCTGTACCACCGCACATTGACTCGGTACTGGTACCCCCTGTATATAGCCTCCTTATTAACCTGTACCACCGCACATTGACTCGGCACTGGTACCCCCTGTATATAGCCTCCTTATTAACCTGTACCAATGCACATTGACTCGGTACTGGTACCCCCTGTATATAGCCTCCTTACTAACCTGTACCACCGCACATTGACTCGGTACTGGTACCCCCTGTATATAGCCTCCTTATTAACCTGTACCACCGCACATTGACTCGGTACTGGTACCCCCTGTATATAGCCTCCTTACTAACCTGTACCAATGCACATTGACTCGGTACTGGTACCCCCTGTATATAGCCTCCTTACTAACCTGTACCACCGCACATTGACTCGGTACTGGTACCCCCTGTATATAGCCTCCTTATTAACCTGTACCACGCACATTGACTCGGTACTGGTACCCCCTGTATATAGCCTCCTTATTAACCTGTACCACCGCACATTGACTCGGTACTGGTACCCCCTGTATATAGCCTCCTTACTAACCTGTACCACCGCACATTGACTCGGTACTGGTACCCCCTGTATATAGCCTCCACATTGACTCGGTACCGGTACCCCCTGTATATAGCCTCCACATTGACTCGGTACCGGTACCCCCTGTATATAGCCTCCACATTGACTCGGTACTGGTACCCCTGTATATAGCCTCCACATTGACTCGGTACTGGTACCCCCTGTATATAGCCTCCACATTGACTCGGTACTGGTACCCCCTGTATATAGCCTCCACATTGACTCGGTACTGGTACCCCCTGTATATAGCCTCCACATTGACTCGGTACTGGTACCCCCTGTATATAGCCTCCACATTGACTCGGTACTGGTACCCCCTGTATATAGCCTCCACATTGACTCGGTACTGGTACCCCCTGTATATAGCCTCCTTACTAACCTGTACCAATGCACATTGACTCGGTACTGGTACCCCCTGTATATAGCCTCCACATTGACTCGGTACTGGTACCCCCTGTATATAGCCTCCACATTGACTCGGTACTGGTACCCCCTGTATATAGCCTCCACATTGACTCGGTACTGGTACCCCCTGTATATAGCCTCCACATTGACTCGGTACTGGTACCCCCTGTATATAGCCTCCACATTGACTCGGTACTGGTACCCCCTGTATATAGCCTCCACATTGACTCGGTACTGGTACCCCCTGTATATAGCCTCCACATTGACTCGGTACTGGTACCCCCTGTATACAGCCTCCACATTGACTCGGTACTGGTACCCCCTGTATATAGCCTCCACATTGTGGAGTCAATGTGGAGGCTATATACAGGGGGTACCAGTACCGAGTCAATGTGGAGGCTATATACAGGGGGTACCAGTACCGAGTCAATGTGGAGGCTATATACAGGGGGTACCAGTACCGAGTCAATGTGGAGGCTGTATACAGGGGGTACCAGTACCGAGTCAATGTGGAGGCTATATACAGGGGGTACCAGTACCGAGTCAATGTGGAGGCTATATACAGGGGGTACCAGTACCGAGTCAATGTGGAGGCTATATACAGGGGGTATATAGCCTCCACATTGACTCGGTACTGGTACCCCCTGTATATAGCCTCCACATTGACTCGGTACTGGTACCCCCTGTATATAGCCTCCACATTGACTCGGTACTGGTACCCCCTGTATACAGCCTCCACATTGACTCGGTACTGGTACCCCCTGTATATAGCCTCCACATTGACTCGGTACTGGTACCCCCTGTATATAGCCTCCACATTGACTCGGTACTGGTACCCCCTGTATATAGCCTCCACATTGACTCGGTACTGGTACCCCCTGTATATAGCCTCCACATTGACTCGGTACTGGTACCCCCTGTATATAGCCTCCACATTGACTCGGTACTGGTACCCCCTGTATATAGCCTCCACATTGACTCGGTACTGGTACCCCCTGTATATAGCCTCCACATTGACTCGGTACTGGTACCCCCTGTATATAGCCTCCACATTGACTCGGTACTGGTGCCCCCTGTATATAGCCTCCACATTGACTCGGTACTGGTACCCCCTGTATACAGCCTCCACATTGACTCGGTACTGGTACCCCCTGTATATAGCCTCCACATTGACTCGGTACTGGTACCCCCTGTATATAGCCTCCACATTGACTCGGTACTGGTACCCCCTGTATACAGCCTCCACATTGACTCGGTACTGGTACCCCCTGTATATAGCCTCCACATTGACTCGGTACTGGTACCCCCTGTATATAGCCTCCACATTGACTCGGTACTGGTACCCCCTGTATATAGCCTCCACATTGACTCGGTACTGGTACCCCTTGTATATAGCCTCCACATTAACTCTGTACTGGTACCCCCTGTATATAGCCTCCACATTGACTCGGTACTGGTACCCCTTGTATATAGCCTCCACATTAACTCTGTACTGGTACCCCCTGTATATAGCCTCCACATTGACTCGGTACTGGTACCCCCTGTATATAGCCTCCACATTGACTCGGTACTGGTACCCCCTGTATATAGCCTCCACATTGACTCGGTACTGGTACCCCCTGTATACAGCCTCCACATTGACTCGGTACTGGTACCCCCTGTATATAGCCTCCACATTGACTCGGTACTGGTACCCCCTGTATACAGCCTCCACATTGACTCGGTACTGGTACCCCTGTATATAGCCTCCACATTGACTCGGTACTGGTACCCCCTGTATATAGCCTCCACATTGACTCGGTACTGGTACCCCCTGTATATAGCCTCCACATTGATAGGGTACTGGTACCCCTGTATATAGCCTCCACATTGACTCGGTACCGGTACCCCCTGTATATAGCCTCCACATTGACTCGGTACTGGTACCCCCTGTATATAGCCTCCACATTGACTCGGTACTGGTACCCCCTGTATATAGCCTCCACATTGACTCGGTACTGGTACCCCCTGTATATAGCCTCCACATTGACTCGGTACTGGTACCCCCTGTATATAGCCTCCACATTGACTCGGTACTGGTGCCCCCTGTATATAGCCTCCACATTGACTCGGTACTGGTACCCCCTGTATACAGCCTCCACATTGACTCGGTACTGGTACCCCCTGTATATAGCCTCCACATTGACTCGGTACTGGTACCCCCTGTATATAGCCTCCACATTGACTCGGTACTGGTACCCCCTGTATACAGCCTCCACATTGACTCGGTACTGGTACCCCCTGTATATAGCCTCCACATTGACTCGGTACTGGTACCCCCTGTATATAGCCTCCACATTGACTCGGTACTGGTACCCCCTGTATATAGCCTCCACATTGACTCGGTACTGGTACCCCTTGTATATAGCCTCCACATTAACTCTGTACTGGTACCCCCTGTATATAGCCTCCACATTGACTCGGTACTGGTACCCCCTGTATATAGCCTCCACATTGACTCGGTACTGGTACCCCTTGTATATAGCCTCCACATTAACTCTGTACTGGTACCCCCTGTATATAGCCTCCACATTGACTCGGTACTGGTACCCCCTGTATATAGCCTCCACATTGACTCGGTACTGGTACCCCCTGTATATAGCCTCCACATTGACTCGGTACTGGTACCCCCTGTATATAGCCTCCACATTGACTCGGTACTGGTACCCCCTGTATATAGCCTCCACATTGACTCGGTACTGGTACCCCCTGTATATAGCCTCCACATTGACTCTGTACTGGTACCCCCTGTATATAGCCTCCACATTGACTCGGTACTGGTACCCCCTGTATATAGCCTCCACATTGACTCGGTACTGGTACCCCCTGTATATAGCCTCCACATTGACTCGGTACTGGTACCCCCTGTAAATAGCCTCCTTATTGTTATGTCATTTTCTTGTGTTACTTTTTGATTTCATCGTATTTATTATTCAGTAAATATTTCTTCAACTGAATTGTTGGTTAATTAAGGGATTGTATGTAAGCATTTCACAGTAAGGTCTACTACACCTGTTGTATTCGGCGCATGTGACAAATAAAATTTGAGCAAAGTCTTGCATCGCGCTCAGCACAATATTTGCAGTGCTGCTCTTGGCAACATAATTTCTCTGAGTCTACCTTTAAATAAGGGACAGCAATGATTTAGGAAGAAATCCAGGGATCACACCCTTTCATACACACAGGTTTGGGAAAATGTAGCCTATAGTAAGAGCTGATTTGTGCTTTATCCGGAATTCAGTGTGTACGCTAACAAACACAGAATGTGGCATCGAAAACATTTCCCCCCACTTCACCAGTCAACGTGTAACCATCTGTGTATGGAACGCAGACCCAATAGAGTACACCAATGTAAAGATGAATTCACCTTGAGCATGATGTGGCATCGAACATTATCCTCTCCTGTCATGTCAGTCATTTCTTGTAGTGTCACTAGCAGGGCTGGTCTCAAGTTCTCCTTGGGTGTAAACATGGCATAGAGCTCACTTCCAATTTCAATGTGCCTGTCTTTCAAAGACCCTAATGGGTGAAATAGAAGATGCATGTCAACACAAGGGATGGTCCATGTCATTACACAAGTTTCTTTTCACTCAGATTATACTGAAGTAGACAGGAATTACCAACCCTTTCAAATGGACGTATACAAAGATTTGTATCATAATATTCTGTAAAGTGTTGTACCATGCAAATATGTCTTAGAGGCTACATGCATTTGATTGTATAGCTGTGATACAGTTATGGGGCCAAAAATGATGGGAACTGAGTGAAATAAGAAAACTATGCAAACTGTATCTGGTTAACTGACATGTGTTGAAGAAAGGATCATCAGTTAGAGGCATTCCATCAACTGTGTAGAGGCACACAGCTTTAGAGTTCTCAATGCCCTCTTGGTGGCAGATCCTTAGCATCAGGTCTTCAACGGTGTTGGTAGCAGGATCCATGTCTGCATTCAAAATTGTACAAAAGGGAGTAAAGGATAGTTTCTGATGTGATGCTTTTGATTCCTCCCCTCTTTGTTATAAGAACTACATAAAGATGGTTTATGTCTCACCTCTGATCTCTTTTAGCTCAGGACAGTGGGGGTATGTGTACCACAGTTGGAAAGACTCCATTGGTTTTTGTACAGGCATCGCTTGCTGTGGCGCTCTGAGTCTTTGAATGAAATCTTTCATTTTTTCAAAGCGATTCTTCTCTACTTGACTGAAACCTGTTAGAAAATTAGGGGCATTGGACAAGTTGAATGCATGTCTATGGTGAGTGAGACAACCAATTATTATTATTTATTTATTTAAATAGTGAATTTACATATGACCAATCAGAACAGTTTACATATGACCAATCAGAACAGTTTACATATGACCAATCAGAACAGTTTACATATGACCAATCAGAACAGTTTACATATGACCAAGCAGAACAGTTTACATATGACCAGGCAAAACTGTTTACAGTGGAATAATGCAGTTGTTGGCATGATGGGATACTTTAAATCACCCGAGTCAGTAACCGGTCTGTGACCTTACCCATTTTGTCTAAATCTTCACCATTTACGCCATCGGTGAAATCTCTCTCGTCTTGGACACCCAAAGTGAGGAATTTGTGGTGGTAGGTGTCCAGTCTGTGCTGCTGGAGAAGGTTGTATATTGTATCCATCTGAATAGAACAATCAGGTCAGACATCAAATTTTTTGATAACTAGTTTTGACACAAGACCTTTCCTCTCTGCCAAATAATGCTCTGCACCAAGAAGAAGAAATAGTGTTCCTAGTTTGTCATTCACTTGAGAAAAACAAAGAAAGAATGGGGATTGAATAATGTCAATGTCTCTTTATTATCTAGAGAACTAGCGTTTCTTCACAAACTAAAATGTTTATTTATTACTGGCAATAGCTTTGACTGGTTGTTGGTCCATTTAAGTCTTCCGCCTCATGTTCTGGAGGAGCCAAACTGATTTTTATTAAGACATTAGTTTAATTAAGAAAAACTGAGTTTTATTAAGACATTACACATATAGCTCTGGAGCAGCTCACACACCTAGGGTGTATTCACTAGGAACCAAACAGAAGCAAATGGAACAAAACGGGGAGGGACCTACCTGAATTTGTCCAATAGAAACTCTTATTTTTCGTTGCAAAACGTTTTGGACTAATGATTACACAACTGATTAAACATATTGCATTGTAAACTGAAGCCCATGATAAGCAGTTTTGGGAGTCAAGTGTGTTGGTAGAGTGTGGCAATAAAGTGCGTCAATCAGATCCCTGGGGATGGTTGTTCAAAATGTATCTGATTGGATTACCCCTATCGGATAGGATTATAATAGTTTTTTTTCCAAAACTGAAAAATAGGATTCTGATCCTCCGGATAGGGATAAGGATTTGGTCATCCAATCTGACCTTTAAATCAGGGATTGTAGGTCATTTAGCATTTTTCAAAACTCAAAGGTAGTGATTAGGATAGTTTTGATCATCTCGATTCCACTAGGAGGGTGGATTTAGAAAGGTGAAAGGCACTACAACCAAGAAATATCAATGTAACTCAAGGGAGCTTTATCAAAAACGTTTTTCCATCTGAAAACCAAAGGTTCATTATATTAAATGTCCCCGAGCTGACATGGTAAAAATCCATCGTTCTGCCCCTGAACAAGGCAGTTAACCCACTGTTCCCTGGTAGGACATCATTGTAAATAAGAATGTGTTCTTAACTGGCTTGCCTAGTTAAAAAAAAAAGGTAAAAAAATTAATGAAATTGACCTCAGTATAGGTAAGCCAATGTGGTCAGTTGTTATATTGAGAAGTGTCAAATAAATACATCCATTTACTTATAAGTGAAATGCAGGCTCTACTATTTTGAATCAAGGTACATTATTCATGTAGTTTAACTCATGTCTGTTTCTCTATGACAATGAAGTAGTAACACAACCTGTCCAGTAGATGGCGAGGTGTAGGTCTGTTCAAAGCACTGAACATCTGGATTCTGTGACCTTGATATTGTGGTATCCGGATCAGAACGATCCTATCCAATTATTTTCTGGAAAATCGGTTCAAAAACAGACAGATCGATTTGGTCCGGGATAGCAAAAATGAGGATTACAGAATCCGGATCATTCTGATCCCCCAAAATGTTTTGAAAAACCGTTCCGAGGACTGGAGTTTGCCTATCCTTGGTCTGGAGAATGCCAGGCTATGCCTAAACCATGCCTTACGTTGGTCTGGTGTGCATTAGTATTACCGGCCTATATGACATGTCATTATTTTTCATGTTGACATTGTGAATCAATTATATTAAATGTGTGCATTTTTAAAGTGAGATTAGCTGGCTAAATATGACCACTTTGAGCGCGCTAAAGTTAACTAGCTACGCATCGTCAGGCCCAGCCTAGTAATAGTGGACGACTTTTCCAGGAACTGTGCTATAATACTCACCTTTACACATTGAAGGCCTGCCATTGGGTGACAGGAGCTATATAGCTATGCCTACTCAGTCGGTTACATTTACACTACGGAGAAAACGCTTTTGATAGCTGGGTTCAGCAGCTGCTCGTCTCCAACACAGTATCGACGTTTTTAGGGAACCTTTTTTATAACTACGTTTTGATTTCCGCATTTCTACACTTTTTTGTAACTACGTTTTGACTTCCGCATTTCTACACTTGTTTTACTGTTAGGTGTTGTAGCACCATCTGCTGGAAATTTGGAGGATTGATCACCAGGGAACTCCTGTCATGATCCCAGTTTGTCTTTATACGGTGCACACAGGCCAGTCGGAGAGCAGTCCAGACCCATCTGCGCTGCTCTGCAACACAAAAACAGGACCGTCTTTAGGACTACTTGGCGCTTCACGGATGGTGAATTATCCTGCCGAACGTCTATTGAATAGCTATTGTTTTGGTTGTAAGGAAATTCCTTTTTCATTATTTTCTCATAATGTCTGCCACTGAAGAGAGGTAAGAATTCCTGATATTGTTGGTTTAATTTGCGTAACAGATTGATTACATGATATGAACAACATTTAGCAAATATATTCATTAATATTGCAAACTTAATGTATGGTGAAATATGCTGCTGTCTAAAAACAGGAATATCTTACTTTTTACAGAGCAACAACACTTTTGCAGCTATTCTGTTGGTGTAATTCCTACAATAATTAATGCTGTTTTTTTAAGGGTGAGATTGTGCACTTCAACATATTGTTCTATTACAGATAGCTAGCTACTTAAAGTGATTGTTATTTGAAGTTTAAACAAATATATATCCTGTGACCTGTGTATCTGATAATAATGACTCGTGTAGGTCACCAGGTATAATATCCAATTTGTGAAAAGTACATGCATTCAAAACAGGGATAACATCTGTAGACAGACGGTCTGAAACCCGTGTTGCCCATTGTTCCTCAAAACAGGGATAACATCTGTAGACAGACGGTCTGAAACCCGTGTTGCCCATTGTTCCTCAAAACAGGGATAACATCTGTAGACAGACGGTCTGAAACCCGTGTTGCCCATTGTTCCTCAAAACAGTGCATCATGCATGCCTCAGGAATCACTTTTATTGACTACTGGCTCAACAGCTTCATTTGAATGATTAATGAACCACTATCGAATGACAAAATATCAATAGCAAATCCATCTCCATTTTACATCACTGAAACATAGTTTTGTTCTTTGCATAGAGTAGTTTCTTTCCAACATTTTTTTCCTTCAATCTCCTTTTTTAAACATTACAAGCATTTCGCTACACCCGCAATAACATCTGCTAAACATGTGTATGTGACCAATACAATTTGATTTGATTCACAGCACATAGTAGGGCTATGAGAATCTCTGCCACAGCACAATTCCAGCCAAAAGCAGCAATTTCTGCATAAAGCAGCAGTTGTGTAACAGGGACAGATCCTGGATCTGTCCCTGTTACACAACTGCTGCTTTATGCAGACTCCTCCCCCCTAGAGAATTAGATAAGCCACTTAGAAATAGTACCCTTGCTTGAATGGATAGTAGACTCTCTCCTCCCACAGTGCAGCACACTGAGATGTTGTTAATAATATGTGGGTGGTCAGTTAGATGGACCTGAGCCCTACTTTTCTAGAAAGTTCTATAGGTGTCTTGTTGTGATGTGTTGTCAGTATACAGCACAGGAGTGGTACCTTAATTGGGAAGGACGGGCTCGTGGTAATGGCTGGAGCGGAGTCAGTGGAATGGTATCAAATACATGTGTTTCATGCCATTCCATTTGCTCCGTTCCGGACATTATTATGAGCCGTCCTCCCCATCAGCAGCCTCCACTGGTATATAGGTCAGGTTAGAGGTTACATGTCCACTAGCACACACTAGGTCATGGTTTCCTAGCCAGGCTCTTAATTCCTGACCTAATTCCCTCTCTGCCAGTGAGCTGTAAATAATGAGTTTTTTAAAGGTTGGTTTAGTACAATAATAGAAACATGTTACTCGTTTTGAGTGTGCATGCCAAATGTGGGGTGTTTTGAGTGAACAAACTCTGCTGACATTCTTCATTACATTTTTAATTGGAAGTACAATAGGCTACGTAGCTTTAATCCCAGCCTGCATATACAGTACAATAGCACTCTGAGGTGAAAGTATTTTCTGGGTCAGGCTAGTGTCTCTACTGTTTTTATTTGAACTGGTACCCTATGCTAACTGACCATCCCATCCAAAGCCACTTATATTACAATAACTTTAGCATGACTTAGCCAACCTCACCTTGTTGTTCTGTGTACCGCCAGTCCCATGTTGGTGTCGTATATGGGCTGCTCCAAACGCCAGGCTCCAGGGCCTCTGTGGTGCTCCTGATGCCCCTCACCCACCGCTGAAGATCCCAGGTGGGCGAGGGACTGGCAGGGATCCCCCTCTCCATGTGCTCCTTCACAAAGTGAGTCCCTATAGGGCCCCATCCCAATAGCCAAACAATGTATTCTTCCTCTATTGAAGTTATCAATCAAAGACCTGAGAGAATTGGATTGGTTAAAGCAATGGGGTTAGAAACATAAATTTCACTCATCCAAACACATAGGTCATTAAGGGAAGAAATTAGGAAGGATGTCTGTTTTAATAACCATGAGGATATTACAAAGATGAATGTTTAAAATTAGCACATTTTGTCAAAAAATACATTGCATCGTACTGTTTAGCTTTATAGCCATAAGCCCACAGGCACTTCACTTGATGCTCCATCTACCATTTGAGAGACTGCAGTCGGTTTACATGGTCTGTTTAGCTACTTGTTAACACGTTCAGGGATGTGGGTCACTGTGTCAGGTGCCAAAACCCACTCTCGTTAACCCAGAACGCTAGTGAACCACAAAATGACACGAGCCCAAAGATACTCAGCATTCCTACACACGCCCAAAAGCATGCTCTTAAAGTTAGGTTAATCCTTGCTACTTTTAGTAGTGAACAAGTGACCCTTGTAAACAAGGACAAGTTTCATCCTAGACTGCCTGGAATTAGTCAAAATGGGAGAACAGGCAGAGAATGGCTTGAATATCCCTGTGTGTAATTTACAGGTTATTGTCAATATGTGTATCAGGTTAATGTCACTATGTGTACATGTTAATGTCACTATGTGTATCAGGTTAATGTCACTATGTGTATAGGTTAATGTCACTATGTGTACAGGTTAATGTCACTATGTGTGCAGGTAAATGTCACTATGTGTACAGGTTAATGTCACTATGTGTACAGGTTAATGTCGCTATGTGTACAGGTTAATGTCGCTATGTGTACAGGTTAATGTCGCTATGTG
Source organism: Oncorhynchus kisutch (assembly GCF_002021735.2). NCBI lineage: Eukaryota > Metazoa > Chordata > Actinopteri > Salmoniformes > Salmonidae > Oncorhynchus > Oncorhynchus kisutch. The sequence continues at coordinate 6,653,449 of NW_022261980.1, read as the reverse complement.
TATAGGTTAATGTCACTATGTATACAGGTTAATGTCGCTATGTGTATAGGTTAATGTCACTATGTGTACAGGTTAATGTCACTATGTGTACAGGCTAATGTCACTATGTGTACAGGTTAATGTCACTATGTGTACAGGTTAATGTCACTATGTGTACAGGTTAATGTCACTATGTGTACAGGTTAATGTCACTATGTGTACAGGCTAATGTCACTATGTGTACAGGTTAATGTCACTATGTGTATAAGTTAATGTCAGTCACTGTGTCGATCAAACAACAATGGTGAAGAGAGTCATTCTGCTGGAGGTCCATTGGTTAGAAAAATTTTTACGCTCATAGGCAATAATCATAACAACAGGATTCCCTTACTGAGATAGATGCTAGATCAGGCTAAAGTGTAACCGATCTAGTTCCTAGATAGAAAGCTGACAAAGACATATGTTATGGGTCAAAACCTTGTCCATCTAATAACTGTGGAAGATCTGTATCGAATAGTGTTCCAACACGTTTTGCTTCCCTCTCTCAGGATGGAAGGCTGACAGTGACCCAGGTGACCTCTGTGCGTGGATCTCTCCCCATCCTGCACTTTCACTACCAGCTGAGCGAGCAACGCAATGCATGCTGGGAGACTATGTTCACCTCAGACAGCCTCTTCCTGGAGATCCCAGAGGGGTCACTCCCTGAGGGCAGCAAAGAGGGGTGAGGAGGAACTGCCATCTATCCTTGCTGGCTTTATAGTCATGCATACATACACCTGTTATAACCATGCATTATGCCATCAGTAAGGCTGGAATTAAGTATAAAAAAATACATTTTTCAGATTTTAAATAAAAAACGTGCACTTTAAAACAACAACAAACAAACAAATTATTATTTACGATTATTTACGATGACGGCCTGTGATGGGGGCTGGGATTAGAAATAAAATGTAGGACAAAACACGCATCACGACAAGAGACACCACTACATAAAGAGAGACCTAAGACAACAACACAACATGACAACACAGCATGGCAGCAACACATGACAACACAGCATGGTAGCAACACAACATGACAACACAGCAGGTTAGCAACACAACATGACAACATGGTAGTAGCACAAACATGGTACAAGCATTGTTGGGGACAGACAACAGCACAAAGGGCCTAAAAGGTAGAGACAACAATACAGCACCTGAAGCAGCCACAAGTGTCAGTAAGAGTGTCCATGATTCAAATGTAGTGATGGAGATAAAACGGTCCAGTTTGAGTGTTTTTTGCAGCTCGTTCCAAATGTTAAAGAACATCTAGCCGCTCGAGAGCACCCTTACCTGCCGATCTATAAATTACGTCTCCGTAATCTAGCATGGGTAGAGGGTGAGGAGCGATTGTGATAGAGGAAACAAAGTCTAGATTTAACTTTAGCCTGCAGCTGTATATGTGCTGTACTGGGTGGAGCCACAGAGGACTACTTTGGGAGAATCCTGCATATTACAGTGTACATGAGTATGGAAGGGAACACAAAGGAGCAACACTTACATTTGAGATACACCCCTACCTTCTTTCCCCTCTTCTCTCTTATCAGACTCACCAGTCTCCTCATGTTCTCGGAAGAAAAGTTAGGAGTCAGCCATGTGTTTCTGTGGTTCTCGAAAAGCAGAGTGGATCAAGGTATGTCGAAGTCTAGACACATTTTCTTTCATGTGTAGTGTATACATCTAGCACTTCTTTGGACACTGTTAACAAACCTCCAAACGAGCATCAATGCCATACAACACTCCATCCGTGGCCTCCAACTGCTCTTAAATGCTAGTAAAACTAAATGCATGCTTTTCAACCGTTCGCCGTCCAAAATTAAATCTAGAATCTGCTTCCTATTTCGCAACCTCCTTCACTCACGCCGCCAAAACATGCCCTCGTAAAACTGACTATCCTACCGATCCTCTACTTCGGCGATGTCATTTACAAAATAGCCTCCAACACTCTACTCAGCAAACTGGATGCAGTCTATCACAGTGCCATCCGTTTTGACAACCAAAGCCCCATATACCACCCACCACTGCGACCTGTATGCTCTCGTTGGCTGGCCCTCGCTGCATATTCGTCGCCAGACCCACTGGCTCCAGGTCATCTATAAGTCTTTGTTAGGTAAAGCTCTGCCTTATCTCAGCTCTCTGGTCACTATAACAACACCCACTCGTAGTATGCGCTCCAGCAGGTATATCTCACTGGTCATCCCTTAAGCCAACACCTCACCTTTCCTTCCAGTTCTCTGCTAGTGACTGGAACGAATTGCAAAAATTACTGAAGTTGGAGACTTATATTTCCCTCACCAACTTTCAACATCAGCAATCTGAGCAGTTAACCGATCACTGCAGCTGTACATAGTCCATCTGTAAATAGCCCATCCAATCTTCCTACCTCATCCCCATATTGTTTTTATTTACTTTTCTGCTCTTTTGCACACCAGTATTTCTACTTGCACATCATCATCTGCACATCTATCACTCGTGTTAATTTACTAAATTGTAATTACCTCGCTAGTATGGCCTATTTATTGCCTTACCTCCTCACGCCATTTGCACACACGGTACTAAGACTTATATAGACTTTTTCCCCCCTATTGTGTTATTGACTGTGCGCTTGTTTATTCCATGTGTTGTTTGTGTCGCACTGCTCTGCTTTATCAGTTGTAAATGAGAACTTGTTCTCAACTAATCTACCTGGTTAAATAAAGATGAAATAAAAAAAATAAAAAGTGCTTTATATTAGACACATTATTCAATTAGTTGAAAGATTAATTGATAAAAATTAGTGACTTCTAACCATACTAGTGTTAAAACATCAGGAATAATGCAACGTGCACACTAAAATTGAAAAAGGGAAACTGAATTTAGATGGTCTGAACAGTCACGTTAACAATCCTGTTTTCTACGTCTTTCCAGCACTTCTTACCAGGACTTTCCACTACATAGGGTTTGAGATAGTGAAACCAGGCCACCCTCTGATACCACCCCGAGCAGACCTTGTGTTTTTGGGCTACTCCATGAGTCCAACATGCCCAGAGTCAGAGGAAGATTGATGTTTGGGTTGATCAGGAGGGGATCACTCATCTTTGCTCTGACCCAATAGTCTCTTTTCCATGCCTAACTGACCTTTTATGTTTTTTTCCTGTGGTGGTGATAGGAAACAAGAAAAGGAATCTATTTAAGCATATTGGGACAAGACCCGCCTCTCTCTTCCTCTCTGCACTTCTCATATGTAGTGCTGTAGTCATGATGGAGAGCAAGCCATTAATTATGTAGACCTCTTCAGTGATAGAACCTTCAAGGAGATAACCAAAAGGATTGAACCTATTAGGCGGCTGCGTTCTTGACGTCTTGCATGTTATCGCCTGTGTGGCTCAGTTGGTAGAGCAGGGTTGTGGGTTCGATTCCCCCTGAGGAACAGTGTGAAAAAGGATTTGAAGTATTTTTGCATAAAAGCATCTGCTAAATGACTAAACTGTAAATGTTGCCACATCTTCTAGTACAAGTGGGACACTCAGTGCTAAAAATATTAACTTCAACTCCACAGTGCAGCTAAAGGCGAGGGACTGTGATAATATAAAACAGTGTACTGGAAGAGGGGGCTAAGGGCAATATGGCACATATTGGAATCTAGACTTCTGGATAATTAAATTACGGGTACGCTTTCAGGACTATTTCTTTGACTGAACCGCTGCAACAAATGTATTTTAAAGTGCAAATGTCTCTGTCTTGAATTGAGTGATTGATCCATGTAAACTCCCATTATTGACAGATTTAGCAGAGGTCAGGGGAGCACTTAATACATACTGTGTACTGGACTCACTTTCCATTCTGCTTGTGCATTCAGTTGAGAAGATTAGGCTGCACGTGTGAAAGCAAGAACCTACATTCCCCTGTTGCTGATACAACTTACATACTATGCACACACTCTTCCTACTATTGTGTCCTAGAATTTCTATATACATTTTAGATTTCCATGTTCATGTAATGACACTAAACATGGAATAAAATTCCTGTTATACCTCTGTTCTTGTCAGTATTGTGTTTTGGAACTTAACATTAGTTAACAGCCCATGTGTAATGATGTGAATCCAAGTATATTGCATATAAGTATATTGGTTGTTCTAAGTGAAACAAGCTGAACTTAATAACAAGTGCTTTAAAATGTTTTGCTACTGTGTGCCCTACTGAACATGACCCAGTTCACAACAGTGAAATTCTCTAAACAATCAGGACATACCCTGTGGCATTAATCTTTCCCTTGCCTTGGCCTTTTTTTGGGGGGGGGGGGGTTTACTGCAGTATTTCTGAGAAGTCTGCCTGGATACACAATAGTTATCACACCATAATAAAACTAGAGATTCTATCAGCACATTTGGTTTCAATATTTTAATAAAGAAAAAGACAAACAGGCGCATAACACATTACGGGATTTTTTTAGGAAAGTATGCATTCTAAATATGTGTTTATTTGTCCTTCTCCTTCTGTTCTTTGTCTTTCTTGTCCTTCTCGGCCTTGGCTTCTTCAGCCTCGTGTCGTTTGATCAGCTCCTCCACCTCTTTCTGTTTCAGCACCTTGATCTTGGTCTTTCCGTCTTCTCGCGTCAGGGTGGCTATTTCCACTGGGGAGGTCAAGATATCCATGAGTCATACAGTCTTATGTTCATATCTCAGGCTGCATTACAGATGTATCGCTTAATATGAATATCTCTAGACACACAACATATTTATTATACACAGTATGTGTGCATGATGTACAACAGCTGATGATGTCTAATGTTTTAGACATCATCATCACTAGCCTACTCTCCATAGAACAGCTGTGAATTAGGATAACACTGTCCCACTCTACACAACATCTCCAGTCTGTGTTTACTCAGTGTGCTCCAAGGCAGGACGGGTTCAGGAGTTGTTTAGAACGGTGATGTCAGGTGTAGATCTTACCTTTCTCCGCCGAGAGCTTGCTGACGTCCATGGTCTTGTTCAGGACTTTGACGGCCAACGCCAGGGCAGAGGACAGCGACATTTCACCCTCTTTGAAATCCTGCTTCAACATGGACACTGCAGCCTGGGGGGCAGAGAAGACAACTTGATGATTTATACAAAAGGGTGGATCTAATCCTGAACGCTGATTGGTTAAAATCGTTTTCCAGCCAGTGTCTATTCCACAAGTTACCGCAGGTTAAAACCTCAGTACCACTCGATGAGATAATTGTGTTTAGTTTCATTGAGAGGGAGTATGCCACTTAGGCAGCCATAAGTCTGACATCCAGAAAAGGAGCTGAATTATTGAAATATTATGCCATAAAAGTATCAGCTATATGTTAATTCCCAGTCAACACTGTAGCACCATCTACTGTGACGTTTCACGTCTTTACTTTGTGGCAATGCTGCTGCCTAAACGTGTGCATTGTGCCAATGTTGATGACAGCAAACAGGCTTACCGCACTGTTGTTTCCGATGCAAGTAGCCTTCCAGCCTCCATAGTTCCCACTGGGGTCACTCTGGTACAGCTGGAAGCCGTAGTGTTTGTCCCAGCCCATGTACAGCAGAGACACTCCAAACGGCCTCTTCCCTGAAGACACACAACATCAAATACAATCAAACCTGTGCTTACACTAACTGTACTCTAATGACTCTGGTATGTTCTTTTCCCACACAGCCCTTTGGTCCAATATGGTTTCAGCAACAGTGTAACCAGGGTGGTGTTTACTAGAGAACCCAACTGAGGTGTTAATGTCATTTGTCTTATAGCTAACCTCCAAATTGTGTGTAGGCCTGTTTGATGTCACACAACGCTGTCACCAACTGCTCACAGGGGATTGGCTCCTGGTACTGCAGTAGATATCTGTGTGAATTAAATAACACATACACATCATCTGTCAGACAAACAGACACGGTGCTAGATTACTAGAGATGCCTTGTTGGTCTTTCACTAACACTGTACATTGCATTGTATACAAATGAATGAACAAATGGGTCACAGGTAGAGACCGTGGACTTTACTACCCAACGTACCTCTGTGCTATTAGCCTCAGTTCATTGGTTAGAACGTTAGCATCGGAGGTGATTCCGGCAACACTGCAAGCCATGTCTCTGAAAGGATAAAGGTTACGACACCAAATCACAGAGCAGCCCATGGGTATAATGTAGCAGCATGTACCAGCTTCAGAGTAGGAGTGCTGATCTAGGATCAGTTTCTCTGATCATAATTATCATAATAATAATGCAGACCTGATCCTAGATCAACACTCCTAGTCTTGAGACGCTTTATGAGAAGATCCTGATCTGTCTTGTTGGCATGCTAATAGCAGTGCTACATATAAGCCTGGCAAGAGAGACTATGGTCATACTCACTCATTGAGCTTGTAGATCTTCTCTGAGAAGAAAACCTCATCAAGCAGCTTGTGGATGTTCCGTCTCTCTGCAGCCAACAGCACTCCGTCATTGGCTAAAATCCCAAGACATGAGCCGGCGTGGCCAATAGCCTCCATGGCATACTCCACCTGATATAAGCGTCCTGTAAAACAGCAACAATGAATTGTTATGGTTGGTCAGAGGAGAACACTTGACAATATAGTATTGAATGTGATGGTAACATTGATTATGGACAGTACATCGTTATTAGAAAGATAACACTTGCCTTCAGGTGAGAAAATGGTCGTCCGGGAATCATATCTACGAGACTACAAAAACAAATAAGTTTTAACAATTTCCCAAGAAAGCACCAAAGTAAAAGTTGCAAGGTAGTCAATTGCATCACATTAAACATGTACAGGTAAGTGCCAAAATAAAGGAAACACGAGTAAATGAGAGATACAAGGTATATTGAAAGCAGGTGCTTTAACAGATGTGGTTCCCGAGTTAATTAAGCAAATAAAATAAAAAGTACCCTGTTTTTTTGGCTACCATGGCTAGAAGAGATCTCAGTGTCTGAAAGAGGGGTCTCAAAGGAGCATAGGGGGTTTAAAGGGTGTGTGTGTGTGTGTGTGTCTCAGTCACCAGATCTCAACCCAATTGAAGACTTACGGGAGATTCTGGACAGGTGCCTGAGACCACCATTAAACAAAACAACAAATGATGGAAGTTCTCATAGAAGTATGGTGTCACATCCCTCCAATAGAGCTCCAGACACTTGTAGAATCTATGCCATGGGGCATTGCGCTGTTCTGGCCGCTCGTGGTGGTCCAGCACCCTATTAAAGTTGCACTATGAAGAAATCACTCCGCCATTTCCTGGTTGCTAAAACTAATTGTTTGCCTAATTTTAGTTTGACAAAATAAGCTATAGTGTAGAGCCCTCAAACTCAACTCTGGACCTCGACGCCAGTTCCACTACTATTTTTTTTCTTTCACTTCCATTGTCGCTCTCTGGTCAGACTGATTTAGACCTGGAACACCAGGTGGGTGAAGTTAATTATTAGGTAGAACAGAAAACCAGCAGGCTCCAGACCTTGTAGGGTCAGAGTTGAATATCCCTGGTGTAGAGAATCATTGTACCATCTAAACCACTGTGAAATATATTTTCCATAACTAAAAATATTGTATTTTCAGCTGTTTGAAACTGGTACAAAACAGAAAGTAAAAGATGCAAAAACAAAACGTAACGGAAAAAAGCATTGAAATAACGCACATAGAACAGATCTACTGCTTCTTAGACTTGCTTTGAAGTAGAATGATACATCTATAACTCACATTTCTGTGAATTTGGTCGGGTCGCCCAAAAAGTTACATATTGCCACTTTAAGACACTATGTTGGTGTTTCCTTTATTTTTGAAGTTACTTGTACATTACAGAAAGCGACGTTAACGTAGCTAGCTACTTACCATGATTCAGCCTGCCTGTAAAATAAAACCTGCGAAACAAATAATTCCAACAATATTAATGAAGTTCCATAATCAAAGCTCAAAACAATAAGTGTTGCTGTCAAAAGGGGCATGGCAAATCATGACTACTGTTTATTAGACAGGGGCTGGTAAGTTAGCGAACTATATTATTTGATTAAAGTATAGCTAGCTAGCCAATTAGAAAGTTAACATATAGCTACAGTAGTAGCTCAATTAGCTAGAGTAACGTTAGTCAGCAAACGTTAGCGAGTTAACGTTAGTTCATTCATACAAGGCAAATGTTAAACAGAAATATGCTTGCTAGCTAGCATGCTAACCCTTAGCTAGCTAACTTCACAATGACTGGATAGGCTAGCTGACTTTTGGCGCCGTTTTAACAAGAAGTCACTTTTTAGCAATTTATGATATTTTTATAGTAACATGTAGCTAAAAAGACAGGAATATAAAACAGTTATTTACCTTAGCTAGCCTGATGCTGTAGTTTGTTGCTGACACACCGCTGGGAAGCAAGCAAGAATAACTAAGAACTTCCGGGTCCGGTATTTTTTGGAGTCCTTCAGAATAAAAGTTCAGTCCTATATACTTTGTAAATTAATAATTACGGTGTAAATGTGCACAATTAATTATATTTTATACTAGTTATCATACAAAGAAAAATGTAAAGTATTTCTATAAGATATGTCATTTATTTATTTTATACATATTGCACAATAAAGAGTTATCTGTAGTAAGAATGGGGGGGTCCATTCTACTCAGGGACACTTCACGTTTCCTCTGGGTGTAAACCAGTGGAGGCTATTCAGAGGAGGAAGGGAAGGACCATCCTCAATGAATTTCAACAAAATAAAAATTGTGAAACATTGCATTTATATTTTTTTTTAGAAAGAACTATACTAAATATATTCACGTCACCAAATAATCTATGAAAACACACTGTTTTGCAATGAAGGTCTTCAGTAGCCTCAGCAGCACTCTGCAAGGTAGCACCATGGTGTAGACAGAGGACAGCTAGCTTCTGTCCTCCTCTGACTTCAATACAAAACCTTGGAGGCTCATGGTTCTCACCCCCTTTATAAAAAACTTTTTTATTTATTAACAACAAATCAGTACAGAAAGTACAGGAGGGAACACAAGTATATATAGATGATATACAATGGACAATCGAGCTAGGGGGTACAATATCACATTACAATTACACAAGGACCTTAAGGGACATACATACACTTACAATTCTAACAGCTTTTTTGTTAGTAGAGTATTTAACTGTCTAAAATACAGTTCAATTTATTTTTGTAGGGTAAGAAAATTAGTTTTTTTGTTTGTAAATTTACATTTGTGTATATGAAATTTGGCCAAAAGAATAATGAAATTAATTACATTAAAAAAAAAAAATCTATCATATGTAAAGAATCCAAGCAGTACATCTCTCCACAATAGTGTAAAATCTTCATAAATGTGTTCAATTATAAATCTACTGATGTCTTGCCACAGTTTTCTTACATGAATAAAATGCCAAAAAAAGATGCAACACTGTTTCTGGGTGGTCATTACAAAAGGAGCTATTTGAGTTGAAGTTTTCCTTAAACTTCTTCATATAGTGGTTGGCAGGATAACATTTATGAATAATTTAAAAGGAAACTTCCTTAATTTTGTTCACAAGTAGGTACGTGTGTGGCAACATCCAAACTTTTTTCCAACAGATATTATCAATGAATCCATTCCAATAAGGCATAACATAAGGTATACAACATCCTGCTGAAACAAGGTTCGTATCGATCTGTTGTTGAATGGACCATAAGAGAAACAAATCTTTCCTACTGATGAGACAACAGGGTCAATAGACGGTAGGCTCTGAGGGTCAGGTCTTGACACGTTCCTGAATAACAGAGCAACACCTGAAGGTATGGCATCTAAAACAATTGCAAAATCTTTAGGTGTAACAGGGAACTTGTAAAGTGAAATAAGAATAAGAATTCCTTATAACTGTGTAAAAGACCCTCTGGTTCTCACCCCCTTCCATTATTTACACAGTAATTATGACAACTTCTGAACGATGTACTCCAACCTATCAGATCTCTTGCAGCATGAACTGACATGTTCTCCACCCAATCAAAGGATCAGAGAATGCATCTAGTACTGAAAGCATAGCTAGCACTGAAGTGCATAAAATGTTGTGAGTAGTTAGCAATCGTATATTAGCAATGTATGTTATTAGTAACTACTGTTGTTGGTTTGGCGTCAAATAAGCCACTCTTTATGTGTTATTTGCCGAATCTCAGTTTTCCATGTGGGTTTTATGATGTAATGTCAACTTTATACATTTATATCCCGGAAACATTCAATTTCCAACTCACCCACAGCAATTCTCCATAAATCTGCTGTGGATGACCCAGAATCCCATACCTTTATCACTCAGTGTATTATACAATGTAAACACACTACTCTACCAGGAGGTGGCATAATACCCAATTTTATGCAGGAATTTCAACAATTTAACTGCACCGTTACAGAGGCAAGAGTGTGCAAGGCGTTATTGTCTGTCTGTTACCTTGATTACTCTAATTTCTCTCGACCAGTGCGCCTACACTTTAATTTGTAGGCTAGGTTGAAGCAACCTCACGATGGGTATAGGGAATATTTGAGTATCATGTAGTAACCTAAACCTATCGATGTTACATTGAGTTGGGTGAATGGAATATGAATGACAGTCATCCAATATGATGTAATAGAAATAAGGCCATGCTCATTAAAAAAATAAGTTTTCCCTCATCTTAAAGGTAAACTGTGTTGATTTGGAAATTAAAGGTGAGTAGAATGGACCTCCTTTTTACTACTGCGACACAACGTACAGATAATTGTGTACGGTGCAATATGTATTGTCATTATGAAAAAACGATTGGATTCAAACTGATTGGCCACTTTAGGGGATGATTAGCAGCGACGCTTATCTCGTGTAATGCCGCGTTCAAAACAATGGGGAACTCTAAAAAATACGAGGTAAAATCAAGTCCCATTTATTTTGAATCCACGGAAGTCGGAGATTTCACTTTTGTATATTATCTACTTCACTTGCTTTGGAAATGTTAACATATGCCAAAGAAGCCCCTTGAATTGAATTGATTTCCGAGTTGTTTTGAACGCGGCACAATCTGTGGATTTGGAAACTAAAAGTCTTCCTGAGTAGAATGGACCCCCTTTTACTGCGACACAAAGCACATGAAATGTTGTACTACTGTGCAGTGTGTTCAATATGAAAAACTTACTGAATATTATGCAATACAAATGGACTAATTAACAATGGGATTTAAACGTGTTTTCTAAAGTTGATTATTGTAATTATACGAAATATATTATTATTGCTATTATTATTAATAGTAGAATAAATCATATTTTCTTATTTGTATTACGTTAAGACCTGACCCATGATAACTATCTAATAATCATTATTTTTTGTAAATGCTGTTAACAATAATGTAAATTATAAACATTTATTTGTCCTATGAAGGCGATTCACTTTATTACATTTTTCATATAGTTAAACTGAAATTCTAAGTCTGCAAACATTTCCTCATAAAATGTTACGAATTTCGACCATTTGTATTATTTTTCATTGCGGGACTGATTTTGAAGGAAAAGCGCCGAGGTTACGGCCTTATTCTTGCTAGGTTTTACTTATTTCTGTTGGCTGAACGGAGGTCTGACACACGGGGCATGGAGTTTAGAAAACACTATATCTCATTGGGGTCCATTGTTTGTAATCTATGTATGCTTGTGTTCCCTCATGTGCTTTATGTATTGATTTGTTGTTAATAAAAAATATATTAAAAAAATAAAATAAAAAATAAAAAAAATAAAAAATAAACTATATCTCATTGGCAAAGTACCGGTCGAAGAAAATAGGTTACAGCGCCATCTATCGTCAAGGTGGTGTCTCTGTGATAGCGCAGTACAGTAGAGGAGAAAAGTTCAATTATTACAAAACCCCCTGGCTTGCTGAGCAAAACGAGAAAAAAAACGAAAAAAACGCCACCTGCTGGAAACCACAAATGTTTTCCCAGTAACCTCTGGCGTTGCCTCTTCCTCTCTGGTTTAGTTCTCCAACATATCATCAAATCATAACCCGGACAGGTAGCTCTAAATTCGGTATCGCTTTCCTCACCTGCTGATATGGAATTGCTATTCCGACTATGTACATAATATTTTGATATACATTTGTCCAACGAGGTAAGTTAACGTTTGCTTGTTTCAAATAGTTAACTGTTAGCCTGCTTGCTAGCAAGGAAATCAACCAACGCATAGCTGGCTAGCTAACGACTGGATGCATTATTATTAGCCAGCTAGCTAGCCAATTTGTGGTTACATACAGTCTGACCTACTGTTTACACATGCACAAGTATTCAACCTATGCATTGTTAGTTAGCTACTATTTCAGTGTTATTTCCGGATTGCGCGATTGACAATAGGCTCATTGGTTTAGGGAACATTGTGTCCTGTGACCTGCAACTAGCAGTAGCTTGTAATGTTAGCGCATAACTACTTCAGCTAGAGAGCACATTATGCGATCTGTTTTTACCTTGTCAGGCTTTTAATAACATAGTCATGACTGCTACGAAGCAGTACAGTGTGTGTATGACCTTTGATCCTTCCTAACACAAACCCAGTCAGTTTAGACATCGCTCATTTCCCAAGGAGACTTGGGAGATAATGAGTGACACACCACACAACACAGGCCTTGTTTTCTGATGTAGTCGTTTGTGAATCATTGTCATGATACTGGTACAACCTTCAGACCTACTGCCATCTTTAATTCATTAAGTTGATGCATTCAAGACTTCAAATGTTGTGCTACCTCGTGGAGGAAACCGTTGACAGTGTTGTGTGGTCTGTATTTCCCCAGGTAGAGGCTAGTCTGATGAGGGGGCTCTCCAGAAAGGCAGGATGCAACAGAACAGGAACATCCAGATCATTGAATGGGAGGACCTGGACAAGAGGAAGTTCTACTCCTTCGGGGTATTCATGACCATGACCATCCGGGCCACCGTCTACCCGGCCACCCTCATCCGCACCAGGCTGCAAGTGCAGAAGGGTAAGTCGCTCTACAACGGGACCTTCGATGCCTTCTTCAAGATCCTGCGGGCCGAGGGCGTGCGGGGCCTCTACCGCGGCTTCATGGTCAACACCTTCACTCTCATATCGGGCCAGGCTTACATCACCACCTACGAGCTGGTGAGGAAATACGTCTCCAACTATTCCAAGGACAATACCGTCAAGTCTCTGGTGGCAGGTGGCGCGGCGTCCCTGGTGGCACAAACCATCACTGTCCCCATAGACGTGATTTCCCAGCAGCTGATGATGCAGGGCCAAGGGAAGCACCTGACTCGCTTCCGGGTCAAGGTCAAAACGGAGGCTGACGGGAAGACAAAAATGGCATTTGGCCAAACCAGGAACATGATTGCTCAGATCTTTGCGGCCGACGGTTTCCGAGGCTTCTACAGGGGATATGTGGCCTCCCTTCTAACATACATCCCAAATAGCGCGGTCTGGTGGCCTTTTTATCACTTTTACGCAGGTAAAAAGGAGTGTTTACAAGGGTATTTAAAGGACCGAGTTCCCGGACACGGGTTAAGCCTGGTCCTGGACAAAGCGCTTCATTGAGCTTTGAGTCCTGGGGTAGGCTTTATCCGGGAAACCGTCCCTTAATGTTATTATTAGTATTTTCTTCAAGAAGGGTCGGAGATGAATAATGTCTTATATCTTTATAGTCCCTATAGTCAACATACATTGTCTATAAGTAGCATTTCAAAGCACAAATCTTCCACAACGTTTCACAGAACAGCTATCCAAAATGGCGCCCAGTGACTGCCCTCATCTACTACTCCAAGCCATGGCCGGACCACTAGCTGCTGCGACTGCTTCCACTGTCACCAACCCCATGGATGTGGTCAGAGCTAGAGTGCAGGTAGAGTGCAACTTCAGCTAAAAGCACTAGTGGAATGTAATGGGGTAAAGGGTCTGTTTGGATAGCCACATGTGGCCATCCTTGGGGCCACTGTTTTCTCTAACAGATGTTAGTGGCACAGAGTCTAATCAGGGATAGGCAACCCTGGTCTTGGAGTGCCACAGGCACATTATTATTATTTTTTTGATTCAACAAAATCCTGCAGTGGCTGTTCCACTCCACGACCAGAGTTTCCTACCCCGGGTCTAAATCCTGGCATAGCAAATCGAATTTTACACAAAACAATGTACATTAATAAATACCTTTGTAACAACAGCCTTGTGTGGGTGGCAGGTTGAAGGCAGGACCTCCATCATCGAGACTTTCAGGCACCTGCTGGCAGAGGAGGGATTCTGGGGGATGACCAAAGGGCTGTCTGCACGCATCATATCCTCCATTCCCACCGCCATCGTTATGGTCGTGGGCTACGAAACCCTCAAGAGAGTGAGCCTGAGACCGGAGCTGGTCGACTCCAGACACTGGTAGAGGACATTAGCACCCAATTCCAAATCGACCCCTAGCCCAAACCCTCTATGCCCAGGTGAGGGGGATAGGTTTTACCAATATGGAAATAGCTACAAATTTCTCACTTGAATTTTCACCACATTGTCTATACAATCATAGTGGGTAAGGGACACAGATGGATGTGGGATTAGAAATGGTTGTTGTGGCCCTGATTCCAATTTGGCCTCTAGAGCTCCCCTGACCTCACCGCTACATAGGTGATAGCAATAGAGCACAATATTGTCCCAGGGACTGAAATGGAACTGGGCCAACAAGCTCTGCCTGCTTCTATTCCTTAATGGCTTCCTTGTCCTTATCATTTTGTTTGCCTTTTAAATTACTGCTGCCTTTTAGTGGGGATTTTTATCTTAAATTGTAAGTGAATGAAGGAACAGTAGTTTGAGATTTGTGACCAGTGCTGAGCGATTAACCGTTATTTTTCATTTTTTTAAGAAACTAATTGACCAATGTCTGGTGAATTATTTGTATTCCATTTAGTTGTTTTTTTGTCTGAGCGCTATGCACAGTTTTTCTAGAGATAAATCAGATCAAGCCCGAACTGTGCAATGGAGTTGTAGTTTCCATAAAAACATGCCCTGTTTACTTTAAAGAACTACTCAAATAGTGAGTTTGTCAGACAGCCTGGGCAGCAGCTCTGTAAAGATGACATGACTTGGAATGAAATAAAGACATTAAATAGGCTTAAAACAAATGAAATATTGAATTAAAATCGTGAATAAATTATGCTTAATAAGTGATAAGCGGTAATGGGCAGTCACTACTGTCATGGGACTTTTAATGGTTTTATTCTGTGTTACAGTATTCAAACCACATAATGCGCAGTGCATTTAATGTAAAAAATAAAATAAAAATTAAAGAAAACGTCATTTAAAAAATAAATTCAAACCAAACCAACTTCAAAAAGTAATCGCTCAGCACTAGTTGGTTCCTTCGGTATGAACACTGGACTGATCCATCACTTCTAATGTATTTCTACTGTCTTAGTAATAGGATAGATGCTCTTCAATCTGTTTACAGCTGCCCTCTGTAGCCTTTATCAGGTTTAGTTCTAGGAGGTAGCAACAGCAAATTACATACACAAGTTCAGCTCAAACACACAGGACAAAACAACCAATTAGGGCACATGTTCCTCTTCTTCTTTGACTTTTCACTTGCAAAGACCCTCCCCTTTAGTCCTCCCAACCTAATCTCGTCCACCCAGCCAGCTCTCTAGCAATTGAGCCTGGGGTCGGACAAGGTTACTCCCAGCACAAAATAAAGTAGCTGGTAAATGATATAGTTATTATATTAGAGGTAGTACATGTAACTTTGGGGTGTTTAGGGCAGCCATCTTATTGTGAATTAAAGAAATATGTGATGTGATCCTGTATATGATACTGTTAAAGCACATTGTTTCCAATTGTCTTCACCTCAACTCCAATATTCAATAGTTTGACCCTGGTATTTACCATTGCTGCTGTGGCAATATTAGCAATATTCAACTAATGTTGTACTGACCAATCAAGGTTGTTGGCCAATTGTGAAATGCTAACTGTTGTAGTTTAAAATGTTGAGTAAATGACTTTTCTGATGCTTTCAGGGTTGGTACTTTGGGAGGGATTTGTTGTCAGTGTGCTGGACCACCAGTGAAGTGCTCTTTAAAGGAAGCCATGTGAGATGAGGACTCCAGGCAGAGAACAAGATGAGGCATGTCCCTTTGTGTATTGTGGCAGTAAACCTCTGAGTGCAATCTATGTATTAACTTAATCACTTCCAGCTCAAACGTGTGGTTGCACAATGTACATTTCTTTGAATCTGTCAATATATTATTGTCTTAAAAGAAATGTTCTGACGTTATTTATTGGAGAGAAAAAAAATATATTTTGATATTTCTCTGGACAATAGCAAAGGTTCAAACGATACTGAAGAAAAATATAAACACAACCATTTCAAAGATTTTACTGAGTGACGTGACTGGAAATACAGATATGCATCTGTTGGTCACAGATACCTTAAAATAAATGGGTCTCACAATGTGCCTCGGGATCTCGTCATGGTATTTGTGTATTCAAATTGCCATCGATCAAATGCAATTGTGTTCGTTGTCCGTACCTTATGCCTGCCCATACCATAACCTCACCACCACCATGGGGCACTCTGTTCATAACGTTGACATCAGCAAACTGCTCACCGACATGACGACATACACGTGGTCTGCGGTTGTGAGGCCAATTGGACGTACTGCCAAATTCTCTAAAATGATGTTGAATGTTTTTGGTAGAGAAATTAACATTAAAGTCTCTGGCAACAGCTCTGGTGGACATTCCTGCTGTCAGCATGCCAAGTACACACTCCCTCAACTTGAGACATCTGTGGCATTGTGTTGTGTGACAAAATGGCACATTTTATAGTGGCCTTTTATTTTCACCAGCACAAGGTGCACCTGTGTAATGATCATGCTGTTTAATCAGCTTCATGATATGGCACATCTGTCAGGTGGATGGATTATCTTGGCAAAGCAGAAATGCTCACTAACAGGGATGTAAAGAAATGTGTGCACAACATTTTAAAGAAATAAGCTTTTTGGGCATATGAAATGGGACCAACACTTTACATGTTGCATTTATATTTTTCTTCAGTGTGGTTTACATCTTACTTGCCTTCTAGGTTCATTTATGTACATTAGTATTTCTGTCTCAAATACTCTGTCATGTATTGGAAAGGGCACTTGTTATGGGCAACAAGGCTACCCTCTATAGAGGCTTGTTTTGTAAATCCATGCTCCCCTAGGGTGAGTAGGGACTGTAATTTGACTTCAATGAAGACAATAATTAAGCACATTCAAAATATATAGACTACTGCCTGGAATTTTAATATCAAACTTGACCCGAAATTATTTTTTATTTTTTTTAAGGAATCCAGGCAGCACACAGGCTTGCTGTTTAACATAGTGTGTTCTGTTGTGATAACCGAGTGGCTCGTTTCAAACGTCTGCTATGATCACATCACATGGCTCCAACATAATGGAGAGTCACTAGAAACCAAACAGAAGAAAAAGGAGAGAAATGGGGAGAGACTAGACTTGTACTAATGAATAGGACCCAGGTTTCTTTGATGGTTTTGTGCGGCAGTTTTGTTTCACTAACTTGGGTCATTAAAATATCACGATTGGATGGCAGACTCACCTTGGTTATTCTGCCATAACTAAGGTTAAGCATGACAAATGACCACTAAGAGAACGATAGAGGGGGTCTTTAAGCTAGTCCTTTAGGAGTCCATAGAAAAAGCCCCAGGGCTTGAAAGGGTCTGAGTTGGGTTAGCAGACATTTTGGGAGAGCACAATGCGATTCGCTGCTCTGAATGGCTAATGTCTCCTAGATGTTCTTGTGACTGGGGGGCCTTAGTATGTCTATTTGGAAGTGACGTTCTGACACACAAGGTCATGTATCTGTGTTGCTAGATATTAGGTGAGATGGATAGGATCCATTAGAAAAGAGTCTTGTTTAATTTAAATCCAATATACAGTCTTAGGGGAAAAAGGTTCTATATAGAGCCAAAGAGTGTTCTATCGCTTATTTCATATATTTCGCCCCTAAAGGTGAAGCAAGAGAGAACCCTTTTTGGTTCTTTAAAAAAAAAATGTTTTTAAGAGTGTATGGTTAACTAGTTCTAAGGCACTGCATCTCAGTGCTAGAGGCATCACTGCAGACCCTGGTTCGATCCCGGGACTGTATCACAACCGGCCGTGATCGAGAGTCCCATAGGGCGGCGCACAATTGGCCCAGTGTTGTCCGGGTTAGGGGAGGCCGGGGTAGGCCGTCATTATAAATAATAATTTGTTCTTAACTGACTTGCCAAGTTAAACAAAAACGACGTCATAGTCCCAACTGTGCATACAGATTTCAGGGAGGATGAACATCTTGACTAAGCTGTCACCCATTCATTTGTTTGAAATATTTTGTCATTCAAATGTCTATGGATTGTCTCATCACAACCAACAGAATACTTTCAAAATTAGAAAATGTTTATCAAATCGGTGAATTATCCCTTTAATGTGTATTTCTCCCCTCACAGCATGATACTAATAATTAAATAAGTCCACTCACTAAAAAAACTAAAACAAAGCTGCGCGAACCTCGTGAAAGGGTCATTCATTCAACGCTTAACACAGAAAATCAAACCATTTCTCTGTTTTTCTTTCCCCTACTGCTCTCTGTGTGTTCAAAGAAAAACAGCACCCAAAGGCTAAAGACAAATCTATTGATTGATGAGACAAACTGTGGTGGACCAGCATGCATAGGGAAATAGATGGGAGCCTTTTTAACGTGACACTTCCTGGAGGGATGACAGAGTGCTCCCTGCTCTGCTCTATACATGAATTATCAACTGCTGTCTGGAAGCCACTTTGTCAAAGAGATTGATGAAGACCCATCAGAAAGAGAACAAATCAGACTTGATGGGAGGGGGAGTGAGTGAAGCTATCGGGGCCTCTCATTCTGTGTTGGGGGGCTGTTGGAGTGAGTTGGTGAGTTGAGGGGGGGGGGCTTGAGTTGAATTGGACTTAATGGGAAATATATTGAATGCATGTTTAGTCTGATCCTCAGCTGTATCCAGGGAGAGAGAGGGCTTGTCAATGGGATGAACGTTAGATGGACATTGACTCCCATCATTTATCAAAGAAAGATCTTAGATCTTTATCACAACTACAATATTGGTTTATATTGGAAATCATGATCGCTCTCAACGCTTTATTATATTGCTGTGATGGTGACATCCATGGTTCTTTTCTTTGAAATTCATTCCATTTAAATGTCCTATTTATATTGCAGGCTTGAAACGAGACCACCTGAACCCCTGTCCATCTGTCATTTAAAATGGTCATTAAGAGGAGGACATTTCACTCACTACAGGACTAGAGAGAGAGGAGCATGCTGGGAGGGGTTATTACACACACAGAGAGAGAGAGAGAGAGAGGAGCATGCTGTGAGGGGTTATTACAGAGAGAGAGAAAGGGAGGGAGGGTGAAAGGGAGAGCGTAGGGGAGGGATAGTGGGACAGTGAGCTGAGGAGATACAGAGCATATCAAGAGGCAGAGAGAGACCGGTACACGTCGAGCCTTCCCAAGAAAATGACCAATTTCGCAGGCACTTGGAAAATGAGAAGCAGTGAAAATTTTGATGAACTACTCAAAGCACTTGGTAAGACGTCTATAGTTCTTACCTTCTATCATTAAGAGCTATTTGAAAGAATAAATACTTAACAATATACTATCAAAATCCTAACTGTTCTTTCTCTATTGTGTCCGACTACCAAACGCATCATTATTTTCATCTGTGTTCTAATTATTTGGGGAAATATTTGAGAAAACAATATTTGGGAGAGGCCACAGGGTGTGTGACATGTTGATCATCTTTGAGTTTCGCATATATCATCAGTTTTAGGATCATCCCAGCATACATTAATCCATGTACCTTGTTCATTTGAGATGCATTTTATGTTGTCATGTTGATATTCCCGAAAGTCAACTGAGTTGGGCATTTATAAAAATAAAAAAAATGAAAATGTACACAAGGTGCACATGTAATACATATTATAATGCACTTACATATTACAAATCACTTCAGCTTGATCTTGCGTGCTGTTTCCTGCCATAGAATAGTCATCTTTTCAGTGAAAGCAGTGAGGGTGGATCATCCCAACGCTGCACTGTTGAGCCCAGCTGGTGTGGAATAGATGAGACAATTCACTGTGTATGTTTTCTCAAATACATCTCCTGTGACTGCACTGAGATCTCACTTAATCTGGCTTGGTATTGGCTTGGACAAAACTTTGACTTTTGGTGCTGTAGTTTTTATTTTTTCATCGTGGAACAAAGAGATGAGAGGAGAAAATAAGGTAAAGAGATTGAACTCCTCTCCTCTGGGGAACTCAAGTACACCGATTGTTTAAATGAGAGCAATAAGACTAGTACTGAAGGATACCGTATTTGAGAGAGAGCAGCTCTGAAAACCAATGCAGAGGGGAATGAATGGAAACAGCAAGACATTTTCTCATCCAATTGGTTAAATTGTAACTGTGTGACAGAGCCAACTAGCTCCACAATAACTTCTTGGAGGAATCCATCAGTCTGCAGGAGAGCTAAACAAAACTAATGACTCCAGCATTCCTTGTTTTCATCACCTTGTCATAGCATCCACCCATATTTGAAACATCTGCTGATAACCATCTCATTTGCAGTTGCTTGCCTTGAGAACTCTGTATATAACAACTTGAATACCTACAGTGCACCATTGATTTCTTCTCACACTCTCAAGAACCTTCTGTCTACCAGGACTTTGTCACAAATAGGTAACACTGCCACTATGCATTCCTCTTGTAAATAAGCACAACCTACACCTTTGAAAGTGGAATTCAGGATTGCTTTCCTTCTATCAATGGCGCCAGGAGGAGACAGAAATGTATCTGTACTCATCCTTGAATTATAGGTGAGGATAGGCACAAACATGTCATACCAAATGTCAGTACAAGTCAAACGATAGCCCCGTGAAGCCATATTGTCACCATGGGTTCAACCCAGTGGCATGTCAAGGTTGTGTACAGTCAGTTGTCATAACCTGACAAAGTCAAAACTGATCAATGACACATGCAATTGGTTATGCAGCACTTATGACCCTTAAAGTTAGCGTAATGACGTGTTATTTGCCCACAGGGGTCAATGCTATGTTGAGGAAGGTGGCTGGTGCCGCGGCGTCCAAACCTCACGTGGAGATCAGGCAGAATGGGGAGCAGTTCTACATCAAGACCTCCACCACCGTGCGCACCACCGAGATCAACTTCCTCATAGGCCAGGAGTTCAATGAGGAGACAGTAGATGGCAGGAAGTGCAAGGTAAAGTCTCTGAGTCTGCCCCCATACAATGTAAAGGTAGTCTCTGCCCCATATAATGTAAAGGTAGTCTCTGCCCCCATCCAATGTAAAGGTAGTCTCTGCCCCTATACAATGTAAAGGTAGTCTGCTCCCATACAATGTAAAGGTAGTCTGCTCCCATACAATGTAATGGTAATGTCCCAATCCTATTCAGATAGCATTTGTACGGATGAAGGAAAGGAGACAAGGAGAGGAAGCTACATTGAGACGCAGCCCATGTTCACTCATTCAGATCAGATCCCCTTTCGATAAGTGAGGACAGGAAAGTACATGGATGTATTGACATGGACCCTCTTCATTGCATTACACTCATATCAACAGAGCCTGGCCACATGGGAGACCGAGAGCAAAATGTACTGCAGGCAGACTCTCCTGGATGGCAACGGCCCAAGGACCTTCTGGACCAGAGAGCTGAGGGGAGATGAACTCATACTGGTGAGGACGTTTGTGACTAAAGAAAGGCAGTAGGCAAGGCTGTCATGTCAGGCCCCCTCCGTTTTATCTATTTGTGCACTGAAACAAAGCAAATGCTTGCTTATGGGTCCTTTTCCAACAATGCAGAGAGAAAGTGAAAGATTCAAATAATAAATAGTGGCATGAGGAATAAATACACACTGAATAACAATAACGAGTACAAAATAGCATGGCTATAAATAACATGGCTATATATAGGGAGTAGAAAATAACATGGCTATATACAGGGAGTAGAAAATAACATGGCTATATACAGGGAGTAGAAAATAACATGGCTATATACAGGGAGTAGAAAATAACATGGCTATATACAGGGAGTAGAAAATAACATGGCTATATACAGGGAGTAGAAAATAACATGGCTATATACAGGGAGTAGAAAATAACATGGCTATATACAGGGAGTAGAAAATAACATGGCTATATACAGGGAGTAGAAAATAACATGGCTATATACAGGGAGTAGAAAATAACATGGCTATATACAGGGAGTAGAAAATAACATGGCTTTGTATAGGGAGTAGAAAATAACATGGCTATAAATAACATGGCTTTGTATAGGGAGTAGAAAATAACATGGCTATAAATAACATGGCTTTGTATAGGGAGTAGAAAATAACATGGCTATATACAGGGAGTAGAAAATAACATGGCTATATACAGGGAGTAGAAAATAACATGGCTATAAATAACATGGCTTTGTATAGGGAGTAGAAAATAACATGGCTATATACAGGGAGTAGAAAATAACATGGCTATATACAGGGAGTAGAAAATAACATGGCTATATATAGGGAGTAGAAAATAACATGGCTTTATACAGGGAGTAGAAAATAACATGGCTTTATACAGGGAGTAGAAAATAACATGGCTTTATACAGGGAGTAGAAAATAACATGGCTAAAGAGTCCAGTAGAGTCCAGTGTGTGTGTAGAGTCCAGTGTGTGTGTAGAGTCCAGTGTGTGCGTGGAGTCCATTGTGTGGTGGAGTCCAGTGTGTGTGTGTAGAGTCCAGTGTGTGGTGGAGTCCAGTGCGTGGTGGAGTCCAGTGCGTGTAGAGTCCAGTGCGTGGTGGAGTCCAGTGTGTGGGTGGAGTCCAGTGCGTGTAGAGTCCAGTGCGTGTAGA
Organism: Oncorhynchus kisutch; assembly: GCF_002021735.2. Taxonomy (NCBI): domain Eukaryota; kingdom Metazoa; phylum Chordata; class Actinopteri; order Salmoniformes; family Salmonidae; genus Oncorhynchus; species Oncorhynchus kisutch. The sequence continues at coordinate 6,630,564 of NW_022261980.1, read as the reverse complement.
GTCCAGTGTGTGGGTGGAGTCCAGTGCGTGGTGGAGTCCAGTGTGTGGGTGGAGTCCAGTGTGTGTGTAGAGTCCAGTGTGTGGGTAGAGTCCAGTGTGTGGGTAGAGTCCAGTGTGTGTGTAGAGTCCAGTGTGTGGGTAGAGTCCAGTGCGTGTGGTAGAGTCCAGTGCGTGTAGAGTCCAGTGCGTGTAGAGTCCAGTGTGTGGGTAGAGTCCAGTGTGTGGGTAGAGTCCAGTGTGTGGGTAGAGTCCAGTGTGTGTGTGTAGAGTCCAGTGTGTGTGTGTAGAGTCCAGTGTGTGGGTAGAGTCCAGTGTGTGGGTGGAGTCCAGTGTGTGTGTGTAGAGTCCAGTGTGTGTGTGTAGAGTCCAGTGTGTGGGTAGAGTCCAGTGTGTGGGTAGAGTCCAGTGCGTGTGTGTAGAGTTCAGTGCGTGTGTGTAGAGTCCAGTGCGTGTGTAGAATCCAGAGTGTGTGTATAGAGTCCAGTGTGTGTGTGTAGAGTTCAGTGTGTGTGTAGAGACCCGTGTGTGTGTAGAGTCAGTGCAAGAGAGTTGGTGCAAAAATAAAGGGTCAATGCAGGTAGTCTGGGTAGCCATTTGATTAGCTCTTTAGCAGTCTAATGGCTTGGGGGTAGAAGCGCATCCTGTTGGTTCCAGACTTGGTGCACTGGTACCCCACACTGTTAGTATTAACACTTCATTCTGAACCCAAAAGAGAGTAGGCCTGCACTTCATACTATTCTCTAAGAGATTATACTGTAGGTTCAAACAGACGCTTGACATCAAAGCTAAGACAAGCTTTTCCACCAGAACACTCCGTATGATGGATTTTGCTCTGCACAGCCTAACTCAGAAACTATTGGCTCTGTTACGAACACCTCTGAAAGGGTTCCTAAGGGATTTCAAAGCTTGTTCTTTGATGTATTGGTACTGGCTGATATTATACTGCACAAAAATATATGTTTGCTGTTAATTAAGGTCTTCAAATACCAGGTCCTTACATCCATCAAAAACTGTTCTTGACTTCTTCACGGCACTGGCTTTCATATTAAAAATATGTGCTTTTTGTAAACTTCTGGCCTGTTTTAATTTGATAGACTGATTGACAACAGTAAATGGGGCCAATAACCTTAGATTCCAGTTTATAAATGATGAGGATAACCTCTTTATTGACTCTTACAAAGCCCAGAGGGAAATCAAGAGGAAAACCTCTATGTAAGGGACTCCTTTCTGGATAGCATGCTTGGACTTCGCAACAGGAGATCCTATGAACAAACATGAAATGTGTGTGTTTCAACTCAAGGCTGTGTAGTTCGGTGCATATTGAGCCACATGATAGGTCTGTGAGGCCGTTGTTGGACAACTGTCTGATTGTTTAGAGATGGGATCATGAGGTTGGCTCAGAGTTCTGTCCAATATTAGAGGGGGGGGGTCAGTGTAACATGTGTTTCCTGCTAGACACACAATCTTGTGTTTTACTGTGGAGGAAAATACTTTTTCACTAAATGCTCAACTTGGTAGGGTCTCAAAAGGTGGGAACCATGACTTTTTCTTATTGAATTACCGCAATATGGAGAAAGTCCCCAATGCACTGCATCTGCCCATCCACATGCAGCAAAACCCACTGGATGACAAAGAAGGTGCCACGATACACTTCTTCCCAGGTCCCACACATCGAAAAGCATAACCCCAGAATTTTGTTCTCACAGGCCAATGGATCTAAATTTGAACAATTTGTTCATTAATTCCAGGGAGCTAATGGGCAGTGCCTCATCCTCCACTAAAACAAGCCTCTGCTCTCCTTCCGGTGACAAAGGAATCTGGACCTGGCCAGGAAAACGGAAATGCAGGTGGCTCACATCAAAGCATCTATGAGCTGATGAGGAAATGAAGCTTTGAAAGAGGGAGGGGGTGTTGGGGGAAAGAAAGTAATGAAGACCGTATGTTCTGGCTTTACTGTATCCAGTGATGTAAGACAGAGTCCAGGATGTGTTCATTAGCATGAAGAAATCTCAGGGGACTAGTTTAGTTTAATAGGACGGGCAGCAGGGGATGTGCCTGTAGTTACTCTGATACTGCATGTGTTCCTGACTGACACTGTTCACGTTATCTACCATGCTGTTGTCCTGTAGTTAGTCTGATACTGCATGTGTTCCTGACTGACACTGTTCATGTTATCTACCATGCTGTTGTCCTGTAGTTACTCCGATACTGCATGTGTTCCTGACTGACACACAGTTCATGTTATCTACCATGTTGTTGTCCTGTAGTTACTCTGATACTGCATGTGTTCCTGACTGACACTGTTCACGTTATCTACCATGCTGTTGTCCTGTAGTTCCTCTGATACTGCATGTGTTCCTGACTGACACTGTTCATGTTATCTACCATGCTGTTGTCCTGTAGTTCCTCTGATACTGCATGTGTTCCTGACTGACACACTGTTCATGTTATCTACCATGCTGTTGTCCTGTAGTTCCTCTGATACTGCATGTGTTCCTGACTGACACACTGTTCATGTTATCTACCATGCTGTTGTCCTGTAGTTCCTCTGATACTGCATGTGTTCCTGACTGACACACTGTTCATGTTATCTACCATGCTGTTGTCCTGTAGTTACTCTGATACTGCATGTGTTCCTGACTGACACACTGTTCATGTTATCTACCATGCTGTTGTCCTGTAGTTACTCTGATACTGTTCATGTTATCTACCATGCTGTTGTCCTGTAGTTACTCTGATACTGCATGTGTTCCTGACTGACACTGTTCATGTTATCTACCATGCTGTTGTCCTGTAAAATATTGACACCTCAATGTAAGAAGCGGGGGCCTTCCCTTCTCCAGTGCCTGATGCAGGCCTTTACCGCCAGAGGTGTGTGTGTGTGTAGGGTTAAAATCTACTGGCTGTCTGCCCGCAATAATGTGCCTCATTGATCATGTTGTGTTAGAAAACGCCAATGAACCATGACGCATCTCACGTTAATGGCTCCCTGGACACTCACTGCACACGGCAGATGGCTCCATCTTAGCGCCATTCTTTAAACCCGAATGATACTTACTTTCCTCCCTCCCTGGGTGCTGGGGTAATGATGATCTGTGGTGCTGACAAGTTCGGTTGCAGTCTTGCTGCACCTCTCAAAGTACCATAAATCTTTGGGGGCTCGATGCGCCTCTGCCACTCACACACACATCTTGATCATTTCCCCTCTTCCCTCATTAATTCACTGATACTGTAGCAGATGCCATGTGCCAAATTGACTGTTTTTGGACAGGAAATCTCAACCAGTTGTGTGCTAAAGCAGTCTTCCATTCTGTCACAATGAGAGTTTGAACAATAAATATATATTTTTTAAATCTCACTTGACACCAGTTGTCATATTTGAGATGAACACAAATTGGTCCTGTGTTCTTACCTGAAGGTTGAACATCTGATGTACAACAGCAGGAAGCACTTCTGTTGAGATAACTGGCATCTTTTGTCTTTTTCAGACCTTTGGGGCAGACGACGTGGTTTGCACACGGATTTACATACGAGAAAATAAATAACGTAGCTTCAGGACCGACCAGGACCATCATAATGGGCTCCATCCCCCTTGGTACAGCTGCAGTAACTCTCCAACACATCCATCTTCAGAGAAATATTTCATAACATCATATATCAGATTAAACAGACATTTACCATGCTTCATGTAACTAGACCAAACATGCAATTGTATTTAGACAACATTGTTTCTCATGCCAACTGCCACTTTAATAAAACAATGTTTAATCCTTTTTGTATTTACAGTTTTTTGTCAGTATTGGCAATAAGAGACGATATACATATAATTTCAATATATTGTATTATTTGGTCAGGGAGTACGAAGGCCATGCAGTCAAAACAAGTCGGTTTAAAAAAAAACTGTTTCTATTGAACATGCCATACTAATAAAGGCAATTTAATTAATTATATGAAGAGTTGGTCCTCCTTTCTTTTTGATGACCAATTTAGCCCTTTTACCAAAGAGCACCTTCTATCTACCAAAATGTACTATTGTGTACCTTAGTAGCGCTTCCCTTCCTCTTCTTTCTACTCATATTGTATTATTTGTCTGGTGTCAAGGAAATGTCTAAAGAAATAAATCTGCTTGTATCAAGACAAACGTCAGGTAGGAAAATGATGAACTTCCTTCTAAGTTTAGGTGACCTATTGCTTTAACATGCAGAAATGTCACTGCAACAAGGAACCAAAAAGGAGCATCAAAGATTTGCCCAATCAGAACAGATGCAGACTATGTTTCTCTTGTTCAAGCAACTTGACCGCCACCTAGAGGTTTAAAATAAACTATGGACAAGGCTTCAGTCTATTCAAATAAGAGTTTAATGCCAAACACCATACTACACAACATCATAGAAGTCAAAGAAGAGGTGACAAAGGGACACAGAAAATGGGCTACAAATGTAGTCTTTGTAGTTTGTATATACAATTCAGCTGCCCGGTAGTCCTCCATGTTCAACACAGTAAATAGAAAAATGAAACTCAGTCTAAAGATAGAAACAGTCCAGAGATTGTCTTTAGCTGGTTACAGCACTGACAGAGTCGCCTTGTGGGGCCAAACGTTGATGGGGAAACTGGTCCTATTTGGGTTGTTAAAATGTCCTCCTTCCAGATCAATTGGTGGCAGTTCAACTTCACACAACTCTCCCCAAAGTATTCCCTGGTGTAGTGGCTTGGATCTATTCCATGAGATCGTTCCATCGGTAGTGTAGGAGCAAGACTTCAGTCAAGTGGATCTGAGGATCTGGTTGATGTCCGTAGCCAAAGTGTTTTTGTTTACATTTGTTCATGTAAATCGGAATGCCCAGGTTCTCATGTGAGATCAGAATTAACATCCAGAATATACAGGCTATGCTGGACAGAAACAGAGCCAGATGAGAAGGTTCTGGTCAGGTGTGAAGAGGTACCGAGTGGTGTGACATGTGGTTAGACAAAATGAAACTCAAATTAATTCGATGATGAAACACTGGGAAAATGGAAGTATTACCACCAACCCAAAACACTACAGGCGCAACCTTTCTGGGGACAGGACTTCTTACAAGAAAAAGAGAAAGGAATCGCATGTCAAATGCAGTGTGCTTGTTGCTTGGTTGTTGATGATTCAATTGTAGCGGTTGAATGGTATACATTCACATATACTCATATGGTTGTCAATGTGGATCTTATTATGGACATGGACCAGATTTGGCGATCAGAATACAATTTCACAAATCATTGTATATATGTGTCTACACCTGCACCTTCTGAAAGTGTACAACATGACACTATAAAACAGTGCTGTTTATAATTGGGGGGGCCATTACCACCGCTCACTTTTATATTGAGACATTATCAATACCTTGTAAAGTAGGCAGAACCACATCTCATCTGGATTGATTTTAATGGAGCATGATTGTGCTTCAGAAACAGACTCGGGAGTCTTACGTCTCTGAGTCATGTTTAAAGTGACATTTACCAGAAAGTAGAGATGGGGATGCTGCATGTGGCTGATTGGTTCTGTGGAGGTGGTGGCATGACTGATCCCTCTACTGTAGCCCCGGAGGAGGAACCTGTGATCCAAGTGGGAATCTTAACACGCAACAACCTGCCTGTTACCAATGGCAACTATCATCCCAACCACAATAAGACTACGTGGATTTATGGGATCAGCGGTTCCATATTTGATGACTGATCCAGACATTCTGATGGATATATTAATGGAGAATTGGTTTAGGGGGTACAAACCGTTTACATTATGTACAGGGAAAGCGTAAATAGCTTCTAGGCTACATTCATTGTTCAGAAATTCCGAATGGGAACTGGTGCCAATGACTTGAGTGAAAAACCAGATAGACAAATAAGGTCTTGAAACATTTTGTATAAAATTATCAATTTCAAGACAATGAAAACGTTATACTTTGCTAAATGAAGGCTTACATGACATAACAGGAAGAAACAGAACGCAAAGGAAAAAGGCTCTAATAAAGGTCCTTTGGTAAAAACAGTTGTTAAAATTTGAGCATTTTCAATATAGGCTATTTCTCTTCAGCAACTTTTGACCCGAGGTCTAAACTAAGTCTGTTAGGGTACACATCAATGCACATCTCTGACAAAAAGGACGACTATCAACAAGCTATTTACAAAATCAGCAGTATGTGGGTAGTCTGATGTTACTATACTTGACTGACTGGGGGAAAACCTGGTATTTTCGCAGAAATCTGCCCAATAACTACACCACGGCTGCCAGAGATGTTTGTGGACACATAGCATACATACCTGTACCACTGAAAAAAAGAAACATTCACAGGCTTTACAATTATACAAAATCCAAAAGCCATCTTGTGGTCTGGATAAAATACATGTTCATAGTCCATGCCTGTATGCTAATCTTCCTACTCACAGTGGTTGTGAGAGACTTCTGTGGTTCCCCTTAGCAGTTAAACTAGAGACCTGCACACCGGATGGTGTGGTGCTCCTCAACCACTTCAATGGGTGTATATTGCTTCAAAACAGGGGGGGGAAAGGCCAAGCATTCTGTATGGCGTGCTCTCAACACTATCCATCAGTCTGAGGATCAGTCCAGCCGAGGATCAATAGCTGTTTCACGACAACGGCTTCCTTTCTTGCACTCAGAGTATTCGGTCGCAGCTTATCTTCTGCTGTATTCAAAGGTGGCATAAGACAGGCCGGTAGGGGTGGGTGGGGGTTCAGGGGGCTGATGGACAACTGGTTGGTGGCCACATAGGAAATTTGGCTTTTTTTTGTGCTGCAAAGATAGGGAGGGTCCATTTAAAAAGTCCTTATAAAAACAAATATAAAGTAATCTCCGGCAGTTTCCAGAATCCAGCAATTTGCTGCCAAACTGATGTATTAAAATGACAAGTAATACACTCCTGTCATCTCGTCACCCGGGTTAAGCTAAGGTGCCCCTGACGAGCTGCCATGATACGTCACATGGTATCTGTTGATTTTCAGGTAATAGAGGACCTGGGGATCCCGGGTGGTGGTGCACGGCAACAGACCCTCGCGACGCTCTCCCATCAGCCACTTGCGGGTGTCGGTGGCCATGTCGCTGGTCACGTGTTCCTTGGCCCAGGTGTCCACCAAGCCTTGGAAGCGGCGGTGCAGGCGAGTGTGGACTCTCTGGTGGGACTGGGGAAGGGAGGGACACCGGGGTTAGCTGTAGTGAAGATCATATCAGCACTCTGACCAACACCGTTGGTTGAAACGTCAGTAATGGCCATTATGTTTCTCTAAATTATTTCAAAATATGACATATTCCAATATCTTTACATATTCCAATATCTTTAGTGTTTTCCACATGTACATTACTTGCCAGCCAAATAGAAATAGTAGCCAGGTCCCCCTGGGTACATGTTTTTGTGGAAGGAGGTGTATTTCGGGGGCCTACGGTACATTCTAATGCCTTGATTATTGAATACTTTATCGAGTTTACCGCCCAAAATGGAAACATTTGTTGTAGAAAGACATGACTTTACAATTTAAAATACTGAACATTGATGAATTCAGTTTATTGTTAGTTGTTTGGGATTTTGTCTTTTAATTGGCTCATGTTGCATCGACTTACTTAAGTTATGCTTAAAAAGATTCTGAGTGGTAGATCTCAGATTGCATCTTGACTCAGAATGTGACTGGGACTCAGAAAAGGTTGGTGTCCACTGTTCTAGAGTATTCCGTGCATGTAGCCACGGTTTCACATTTTGTTCATACCCTTTGCTAGTCAGTGAGTTATTAGCCCAGTTATAGATCAATTGTAGTCAGCAATAGGGGAGTGATTGCTTCTTACAAGAGCACAAAATGTGTGCATTTCTAGACTTCTTTTAAAAGTGAGTCAGGTAAAGAGACTGTCTTAAAGGGACATTGTTTGTATTTTGAGACAGACTTGAATAAGCAAAGTAGCCAATAGGCAGAGGGTAGCATTAGTCTGATTCTCTGTAGTAATGGTATGGGAATATTAATTAATTTGATTTTGTTTCTTGCATCAAACAACATTTTCAGTCAAGTGTATGAACAGGTTAATGACAAGCCCACATGTTGTTGTTTTTAAAGTCTCATGGAATGTAGACCTACATTGAACACCACACATTGGCTACTACTGTTGTCTGAATGATAGAACAGCTATTTCCATGTTAAAACGTTATGGGATCCATTTTAGCCATTGTTTTTGATCAAATAGCCACAGTAACCTACTTGGCCAATTTGAAAATTTAAAGGGAGTACAGCCTCAGTGTTCACAGTAAACACGCGCTGGAAGTTGCACAGAATTTCCAGAAATGTTCAAATTTGCGTTCAGCAGACCTGAAATTTGCTCAGTGGCCCACATTCTTTTCGGGAACATTGGTTGGTGGTGTTGCCTACCTGGTGAGCCCGGGTCAACGCAGTGCGTCTGTACATGTAGTCCTCCGACTTGAAGACGTACACCATCTTGTACGAGTTGAGTTTGAACATGCACTCCATCTTCAGGTCCTCAGCGCTGTGGGACTTCTCCGATGTCCCCGTAGCCGCCTTCGCCTGCTGCAGCTGCTCCCACCCTCTCTGGCACTTCCGGATCCGCCGGAGGTTCCTGATTGGAAGAGGAGAAAGATTGGCATTAGACCAGCGCCAGTAACACCTTGCTTACCTGTGCCCTCTTCCCACATAGCAATTCAGTTTACAAGGACAGTTTACGCAAATTTCAGTCAAATCATGCGAGTACTTAGACTGCAATGCACTATATCCATACCATTTGTAACATTGGTTGAGCACAGGATGTGTAAGTTATAGCTAAATGACAGGACACATGGTTCCCAAATAGCAGACCAACGCTAATGCTATTTAGAGGTCAAAATACTCAAGTCATTTAGGCCAATATTTTCCATTTCCGACTCAAAGTTAACAATTTTAATAGATCCGAAAATGTGTGAAATTTGAGCGGGCCGTCCCTGTAAAGATTTGTCTTGATATACCCATGCATAGCAACTCACCCAATAAGAGTTTAACTGGGACACAAATGATTAGGGGAAGGGTAGGCTCTATTGCAGTAGCAGCAGTATTCCTGTACAGTGCACTTCCGTTTAACATTCATATGTTGATTCTCTTGTTAGTCTTTAATATCCTTGGCAAACAATATTTTGGTCAATCAAATTGAATCCAGATTTAAAAAATTATTTTGCAAGCATTAAAAATGCAATGATTATTCACCCCGCTTTAATGTAAGGTTTAAATGTGTACTTACCACACAGGGTAGAGGTGAGCGAGGACTGAAACCGTGAAGCATATTTTGTCAATGCCACTTAGGACATTGCAGTTAGAGTAGCCAATTTCCAATAGAAATGGGAGAAAGGACATTTCATTTGTTTTTTTACACATTGCCGCCAAAAGGGTTAACAAGCCAGGATATGGGTTGAAGGATACTTTGATGTGCACATACAGTACTTCCACTGACAATGTACAGAGCAGTTATGACCATGCAATGAGGATAACATTTAACTGAAAAGACAACCTGCTGGTTGTCACTGCTGTTTGAAGGTACTTTTAGGGGTGGAAAATAAGAGAATCATGCCTATTGACTTTTGTACCAACCTCTCATATTCTTGATATGAGAAACAGACTGAATGTGGGTGAGATCACTGATAAATCATATCCAGTCAAGACAAGTAGCAAATATATGCAATGGGTAAAATAAAACAAAAGGGGGGGGGGGGGGACTGACGCCAATTTTTTTGTTCCTGTTTTGCATGGGTCCTTCCAGCCCATTGAAATGTATATGATACATTATGGACACCCTTTTTGAAAAATGGCAACAAGCACTGAAAACCAAAGACAGACAGGCTTGATGTGCAACACTCATCTCAGGGCTTAATAGAGAACCCAACCACCCTTCCATGCAATGCTCAGAGAGACGTCTGGAAAGAAATACACCAACATTTGAGCATACAATTCAGACCATTTTATTCACAAGCCCCTTCTCTTTTGTACAAGTGTTGCAGATGCCGTGCTTGACCAGGTTTTCATGAGTTATCAGCACTAGTCTTGGTCAACTCGTATAAAAACCTCACCCACAACAAAAAGATTGCAACGGGAGTGCACTGTATCCTTAAATTGTTTTACACATTATAATAGAGTATGCTGAACACCCCAAATCTCAATCCGTACAACATTTACATGTATCTAAACAGTGATTAGAAGAAGTCACATACAGAATGTTTTTCCTATGAATACAATGACAGGAAACACAGGGTAGCTGATAAAAAAGAAAAATGATTTTATCTGAATCCTTTTCTCTAGACCGACAAAAAGGGGTCTTTTGCCTGTCACCAATGCCACAACAAAAAAAATGGCCGCCGTGACAATGCAATTAAGGACACTGTACATATAGAATTTCTGCTCAACCAAATGGTTCTCCTCCAACAGAGGAAATGATTGTACAATAGAACACTAATATGCTCCATGGTATAAAAATACTTCCTTCCCTTACATACATACGCAATGTGAAAAGTCAACTCCTGTTCATTGCTTTTTCTTCTTCTTTTTCCTCCTTTCAGTTTATATCAAACCACTATTGTAGCCTTATTCTCACAAGAAAAAAAAAATCGAACGAATTTTATTTTTTACCCAATGATTTGGTGACTAGTCTGTTGAGTGGGAAAGTTGAAATAAATACTATCCTACTAATATAATATAAAAATTGCAATATTCATAAATAAAAGGGCCCCGTAAAACAAAACAAAAGTGTGAATAAATGGATAAATAATGAGTCTATTTAAAAAGATGGCAGGGTAAAGTGCAATCTTTCAGAGATAAAGGCAGGGGGCAGAAATGGAGGGAAACAAGTTGCTGATCGAGTAGACAGCCAATTACATTCTCTCTAACAAAAACAGGACAGGCACCGTCAGCATTTCTACTAAACATATATATATTTTTTTAGCACTTAGGCCTACTTTTCTGAGGAAAGCAAACACAAAAATGACCTAGTGCACTTGTAGTTCAACTGGTGTGTGTGTTCATCACTATTGGCAGAGTTTTTCAAAACAAGTGCTTCGTGGATAAGTCTCGGGGCCCCATTTAGTTTGAGGCTACGGGGAGAAAGCCCTGAAAGTTTGGTTTGTGCAAAAAACACTGACCTGGAACTGACCTGCACGTCGAGAGGGAGATGGGCTTGCACTCATTCTCAAAATGAGTCGTTTTTGTTTTTTTGTCAGCTGGTTTTGGCTTGTGAAACAGTACCATGGCCTGTCTTAGAGAGCCTTTAGGGGTAGATGCTGTTAGCTGTGCAGACGGGGGAGACACAGCCAGAGGCCTCACCTGGGGAGGAACACAGGCTTTTGGGCCAGGTGCTCGCGCAGCTCTGGAGACGCTGAGTCCGAGTTCAGGTAGCGTCCCACGTAGTCGCACCACCGCTGTTTAAAGAACCAGAAGAGAACTACCGTCACAACACAAGAACCTGACTCATCTGAATCTGTTCTAAATGTCATGTGGCGATGCATGTGGCGACTGCCTGCCATACACACTAACAAACACACACCTCTGTCTCAGCGGGTTCGTCTGAGTTCTCCTCCTCCGTGTCAAGCAGCTCTAGGGTCAGGGTCACGCTGCCTTGGCTCTTCACAAACATCAGCTGGACCACAAACAAACCAGTCAAACAACAAGACAACCAACAAGACAAGACAGCAAAGGTCAGAGAGAACGTACCAGGGGGGACAGAAGAACAAAATGGGGACAGAAGAACAAAACGAAAGCAAGAGAGAAAAACCAGAGAGCTGGAGAGAGAACACATGAAAGTTGAAATGCAACTCAAAGTATTTTCCTGAGACACAATAACATTCCAGGTGGGCCAGCCATCCACCCACCCATACTGTACCTTGAAGCAGTTCTCGTCGGACATGAGCTGCTCCGCCTTGCGCTGGTATGCCCCCTCGGCGGTCGCTCTGGAGGCCTGGGTGGACAGGGCGCCGCCGGTGGCCTTGTTGGTGCTCTGGCTCAGGTAGAGGTCTGTCACGCGCACGCAGAGCTCATCACTCACAATGTGCTGGAGCTGGTGATAGGAACCACAATGCCAGGTGTGAGCACAGCCATTAAGTCAGCCATCAAAGTTATCATTGTTTAGGCCGGGTGGGCCCCCATTTAGCTCTGTTGCTGCCCCCCCCCCCCCACCGCCTGAAAGAGATTGGCCTCAACTGATTTCATTTGACAATTTTGGCACCTAGATGTTCCTCAAGGTTGGCTTTTTCTCGCCGCCTGGGACCTAACGGAGGGAAAAGACTGTACTGACCTGTCTGACAATGCTCTGGATGAGCTTGTCCATGGTGAAGGCAGTGTAGGCGTGGATGGTGAACATCTCCCTGAGGGAGTCCTCGTACTGGGTGGGCTCCATGTTACCGTCCAGGAGGTTCCGCACCATCTCCAGGAAGGCAGAGTAGTAGTCCTCCACTTCAATGTCCACTGGAAAAGGAGAAAGTCAGGATTTAAAGTAATAGTACAGATGATTTGTATACTTTCAGCAAGTGGTTTTTGAAAGTAGCGTTCACCAGCCAAAAGGGGTCACGGAAAACTGTTTAAGTTACATGTGTGTATCAGTTCATTGTTCTGCTGCCCTGATCCCGCCTCCCACTTTTACCTTGCAACCTCATTAGACATCATTCCACCTGCCAATCAACATCAGAGGTGCGTTCAGCAAGATGCAGCAAGATGTGGAACAAACATGCCTTTCTGACATGTAGCCTAGATTAGAATAAGGATACAACGGACTATTGGTGGCATTTCGTTCGGCAACTGAATGTGGCCCAGGTAAGGTTGCTGTAGGATTCTTAATGTACATCCCTTGTAGCACAGTCTGATCAGATCATTATGGCAAAATATAGCCTAGTGAAATGAGAGATGGTGTGTACAACAACGTCCACTTCATAGTATGACACTATGGGCTATAAGGATGTTATTTAGGAATTGTTATGTAACTAATGTCTCACCCTCATCTGTTATTAGTAGGAGAACTTCTGACTAACGTCTGATCTGAGGCATTGATTTGACCGATGTATTTGATTTATTCTCAGTTATCACAATAACTAAGCATTTATAGTTACCCTGTGTTAATTCACAAGTGCCTGTCCACTATGAAACAAACGAGCGCAGCTCACATGCAGGAAATATTTGAAGCATTGAATGTAAGGATTGTGTGGCTTTCTCCGCTTAGGGGGAGGTTGCAGAGGGTATCTTATGGATGAATGAGCCATACATTGGCAAAACGTGTTGAAATCAGAAGGTTTAAAAATACAGACAGTTGTCATGATCCCGGCTAGCCTATTGAGATTAGGAAAACATCTGGAGGGTATATCTCCCCCTGGTTGTGGTGTAAATGATAGGAAGGGTATCTATGTGCAATTGGAACAAAGGTCTGTGTTGGGACCATTGACGTTGTCAAAAAAAAACATTCTCCAGGAGACGTTAGCATGTACTGTACATGTACATTGTTTTCAGATATGAAAGTAAAAACAATGTGACTTTCAGAGGAAAAGCTCTGCAGATAGAAAACTGCATGATGAAGGTAAAGTACATTTTCTACATAGAAAACTGCATGATGAAGGTAAAGTACATTTTCTACATAGAAAACTGCATGATGAAGGTAAAGTACATTTTCTACATAGAAAAATGTTAAACTGGGTGCAAAAAAAATGTGTGATCCTTTGATCTAAACCTTAATGGTCAGTGGGTTCATAGCGTGCTGCAGTTTGGTTTTAAAGGTTGTCTGGACTTACTGGGCTCCTTTAGTCTCAGCTGGACGGCAGGATTCTCACTCTTATCCCGTTTGACACCCAGCACCTCCCTCTCCCACTCCCGTTCCCTGCAGTCCTCCTCGATCTGCCTCTCTGCCTGCCCGTAGATGCGCAACAACCGCAAACAGAGGATCTGATGCAGGCGCTGGAAGATGTACCAGTTGTTGTTGACGTAGTAGAGGTTGTAGACGTCGTCTAGGCCACGCAGTTTCTGTGCCCCCGTGTTGCCGAATAGCAGCTTAGACTTAGCGGAGCCACCACTGCCAGCCAACCCGTTGTGCTTCTTTGACCCGTCTTCATCTGGCCCGGTTTCGTCTTCTTCCTCCTCCTCCTCCTCGTCTTCCTCTTCCTCCACATCCGACAGCTCCCCGCGCCGGGCGAACAGCATGTCTGGGATAAAGTGGTGGATGACCTGTTTGATCTTGTACTTGTCCTCCTTCTGGATGCCGACCTGCCTCTTGACGTGGTGGATGATGAGCGAGGCGGCGTCCTCCAGGATCTGGCTGTCCTGGTAGGTCAGGGTCATGTGGGGCCCGCCAGGCACGGGGGCCGTGTCCTCGGAAGCCTGTTCCTGTCGCTAAACGGAGGCAAAAAAAACACAGGTTAGAGTAGCTTATATATATATATATAAAAAAGCTTTAATCAATACTTGGGAGACATTAACACATGGATCAGATCAAGTAAGTGGTATATCACTGCCTCTTACCTCATCGTATATGGTCTCAATCTCATTGAGCAAGGTCTTTGAGCGGAACACCTTGGTGTCATTCTGCTTGAAGTTGATGCCTTGGTGGTCGAGGGACTTGAGGTAATACTTCTCATTCTGCTCCCTCCAGATCTTGTTGAATCCTCTCTGGGCTTCCCTCCATTCTTCTTCTTTCATCTTTAACCTGGAACGAGGTCAATCAGAACACATAGCGTGGTCAACATGGGACAGCAACATGTTCTCTGGAAGCTGTTGCTTAGGCCGCTTTACATTACTCTAATTTACATTTATTGTCCATCACACAACCTCTTCATATCACACCTCTTGAGTACTATAGGGACGGACACAGCCGGGTTCCTCTTGAGCCCGTCGATGATGTCGGCGGCCTTGTCGCCGTATATCCTCTGGATGGCCTTGCGGTGGATGACCTCAGAGCAGCCGCCCATGGTGTTGTCCAGCCGGAACTTGACCTGTTCCTCGGCCGTCATGCGCGACAGCCTCCTCTGTACGGCCTCCAGAGCTCTTATGGTGGCCAGGTTGGTCTCCAGCACCACGTCCAGCTGCAGGGAGAAGAAGAGTATGGAAAATGTCAGTACATCACTTCAGACAGGACATCAGCATACTTTGGTTTGTACTATTAGAATATAACTACCATGAGAGGGGGGGAAAGTCTCACCTCGAAGCGCTCGTCCTCACATCTGTAAATATGCTCCTCATACTGGGTCTTCTTGGAGCTGACAAAGGTGGAATCCTCTGACCACGAAGGGAACGACACCCACGTGTCATTCAGGACCTGAAATGGACCATACTGTTAAAACTCTGCTCTAATTCAGTCACTTGCCAAGATGAACAACATCTCAGTACTAACCAATTAAACCCCTGTGATCGACTTCACTGGCAGGATGACGCATGCAAAAAAGTGACTAAAATTGTATTTTCTTTGCTCTTAATTTTCCAATACACAAACATGTATTTGACTAATTCCTCAGGTTTTTATTGATCCTCTGATTCAATTTGGTTGACTTTGAAGGGTAACATTTGACTGTCAATAACTGCTACGCTCACCTCTTTACACAGTGGGGTCCTCCCTGTACACTTGGGCTGTGTGTAGCTCTTGGGTAGCGCCCTGTAGCTGGAGCCCAACCTCTTACAGGAAGCGTAGTCAATCTCCATGGCCATGCCCTCTGTGGTCCTCTCCTTGGGAAAGCTCTCGATGTGGCTGGACTCTCTGTAGCCCAGGAAGTTTTTGAACCAGGAAAACAGCTCTGGGAATTTTCTGCAGATCACATTCCAGAATGGGTGTTAGATGAGCGGAAAAATATCAGGATGAATAACAAAGCTTGTATTTTCACATGCCGTTAACGAACAAGGCCATCTATTTTTGATGTAATATTTTCATTTTACCTTTATTTAACTAAGCAAGTCAGTTAAAAACAAATTCTTATTTACAATGACAGCCTACCTGGGAACAGTGGGTTAACTGCCTTGTTCAGGGGCAGAATGACGTATTTTTACCTTGTCAGCTCGGGGATTCGATCCAGCAACTTTTCAGTTACTGGCCCAACGCTCCAACCACTAGGCTACCTGCCTCCAACCACTAGGCTACCTGCCTCCAACCACTAGGCTACCTGCCTCCAACCACTAGGCTACCTGCCTCCAACCACTAGGCTACCTGCCTCCAACCACTAGGCTACCTGCCTCCAACCACTAGGCTACCTGCCTCCAACCACTAGGCTACCTGCCTCTAACCACTAGGCTACCTGCCTCTAACCACTAGGCTACCTGCCTCTAACCACTAGGCTACCTGCCTCTAACCACTAGGCTACCTGCCTCTAACCACTAGGCTACCTGCCTCTAACCACTAGGCTACCTGCCTCTAACCACTAGGCTACCTGCCTCTAACCACTAGGCTACCTGCCTCTAACCACTAGGCTACCTGCCTCTAACCACTAGGCTACCTGCCTCTAACCACTAGGCTACCTGCCTCTAACCACTAGGCTACCTGCCTTCCCCGAGCTGACAATGTATAGGAGGCCAATAATAGGAATAGAGAAGGATGCCTATAGCTTTTTAGATCATGAACATGGACATTCATTTAGCCTAAGAACAAACATATTAGCAACACCTTTTTGACATGCTCAGAGTGTCAGAGTTTTATACTACCGACTCAGCCTGATCTTGAGAGGCTGGTGGCCCTGTTAACTCTACTCATCTGCTGTAGCATGACTGAATTGTCTACACTCCTCACAGCAGAGAAGGTAGTTGCAACAGCTATGCAGCGCGTCCTGTAGTCAGGCTGATAAATTGTGCAAAGTTTTTTAAATGGTTGTTTGGCGCAGGTGATAGTTGCTTAAAGCTTACCCCAGGAATGGCAGCACTAGCTGCACAAGCTCTGCACGAGAAATCACTTCCTGGTTAAAGATGAGCAGACACCGCAGGAAGTTGTCATAGGCCTCAGAGCTCCGGAGGGCTTTCCTCACCTATGATAAGAAAGGAGCTCTGTAAATACACACTTCAACACACACTGAATTACTTTACAATTGGGTTAGGGGGACAGCGTCTCATCACAACCAGGCAATTCATTCATTCATGTTCAGTTGGAACAGAATAAATCATTTCTATAGGTGTCATTCGTATAGATCACATTTTATGTTATTGTATAACATTCACATTAGGTTTAAAACTAAAATGTAGAAGGACCTTTTCAAAGAAGAGAGATTCTGTGCCGATGCTGTGTTTGCTGGCCTCAGCCATGGCATGGTCTTTCCCCAACATCTTGGGTTTCTTCTGCAAGGGTGGGAAAGAGAAGAATTGAGTGTAAATAAGGACTACATTACCACTGACATGGTAGACCAATTAACTGATACAGGGACAGAGGCTTCAGAGGTATATTACAGTTCTACGGTAAATAAGAGAAGCTAAAAAAGAAGGTAAAAATCCCACATTTAAAGAGTTGACAGATCTATGGGACGCTCTAGTCAAAAGTATACCATTCTAAGCTGTCTGAACAGTATTACAACTGTTACTACTGCTAACTAGTTTCTTAATAACCGCATGTCTGACAACTACGGTTGCAAAGCTACCGGAAATCTATCGGAATCTTCAGTCATTTTGGTAATTAACAGGTCATCTATGGTAATTTGGGTAATTTATACTTGAATAACTTTTTAAAAAACAAAACAATATATCGTATTAATTTGTTATATCTGTGTCCATATTGTCCATTAGCTTCTAGTGGATAGACCATATGGTTCAAGAGAAAATAACCTAATTATTGAAAAAAGTCAAACGATGAAATTATTCTCAATTATTTACTCTTTCACAACTGCCACCGGTTTGGTGCCAAAACGTTTACATACAAAGGCTTTAGACTCAACGAGAGGGCGCTAGTTTACCTTGACGGGAGGCGTGGCGCCCGCTCCAGAATGCCTCCGGATTGGACAGCCGTTCTGGTTGAGACGCTGCTTGTTGTTCATCAAGGGCCTCTTGACCGTGGTGCCGTGGTCGTTGCGCACCGACTCCGCCCGGTCGGCCGTGGTCTTGCTCAGCAGCTGGAGAAAAGGGGGACAACTCTGGATCAGAGATAAACGTGAGAGTTTAAGATAGGCAACATCTGTGTAGATCTGCACAGAACATACAACTTTTACATCAAACTGAAAGGCATTATCAGTGCATCTTGATCATGCACCCTGTCTGAGTCACATGATGTAGTAAATAAAACAGGTGGTATAAGTCATATGAAAATAACCATACGATATGACAGTGGCCAAGTTTGTAATTCAATGGCCTCACATAGTTTAAACTCAACTTCTATCATTCTGAAATAACATCTCAGGTGAAGGAAGCATTATCTCTTGCAATAGAGCACTATTTTAGCGTGGACGTGAAACACTCACCACTGAACTGTTGGCGTCCGGTAAGAACTGTCCGAACTCCGAGAGCAGGTCCTCCTGGTTCTTGAAGAGCCGTGCCACCTGAGCGTACACCTCCTGCTCTGTTAATGCCGGAGTGTAGTTCCCCCCAGCCTCCTTCGCATTTCGCTGCTCCTTCTGCAAAAGCAGCAATCAGACCACTGGTTACAGACTACACCAAGAACTTCAATCAGACCACTGGTTACAGACTACACCAAGAACTTCAAATCAGACCACTGGTTACAGACTACACCAAGAACTTCAATCAGACCACTGGTTACAGACTACACCAAGAACTTCAATCAGACCACTGGCTACAGACTATACCAATAACTTCAGATCACTGGTTACAGACTACACCAAGAATTAACCATGGATGACATAATAGGGTCAATGTAAATAACATTACATATATGTATTTATTTAACAAGGCAAGTCAGTTAACATTCTTATTTACAGTGATGACCTACACCGGCCAAACCCTAACCAGGACGACACTGGGCCAGGGCGGCGCACAATCAGAATGATCTGAATTTCCTTCCTCTAAGGTTTCTTTCTGCAATGATTATCCAGTACATCTCTGGTTCTTGTATCCCTGTTCCCAGAAAGTGACCAGGGAGACCACACAAAGGGCACCACTGCCCCGTCGGCAGTTTCGTTATAGCACTGGAATGGAACCTCAAGTTCATATTGAATGGTGACCCAGGTTACGAACAGATCTCTGTGTGTACACTGTCTTTTGTATAGCTTGTTGTTTACACTGAAAATAAATCACCCTTCAGAAAGAAGCCAGATTTATTGAATGAAATGCTTTGTGTGGGGCAGTTCTCGCACTGTGTTTTTACCTGGTAAGTGTGCAGGATCTCCAAGAAGGCTTTGTAGATGTCGGGCTGCCCCTGGAAGCGGTTCTTGATCTTGTTAACGTAGTTAATGGCGTGGTTGAACTCCACGGGCTGGTTGTTCTGCAGGGGAGGCCCGCTGGAAGGGGTGCTGCTCACCGGGGCGTGGGACTGGACCGAGGGGGACCGTGGGGAGGCGTAGGATGGGATTGATGGGTTGGGTTGGCTAGTCGGGGTCAGGGCAGGAGACTGCATCGGCTGTGGGGGGAAAAGGAGATCGACAATGAGTTGCCCCAAAATATGAAATATACACTACCATTCAAAAGTTTGGGGTCTCTTAGAAATGTTGTTTTTTTTATACAGAAAAGCAATTTTTTGTGTGCATTAAAATAACATCAAATTAAGCCGAAATACAGCGTTGTTAATGTTGTAAATGACGATTGTAGCTGGAAACAGCTGATTTTTAATGGAATATCTACATAGGTCCATTATCAGCAACCATCACTCCTGTGTATCAATGGCACGTTGTGTTAGCTAATCCAAGTTAATCATTTCAAAAAGGCTAATTGATCAGTAGAAAACCCTTTTGCAATTATGTTAGCACAGCTGAAAACTGTTGTTCTGATTAAAGAAGCAATAAAACTGGCCTTCTTTAGACTATTTGAGAATCTGGAACGTCAGCATTTGTGGGCTCGATTACAGGCTCAAAATGGTCAGAAACAAAGACCTTTCTTCTGAAACTCGTCAGTCTATTCTTGTTCTGAGAAATGAAGGCTATTTCATGTGAGAAATTGCCAAGAGACTGAAGATCCCGTACAACGCTATGTACGACTCCCTTCACAGAACAGTGCAAAATGGCTCTAAACAGAATAGAAGGAGTGGGAGGCCCCGGGGCACAACTGAGCAAGAGGACAAGTACATTAGAGTGTCTAGTTTGAGAAACAGACGCCTCACAAGTCCTCAACTGGCAGCTTCATTAAATAGTACCTGCAAAACACAGACTGGCCAATAAAATTAAAAGATTAAGCTGGACAAAAGAACAGACACTGGACAGAGGAACTCTGCCTAGAAGGCCAGCATCCCGGAGTCGCCTCTTCTGTTGACGTTGAGACTGGTGTTTTGCAGGTACTATTTAATGACGCTGCCAGTTGAGGACTTGTGAGGCGTCTGTTTCTCAAACAAGAAACCCTAATGTACTTGTCCTCTTGCGCAGTTGTGCACCGGGGCCTCCCATTCCTATTTCTATTCTGGTTAGGGCCAGTTTGCGCTGTTCTGTGAAGGGAGTCGTACACAGCGTTGTATGAGATCTTCAGTTTCTTGGCAATTTCTCACGTGGAATAGCCTTCATTTCTCAGAACAAGAATAGACTGATGAGATTCAGAAGAAAGTACTTTGTTTCTGGCCATTTTGAGCCTGTAATTGAACCCACAAATGCTAATGCTCCAGGCCAGTTTTATTGCTTCTTTAATCAGAACAGTTTTCAGCTGTGCTAACAATTTCAAAAGGGTTTTCTAATGACCAATTAGCCTTTTAAAATGATTAACTTGGATTAGCTAACACAACATGCCATTGGAACACAGGAGTGATGGTTGTTGATAATGGGCCTCTGTACGCCTATGAAGTTATTCCATTAAAAACCAGCCGTTTCCAGCTACAAGAGTCATTTACAACATTAACAATGTCTACACTGTTTCTGATCAATTTTATGTTATTTTAATGGACAAAAAAAGGCACTTTTCTTTCAAAACCAAGGAAATTTCTAAGTGACCCCAAACTTTTGAATGGTAGTGTACAGCAGCACATAACAATAAAACAGTTGAATAATATATTTGACATACGCAACTATACAGTAATAAGTAAATGAATACATGTTTACATAACAAATGAAGAAATAAGCCAATGACTTGTGGTTCAAATCTCCAATAGGAAACTAAACACGCAGAAACAAAGAACTTGAGAAGAGGTTCTTGCACAGAATGACACAACAAAGGAAAGGGGTCTTAGTGAGCTGGAACCTTGCTGGTCTTGGCCGGTGTAGGCTGTGTGGGTAGAGCGGTGCTGGCTGTGGCGGTGCTGGTGGGGGGTCCACTGGGCAGCTGCAGGGCCTGGTGATGATGGGGCACCGGCTGGCTGGGTGGCCCCGTAACGGGGAGGTTCTGGACAGAGATGCCGTGCGGGGTGATGTAGTGGATCTGTCCTGGCGTGGTCACGTTGACCTGCTCGTTGGTCTGGACCTCAATCTTGTAGCCCGGCGGCAGGAAGGTGTTGAATCCCATGATGAGGTCTGGGTGGCCCTTGAAGAGCTGGGAGACACGGCTGATCACACCTGGAGTGTCGATGCTGTGAAAGTAAATGTGCGTGTTTAAGATTGACTACATGGTAGTTAGACTGTGCAGAATCACTGATCTACAAATCACCTTGCTTCTCAAATAACTACTAATTATGTGATCAAGATTAGTGATTCCCCACCTCGCCTTGCTCAAACTGATCCCCTCAAACACATGGAATATCTTCCTGCAGCAAGAGCTCACGGCTTACATGGATGTTTACAGTGTTTGCTTAGAAAAACAAACTAAATTGTAACTGACCTCTGTGACTTGAACTCTTTCATGATGTCAAGGAAGTCGTTGTAGACTTGAGGCTGATTCCCAAACTGCAGTTTCACTTGGTCCAAGTAGGACAGAGCATCTTCAACCTACAAACACAGTTATGCCAGTCAAACAATGTTTTCAAAGGTATAAGGAGATGAAGTGGGCATTGATCAAGATAATGAAAACATCCCAATGAGCTCCATACTTTAATTGTTGACTAGTCTCATTGCTGTATTATCTACTAGTGATGGGGGGGGCTCAATACAGTTACACGTAGGATATATCATCCAAAATAATATCCCTATCATTTTGACAATATCCCAATATTATTTTTGCACTAGTTGGCTGAACCACCTTAAAAAAAAGGTATTTAACCTTTATTTAACTGGGCAAGTCAGTTAAGAACAAATTCTTATTTACAATGACGGCCTACCCCATCCAAACCCTCCCCTAACCAGGAAGATGCTGGGCTAATTGTGCACCATCCTATGGGACTCCAATCACAGCTGGTGGTGATACAGCCCGGAATTGAACCCGGGTCTGTAGTGATGCAGTGCCTTAGACCGCTGCTCCATTCTGGATCCCTATACTCCAGTACTTCTCCTTCATAGCTTGTTTTCAGCACTTTTATTTCCATGACTGATCCAAACTAATTTTCCCATGGCTCTCGTCCCTCTGCAGCAGTCATACAGTGAGCAATGTTTGTAACGTGGAATAGCAATTCAATGACAGAATACATATAGAATCGCAATACATATCGGTACCCAAGTACGGTGATGATATTGTATCCCTGGCAACTCCCAGCCCTATTATCTACCATGCTTTGAAATCAACAGGTCCTAATTGAGTCCATCATACCTCCACTTTATTCTGTATTTAGTACATGTGCTTATTTTGATCTCTTTTGTACATTCAATAAAATGTATACATATGAAAAATGCACCTTGAGTCGCTGGAACTGGGCACCCTGTGAGGGGGCCATAGGGGCCAAAGGGTGGGCATGGCTCTGGACCATCGCAGCCCCCTGTGATTGGACAGCTGGACTGTGGGGGTGGGGCCCGACAAGTGCAGCGGGACTAGAGGCATGTCCATGGCCACTGGAGTTCTGGGGCATTGTGGGAACCTGGAGGACAAGATTCAGTCAAATATCAGCATTCTGCCTGTGGTAAAATAGTAAACAAAGACTTGAAAAAGGCAAATACAGAAACTACAGTTTGCTGGTTAATTGGCACTTATAAATTCATGCATTGTAGAATCTAGCAAAATTATTATTTTCTGTGCAACATGCTCTCATCTAGATTAAAGAGATATGACAACAGTTCCCATACCTGGTAACCCTGGGGGATGGAGTATTGGATGCCGGGGGAAGGCTGCATGTTGTCGGTGACGGCCTCGTACACGGCTGGGGCTAGGACGCGGTGCTGGAAGCCCTCCGCAGTACCCGGGACTGGGGGGCGACGCTGCTGCTGGGACGCAAATACTGGTTCCTGATCCTCCACACGCCGCTTCATTGTATATTCATACTCAAGAGCTAGGAGGCACAGGTACAACACAGTTAACATTTAGACATATTTGATTGATAAATCGATAGTCACCCTGACACAACTGCCAATTTCAAGATGGATACATTCATTTAGCACATTTCAGACTCTGTGGCACACATTTATGGGATTCTCCAGTTTCTGTCTCACCCACAACTAGTGGCTATATTTTTAAAAAACGTGATATGAACGTTATTGGGATCACTTTGGAGGGAGAGTGGTAGCCCCCCCAACAAGGCTGGAGAATTCAGTACGTCACAAAGAAGGATGTTTGACCAGAATATGAGCTAGAATTCACATGGACTGCTTTAGTGGACAATACATAGATTACTATGTAGCTAACTATAGTGTGTAGGGACGAGGGACGCATTGGCAAGATACCGACTGGACAACGTTATTCAACCATTTATCTAGCTAGCGTGCTTGCTAAGATAACTCGGAAGTAACGTTACTCTGATCACTCAAGATGGTAAACCAACATATGGAATATGGCTAGGGAACACATCCATAAGTCTAATCCAATTAAATGTATGTTTCTTATTTAGCGGTGGCGACACGTCCCAAAGACAATCCACAAGCTAACAGTGAGATGTTAACTGGCTAGCGGTTAGCTTCTAAACCAGCCATAAGACCTGCCCATTCCCCTCCCCCTCTGCCAAGAGAGGGCCTGACGCCATCCACTGCTATAGCGGAGTCGTGCGCGCCCGAACTTGTGTGGCTAAATGTACGAGCGTGTCAGGTCAAATAATGTGCAGAGTACTGTTAACTATTTGCCTTTTCATTTTTAACTAACGCGTTAGCCTTAGCTATCGTAATAACGAAAATTTCAATTAAAAATAGATTTCAGTTAACGTTAGCTAACAAGGGATGGTTGACTTCCCGGTGGTCTTTTTAGTAAGCTACTGCTAGCAACACATTGTGGCTTTACGCTAACCAGCCATGTTCGAACGTCATCATCATGAAACCCAGTGATTCGACTAACGTTAGGTAGCACAACAACTGTCCTTGCTAACATTATCTCAATACTGTAGCAAATACTGTTTTTCGCTGGATAAATGTGTTTCACGATTAGCTAGTTACAGTCGTTAATTTGTCCGAATCCTATCTAAATGTTTAGCTAGCCAACTACTGTTGTACGATGCTGTTCACTAGCTCATGGAACTACTGTAGCTAGCTAATCGTCAAAAACACATTAGCCAGCGAACATTAGCGACATTTTCGACATGCAAAAGCAGGCATCGTTAATGTTTAAAGACTCAGTCTGCCAGCAGAAAGATAACATTTTCTGAGTTGTATTTATGCATCTGTCTGACAAGGTTATGTAGCAACTTGCTGTAACAGCACGTAGCGCCATTTAGTTTTGCTTCAAATGGGCTTAGTTAGCTAGCTAACGTTAGCTTGAGAGATAAAACTCACCTCAACTGACTGAGACCAATAACAACTTGTCGAACCAAATTTGGATTTTCTCAGTCAAATGACAAAAATTCGCCAGTTAAAACGTATCAAGATTGAGGGTGCATATTCCAATTGAAATGTCAAAGAAGAACTGCCCCTGCTAGCAAACCCGCTAACAACAATCCCTGTGGCTAGTACGCTCCTTGAACAGAGGCGTGGTTCCAATGAGGGCGGCTAGTCTCCTCCCATTCTAAATGATAATTGGCAACTCTTCAACAGAGGAAACAATAGCAACGGAACTTCATTGGTCAGATTTCCAGTCACTCAGATCAGGGATTTTTTTTACTTACAGGCATTTTTAGACCTCCGCAAACTTTTTTTTTTACCATTGACTACAAAATATCATATATAGAACCATAAACTCGATGATAATGTAAGAAATATAGCTACTGTACCTGTATGAACATAATACTCTACTTTGTGCCTTGTCGTATCTTGACACGGGGATACAGCACAACCGCATAAACACACCAATTCATGCATAGGTATTATAGTGCTCAACGACTTCATAAGCACAACATATAGTATTTATGAACCAGACTATAGATGCTTCACAAATCAGTTATAACCAAAGCGATACTATAAAAGGTGCTTACTTCTGGTGCTTTTCCAAATGGTAAATTACGTGTTCTTACGAATGACTTCGGAGAATCTGGTAGTCAGTCAAAGGGTTTATGTTTCATGGGTATAAAATGTTTGAATTAAGTGAAATTCATGAGGATTAACACTATTTCAGGGGTAGTAGGAGACCAATACGCCTTTTTGTGACCAACTGCGTATCAGACCTGGTTTGTCCTTGCACCTGAAGACTGATAGCCAGATGAACTAAAGCCCCAGCAGGAGTCGTCTTTGTGCGTACAAAAGCACGATCTATGTTTGTAGTAAACGTGGGGCGGGAGTAGTATCAATAATATTGATTAGTTAAGACCGGGTTACTGTAATGATGTGACAACTGTTGATGGCTTTATAAATACATTTGATCGAATTTGATTGGTATTCATTGGGAGTTATTAGAAAGGTTGTTAAAAAAAATATTTAAAAAACAACTTTGAAAACCTTTCAATTTCACTTAACAGTGGAGAAAACTCTTGTAAATATGTGTCAACGGCAGTTTAAAAATAACATCGAGTATAATTTGCTAATTGCAGGATAATTTTACTCAACCCCCCCCCCCATATTCATTAGTCCACTTTTGATACATTCCCACAAAAGTGTGCATGCCAACATCCAATTAAGATATACTACACTGCTCAAAAAAATAAAGGGAACACTTAAACAACACAATGTAACTCCAAGTCAATCACACTTATATGAAATCAAACTGTCCACTGAGGAAGCAACACTGATTGACAATACATTTCACATGCTGTTGTGCAAATGGAATAACAACAGGTGGACATTATAGGCAATTAGCAAGACACCCCCAATAAAGGAGTGGTTCTGCAGGTGGTGACCACAGACCACTTCTCAGTTCCTATGCTTCCTGGCTGATGTTTTGGTCACTTTTGAATGCTGGCGGTGCTTTCACTCTAGTGGTAGCATGAGACGGAGTCTACAACCCACACAAGTGGCTCAGGTAGTGCAGCTCATCCAGGATGGGACATCAATGCGAGCTGTGGCAAGAAGGTTTGTGTCAGCGTAGTGTCCAGAGCATGGAGGCGCTACCAGGAGACAGGCCAGTACATCAGGAGACATGGAGGAGGGCAACAACCCAGCAGCAGGACCGCTACCTCCGCCTTTGTGCAAGGAGGAGCACTGCCAGAGCCCTGCAAAATGACCTCCAGCAGGCCACAAATGTGCATGTGTCTGCTCAAACAGTCAGAAACAGACTCCATGAGGGTGGTATGAGGGCCAGACGTCCACAGGTGGAGGTTGTGCTTACAGCCCAACACCGTGCAGGACGTTTGGCATTTGCCAGAGAACACCAAGATTGGCAAATTCGCCACTGGCACCCTGTGCTCTTCATTGATGAAAGCAGGTTCACACTGAGCACATGTGCTCAGCCCTCCATGTGCTCACCAGAGGTAGCCTGACTGCCATTAGGTACCGAGATGAGATCCTCAGACCCATTGTGAGACCATATGCTGGTGCGGTTGGCCCTGGGTTCCTCATAATGCAAGAGAATGCTAGACCTCATGTGGCTGGAGTGAGTCAGCAGTTCCTGCAAGAGGAAGGCATTGATGCTATGGACTGGCCCGCCCGTTCCCCAGACCTGAATCCAATTGAGCACATCTGGGACATCATGTCTCGCTCCATTCACCAACGCCACGTTGCACCACAGACTGTCCAGGAGTTGGAGGATGCTTTAGTCCAGGTCTGGGAGGAGATCCCTCAGGAGACCATCCGCCACCTCATCAGGAGCATGCCCAGGCGTTGTAGGGAGGTCATACAGGCACGTGGAGGCCACACACACTACTGAGCCTCATTTTAAGGACATTACATCAAAGTTGGATCAGCCTGTAGTGTGGTTTTCCACTTAAATTTTGAGTGTGATTCCAAATCCAGACCTCCATGGGTTGATAAATTTGATTTCCATTGATAATTTTTTTGTGATTTTGTTTTCAGCACATTCAACTATGTAAAGAAAAAAGTATTTAATAAGAATATTTCATTCATTCAGATCTAGGATGTCTTATTTTTGTGTTCCCTTTATTTTTTTGAGCAGTGTACTTCAAGTCAGTCTTTGTGTGTTCTCAAATGTTATTTGGGCATCTTACCTAAAAAAACGATTGTGGAACTAGTTACAAACACAATCAGCGCTTTTGTATGTAAAAATGTGTAAAATATGGTTGCCCAAATAATAATTTATAGCTGAATGAACATATGAGACAAGTTGAGAAACACATTTGAAATTGACTGAATTCTTGTCAAATTGGAGTTAAGTTTGAGTAATTTTTTTGTTGTTCAGGTCACGCTTGGACCGAAAAGTTGAGTAAACAAAAAAAAGCCTGTGGAACCAGTTACTTAATAATAATTAGTTGAAAATAGATTTTATTTATATTTTTTACAGTGCATGCATGACCAGGTCAAATTTTAAACAATTACTTTATGTTCATTTTCAGGATTACATTTTGAACAGGATTTTTGGACGAAAATAGTTATAAACAGCAGTTAAGAATAGCTAAAGCTCAGACACACCAGTAAGATTGTCAAACGTTTGCCTGGTAAAATTGTCATTGGTACATTTGCCTCCCGACTGTATTTAGAAACTCTGAACAGCGTCGGCAGTCACTCTTTTGTGATCACATAACAAAGACCTTGGAAGTCGTCACACACTCAGACTTTTAAATACTCCAAACCAAAAGGTGGCAGTAGCTTTGTTTGGCAATGCATATCCGTGCGTCTTGTTTATGGTCTAGATTACCAGACATCTGTGTTTATGTTGCTACTAGCCAGATGGCCACAGCTAGATAACTACCTAGCAAGGTGAAGAAGAAACAATTTTATTCACTCTCCATAATCCCAAAGTACCAGCCCATAGCCAAATGTTTAGCTAGCTAACGTTTGGTAGCTAAAGTTAGGCAGCTAACTGCACAACTGACACAGGCAGCTGTTTCATGGACACTAGCGAATACCTTTGTTATTTACATACAATGTTAATACTAACTACAGTGGTTGGTTAGCTAGCTTGGAGGAATAATTGAGTATTGTGTCTGTGCACTTAGTTCGTTTCCATCCCATAGCCTACATTGCATATGAAGTGTGACTGGCTCATCCGAGGATGTGCGGAAAACTGCCCTCTTTCCTTTTTTTTCCGTTGTTGGCTCCCCAACGTGGGGGTTGGTGCTCTCTGATTGGGTTTCCACTAGTTACCGCAAAGTCCAAAATTGTCTACATCATAAAGATGAATGAAAACAAACATTTGCTTTCTGTTCTTAATTTAAAGTAATGGTTAGGCATAATGTTAGCAGTGTGGTTAAGTTTAGGTTTAAAATCACATGACTTTGTGGCTGTGGTAACTAATGACGAACCTCTGATTGGCTCAAAATCAAGTTGTTGGACACTGACTAGAAGCCGTAGGTTCCTCGCTACCAGATTGTCACGCAGCAGCTACCGCTTTTGCTCTAGCAAGAGAAGGAATGCCACCCGCTGTGATAAGTACCTTTCAGCAGTGAGATTCTCGGTGTTTCGTGCTTTACATGCACAAATTTCGAGTTTTGATGCAATGTAAGTCTACCAATGTCCTCAGAGAAAATGTAGAAACCACCATGGGGAGTTTTACTGTACAAAATGATTATCTTGAAAAACGACCCATTCAATGTAAGAAGTGTGTCATATCATTAATTCCATTGGCTTCTTATGATGTAAATTAGTATGCAGTAATTCACGAGAGCTACAATTTAACAACATTGGAATTATAAGCCTTGGTCTCTTCAGTGATGAAGCAGGCCTTGAAGAGAGACATGAATGACAGCCAAGACCACGCCCACTGCCATGTTTGAGTCCTCAGTCGGAGCTAGAGTAGGAGAAAGTAGAGGAGAGAATCCAATTGAGGGTAAATAGCACTGGTTAGTTCTACTTTATTGGTGAGTGCTGGTCATCTTTTCCCTATCGGTTGGAATACTGCCGGGCTAAAGCCCCCAAAGATAAATTGAAGCTACAGGACTGAGCTGAGCCTGTTCACAAATCCTACCATTTGAGGCTGTTGTAGTTTGTGCTGCTGTTGCACTAATGGTACCAGTGGGGGTGGTTGCTGGGACCACAGTGGTAGTTGCCAGTGCAGCGGTGGTGGGTACGAGGCTAACAGGGCCGGAGCGGACGGTGTAGCTCCTGGTCAGCACGTT
Source organism: Oncorhynchus kisutch (assembly GCF_002021735.2). Classification (NCBI taxonomy): domain Eukaryota; kingdom Metazoa; phylum Chordata; class Actinopteri; order Salmoniformes; family Salmonidae; genus Oncorhynchus; species Oncorhynchus kisutch. Next base: position 6,600,953 of record NW_022261980.1, on the reverse strand, counting down.
GTCAACCATTACCTGGTTGCTGCTTGCCCTGTCACACTGATCAGGACACTTCTGAGAGGGCCTCGTGGTGACACAGAGATACACTGTACACTCCACGTACATCTGCAGATGACAAGAGACACTATCAACTACACATGCAACACTTGTACTACTAATTGTTACACTATTGTGATCATATAGGCTAACGTCGTTAGAGAGAGTCGGACCCAAGACCACAAAAATCTTGGAGAAATATATTGTGAGAATTTGAAATAAGCATTATACACATTTGATGGCCTTTCAGATGGACATATACTGGTATTCAAACAGAGCTGAAAGGGACAAACACATAGTGGCAGACTGACACATGGATTGAAGTGGGTAAATCAGTAATAACAATAATAAAACATGTTTTAAATTAAATATTATAAACTGGGAATGCTGCTTGCCTGACAGCTGTGGTATATCAGACCGTATACCACAGGTATGACAAAACATTACTTTTTTCTGCTCTAATTACATTGGTAACCAGTTTATAATAGCAATAAGGAACCTCTGTTGTTTGTGGTATATGGCCAATATACCACAGCTAACGACTGTATCCAGGCACTCTGCATTGCGTTGTGCATAAGAACAGCCCTTAGCCTTGGTATATTGGCCATATAGCACAACCCCTCGTGCATTATTGCTTAAGTATGGGATATAGGCACTAGTTAGTTTATTTATTTTTAGTCCCTGGGCTTTAGCTCAACTGGATAGTCATGTTGGCAGGTTCCGGATGCCTGAGAGACAAATGGGAGCACCCTTCATATCCCCGAAGAGAGATACATGGCCAGAAAGACACACCGTGGTTCCTTTAGTTTTGATAGTGCTCAGGTTGATTCGGTATACCCTGACAGTGGGGGTTGAAGTCAGAATCTCCAGGGTTCCATTTCCAGCCGAACACCTGAGAAAGAAGGAAGACATTTCATGTTTTTAATGTAGGTGAGAGAAGCGGTTTCAAAACAGAGGCAATCTCAGTAAACTATCCATTTCATAGCGACTTGACAAATTGCTACCACCTCAACTGAGTTAAATGGACAGTTTTCTGAAATTCCATGCATTGTTCAGTTCATATGGCTTATTGTAGAGCTTGTATTAAAAACCCAAGTACTCCATTTGGGGTAATAAAAAACAATTAAGATTGGGTAAAAATGTCAGAAAACTATCACTGACCCCTGATCCAGGATACAGTGGCTGTCAGCCATGTCTTCTGTCTCGGACTCCATGCACTTGCCCACCATCAGCTCTGCCCTGTCCAGAGAGGTGTTGGAGAACACATGCAGGTCCAGTGTGTCCAGCCTGCTCGCGGTGCGGACCGACGTCTCTCGGCGGACACGCTGCGAGAAAGGGAGGAGGTGGCGGAACTTGGGGATTTTAGTTCTGTTAGCCATGGGCCCCTCCCCAGGCCAGTAGAACTCCAACCAGAACTTGATGATGCCGAAGGTCTCCTGCTCCGACAGCATGTTGATGGCGTACCGCGGGCTCTTGGCCTCGACGCCGGGGAAACGGCAGGCGAGCGACATAATCAGGGTGGGCTGCCGACTGATGACAGTGTTGCGTACACTTCGCAGGGTGTTGGTGTACACCATCTCTGAACCAGAGTGCTGAGGAGAAAAGGAACAGGATCATGTGTGGATATTCTGGTTCGTTCACACATCACAGCAGACAGTCTGTTAAAACGGATTTATGGAAGGAGCAGTGGCGTGCATTCATGTATGCAAAAGGAAGCCAGGCTTCCTCAAAAAACTGACCAAGAAAAAAACATATAAAATGATTTATCTTTCATCTCTGAGTTTCATCATTTTCCTTCAATTCGCAAGAGGCTGAACGTTTTGTATCTCACCGGTGAAAGCATCCGAGCGAGCGAAACAGCACTCCTCTGACTCTGTATGTGTAGCCCATCTACCTGATGCTGTCTGGTTAAAAAAAGTATAACATTGTTGTCCTCGAGTGGCTAGCTAGCTAGCTAAAATTGTCCCGTTCTTAAATTAGTCATAGATGAAGATAGAGATGTGGACTTTTACTTAAGTTTTAATTAATTATCCTTACTGGCCAATGATTATAACAGTGATTCTTATCCAACCAACCATACATTGTGTCCCCGGCCTGAGAGCATGGAAGTTCAATATGTAGCTAAATGTAGTAGGCTAATGTTAACTAGCTGGCTCATCATTACATGAAAGTTAGGCTAGCGAGCAAGTATTTTAGCCAGGTAGCCTAGGACAACAAAAACTAAAAGCATGTACTGTATGACAGAATCATAGACTGTTTCGTCAACATGAGAGGAGGATGGCATTGACATTTCTCTGCAAGTAGGCTGGGTCAAGCATGTTTTTTCTCCTTGCAAGAACACATACAGTTGAAGTCGGAAGTTTACATACACTTAGGTTGGAGTCATTAAAACTAGTTTTTCAACCACTCCACAAATTTCTTGTTAATAAACTATAGTTTTGGCAAGTCGGTTAGGACATCTACTTTGTGCATGACACATGTAATTTTTCCAACAATTGTTTACAGACAGATTATTTCACTTATAATTCACTGTATCACAATTCCAGTGGGTCAGAAGTTTACAAACACTAAGTTGACTGTGCCTTTAAACAGCTTGGAAAATTCCAGAAAATGATGTCATGGCTTTAGAAGCTTCTGATAGGCTAATTGACATCATTTGAGTCAATTGGAGGTGTACCTGTGGATGTATTTCAAGGCCTACCTTCAAACTCAGTGCCTCTTTGCTTGAAATCATGGGAAAATCAAAAGCAATCAGCCAAGACCTCAGAAAAAATATTGTAGACCTCCACAAGTCTGGTTCATCCTTGGGAGCAATTTCCAAACGCCTGAAGGTACCACGTTCAACTGTACAAACAATAGTACGCAAGTATAAACACCATGGGACCATGCAGCCGTCATACCGATCAGGAAGGAAACACCTTCTGTCTCCTAGAGATGAACGTACTTTGGTGCGAAAAGTGCAAATCAATCCCAGAACAACAGCAAAGGACCTTGTGAAGATTCTGGAGAAAACAGGTACAATATTATCTATATCCACAGTAAAACAAATCTTATATCGACATAACCGGAATGGCTGCTCAGCAAGGAAGAAGTCACTGCTCAAAAACCGCCATTAAAAAAGCCAGACTACGGTTTGCAACTGCACATGGGGACAAAGATCGTACTTTTTGGAGAAATGTGCTCTAGTCTGATGAAACAAAAATATAACTGTTTGGCCATAATGACCGTCGTTATGTTTGGAGGAAAAAGGGGGAGGCTTGCAAGCCGAAGAACAACATCCCAACCGTGAAACACGGGGGTGGCAGCATCATGTTGTCGGGGTGCTTTGCTGCAGGAGGGACTGGTGCACTTCACAAAATAGATAGCATCATGAGAAGGACAATTATGTGGATATATTGAAGCAACATCTCAAGACCTCAGTCAGGAAGTTAAAGATTGGTCGTAAATGGGTCTTCCAAATGGACAATGACAACAAGTGTACTTCCAAAGTTGTGGCAAAATGGCTTTAGGACAACAATGTCAAGGTATTGGAGTGGCCACCACAAAGCCCTGACCTCAATCCTATAGAACATTTGTGGGCAGAACTGAAAAAGCGTGTGCAAGCAAGGAGGCCTACAAACCTGACCCAGTTACACCAGCTCTGTCAGGAGGAATGGGCCAAAATTCACCCAACTTATTGTGGGAATCTTGTGGAAGACTACCCAAAACATTTGACCCAAGTTACACAATTTAAAGGCAATGCTACCAAATACTAACTGAGTGTATGTAAACTTCTGACCCACTGGGAATGTGATGAAAGAAATGAAAGCTGAAATAAATCACTCTACTATTATTCTGACATTTCACATTCTTAAAATAAAGTGGTGATCCTAACTGACCGAAGACAGGGAATTTTTACTAGGATTAAATGTCAGGAATTGTGAAAAGCTGAGTTTAAATGTATTTGGCTAAGGTGTATGTAAACTTCCGACTTCAACTGTACACACACACAAATCAGAACTTTGGACAGCCACATCATATTTAGCTTACGTTGATTGGACTAAATTGTTTTTGGTACCTTTAAGTTTTCACTGTATTAGACTAAGCAGGGCTGATTCGATGATGTGGAAATGTTGAAGTTGAAATGGTGCTGGAATAGTGGAGGCAGCTCCTACTTTGTTTGCGACTTGCGGTTCTCTGTGGTTCTAAATCAATAGTTGTAATTGCCTTGTTCATCGGCAGAACTACAGATTTTTACCTTGTCAGCTTGGGGATTCGATCTTGCAACCTTTCGGTTACTAGTCCAATGCTGTAACCACTAGGCTACCTGCCGCCCCAACATTACCTTGCTTGACCATGCTGTAACCACTAGGCTATCTGCCGCCCCAACATTACCTTGCTTGACCATGCTGTAACCACTAGGCTATCTGCCGCCCCAACATTACCTTGCTTGACCATGCTGTAACCACTAGGCTACCTGCCGCCCCAACATTACCTTGCTTGACCGTGCTGTAACCACTAGGCTACCTGCCGCCCCAACATTACCTTGCTTGACCGTGCTGTAACCACTAGGCTACCTGCCGCCCCAACATTACCTTGCTTGACCGTGCTGTAACCACTAGGCTACCTGCCGCCCCAACATTACCTTGCTTGACCGTGCTGTAACCACTAGGCTACCTGCCGCCCCAACATTACCTTGCTTGACCGTGCTGTAACCACTAGGCTACCTGCCGCCCCAACATTACCTTGCTTGACCGTGCTGTAACCACTAGGCTACCTGCCGCCCCAACATTACCTTGCTTGACCGTGCTGTAACCACTAGGCTACCTGCCGCCCCAACATTACCTTGCTTGACCGTGCTGTAACCACTAGGCTACCTGCCGCCCCAACATTACCTTGCTTGACCGTGCTGTAACCACTAGGCTACCTGCCGCCCCAACATTACCTTGCTTGACCGTGCTGTAACCACTAGGCTACCTGCCGCCCCAACATTACCTTGCTTGACCATGCTGTAACCACTAGGCTATCTGCCGCCCCAACATTACCTTGCTTGACCATGCTGTAACCACTAGGCTACCTGCCGCCCCAACATTACCTTGCTTGACCATGCTGTAACCACTAGGCTACCTGCCGCCCCAACATTACCTTGCTTGACCATGCTGTAACCACTAGGCTACCTGCCGCCCCAACATTACCTTGCTTGACCATGCTGTAACCACTAGGCTATCTGCCGCCCCAACATTACCTTGCTTGACCATGCTGTAACCACTAGGCTACCTGCCGCCCCAACATTACCTTGCTTGACCGTGCTGTAACCACTAGGCTACCTGCCGCCCCAACATTACCTTGCTTGACCATGCTGTAACCACTAGGCTATCTGCCGCCCCAACATTACCTTGCTTGACCATGCTGTAACCACTAGGCTACCTGCCGCCCCAACATTACCTTGCTTGACCATGCTGTAACCACTAGGCTATCTGCCGCCCCAACATTACCTTGCTTGACCATGCTGTAACCACTAGGCTACCTGCCGCCCCAACATTACCTTGCTTGACCATGCTGTAACCACTAGGCTACCTGCCGCCCCAACATTACCTTGCTTGACCATGCTGTAGGTCATGTAACTGTTTGTTATATGCACTATGCTTTGTGGACTTCATCGGACAGAGGTTTCTTTACGGTTTTGTGATGAAACAAAGGTGTGGTTGAATTTATTCTGCCACTGTGTCTTCTTATTGTCTCGGTCTTAGGCCTATATATCACAGTGGCAAGGCATATGAACTAACAGGTTATAGAGCAAACAACGCAATTATCACAACATGTAGGTTGTAATATGGCATTTTCTCTCGCTTGGCTTTTCCAGTTATTTTACTCATGCACCACTACTGGGACGGAGCCAATGTAAGTTTTGCATTTGATACAGTGGGCGGAGTCTCGTACCACTCTCTTAGTGCCGCAGCCAGTCAGAGAGATGCGGGCCATCACATGGGTGGAGTTGGACGTGACACTACAGGAAGGATGGTTGAGCTGGAGCTCTGACACAATCAGGTTCTTCAGGGTGGAAATGGGGAGAACCAGATGCATCTCAGTCTCCCCACATGTCAGCTCTGGAAGGAGACAGAAATAATAATCATACACGGGACATAGAGCTTTCTAAGGACCCACATTGTATAAATGAAAAGAAAAACAAAATATCAGACTAAACAAAACATGAATAAAGAAGAAAAAGAGTGTGAGGTAAGGGTTTGGGTTATGGTGAAGAGAGGAGGGATCTGGATAGGAACCTGGGTAAGGGTTTGGGTTATGGTGAAGAGAGGAGGGATCTGGATAGGAACCTGGGTAAGGGTTTGGGTTATGGTGAAGAGAGGAGGGATCTGGATAGGAACCTGGGTTAGGGTTATGGTGAAGAGAGGAGGGATCTGGATAGGAACCTGGGTTAGGGTGAAGAGAGGAGGGATCTGGATAGGAACCTGGGTTAGGGTGAAGAGAGGAGGGATCTGGATAGGAACCTGGGTTATGGTGAAGAGAGGAGGGATCTGGATAGGAACCTGGGTTATGGTGAAGAGAGGAGGGATCTGGATAGGAACCTGGGTAAGGGTTTGGGTTATGGTGAAGAGAGGAGGGATCTGGATAGGAACCTGGGTAAGGGTTATGGTGAAGAGAGGAGGGATCTGGATAGGAACCTGGGTAAGGGTTTGGGTTATGGTGAAGAGAGGAGGGATCTGGATAGGAACCTGGGTAAGGGTTTGGGTTATGGTGAAGAGAGGAGGGATCTGGATAGGAACCTGGGTAAGGGTTTGGGTTATGGTGAAGAGAGGAGGGATCTGGATAGGAACCTGGGTTAGGGTTATGGTGAAGAGAGGAGGGATCTGGATAGGAACCTGGGTTAGGGTTATGGTGAAGAGAGGAGGGATCTGGATAGGAACCTGGGTTATGGTGAAGAGAGGAGGGATCTGGATAGAAACCTGGGTTATGGTGAAGAGAGGAGGGATCTGGATAGGAACCTGGGTTATGGTGAAGAGAGGAGGGATCTGGATAGGAACCTGGGTTATGGTGAAGAGAGGAGGGATCTGGATAGGAACCTGGGTAAGGGTTTGGGTTATGGTGAAGAGAGGAGGGATCTGGATAGGAACCTGGGTAAGGGTTATGGTGAAGAGAGGAGGGATCTGGATAGGAACCTGGGTAAGGGTTTGGGTTATGGTGAAGAGAGGAGGGATCTGGATAGGAACCTGGGTAAGGGTTTGGGTTATGGTGAAGAGAGGAGGGATCTGGATAGGAACCTGGGTTTGGGTTATGGTGAAGAGAGGAGGGATCTGGATAGGAACCTGGGTTAGAGTTACGATGAAGAGAGGAGGGATCTGGATAGGAACCTGGGTTAGGGTTACGGTGAAGAGAGGAGGGATCTGGATAGGAACCTGGGTTAGGGTTACGGTGAAGAGAGGAGGGATCTGGATAGGAACCTGGGTTAGGGTTACGGTGAAGAGAGGAGGGATCTGGATAGGAACCTGGGTTAGGGTTACGGTGAAGAGAGGAGGGATCTGGATAGGAACCTGGGATAGGGTTATGGTGAAGAGAGGAGGGATCTGGATAGGAACCTGGGTTAGGGTTACGGTGAAGAGAGGAGGGATCTGGATAGGAACCTGGGTTAGGGTAAGGGTTAGGGTAGGTCAGCCAGCCAGTCGTGGATATCAACTACACAGTGTGTTCTATACCTGTTCCAGTGGGAAAGGTCTCCATCTGTCCTGGAACAGAAAAAAAGGTGTATATTATGAACATATTTTGTCCAAATATTGCACCTTTACCTCACCCCACTTTCACCACTGTAAACAACTAAGAAACAATCCTTTCACCACTGTAAACAACTAAGAAACAATCCTTTCACCACTGTAAACAACTAAGAAACGATCCTTTCACCACTGTAAACAACTAAGAAACAATCCTTTCACCATGCTTACTATTGGACACACACACACACACACACACACAAAGAGTGGAAGAACTGTGATTGTTCTTGTCCTTACTTTGGTAAAGCCACACACATCTGGGTTCAGACTGCAAACTGTGAAGAAAACAGGTTGTGTAAAGTACATCAGACAGGTTGGTTATAACATATGCCAAAACATTATTGGTTGTTGACAAAAAGTTACCTGTTGGTGTTGGCCAGGAAACAAAGAGGCAAAAGAGGGGGGGGCATGTTACTGGGGCTCCGGACCCATGTGAGATTCATGGTGGCCAGGGAACCCTTGGTTTCCAGCGCTGTCCTGAAGAGGCCAGGGGGACCAACCACCACTATTTCTGACACGCTGAAGAAGAGACATACCGCAAACACAGTCAACACAGTAGAAATATGCACAGCAACTGACTAACTTCTCCATTAGAAATCCCTGATGAATGTTTTGAAAACAACCCCTTTGTAACTTTTACACACAACTGAGAGAGACGAGATACACATAACACAAAAGGAGGGAAACTCATGGAAAAGTTCAGTAGTATAACACACCTCTAGGTTCAGTAGTATAACACACCTCTAAGTTCAATAGTATAACACACCTCTAGGTTCAATAGTATAACACACCTCTAGGTTCAATAGTATAACATACCTCTAGGTTCAGTAGTATAACACACCTCTAGATTCAGTAGTATAACACACCTCTAGGTTCAGTAGTATAACACACCTCTAGGTTCAGTAGTATAACACACCTCTAGGTTCAGTAGTATAACACACCTCTAGGTTCAGTAGTATAACACACCTCTAGGTTCAGTAGTATAACACACCTCTAGGTTCAGTAGTATAACACACCTCTAGGTTCAGTAGTATAACACACCTCTAGGTTCAGTAGTATAACACACCTCTCTAGGTTGAGTAGTATAACACACCTCTCTAGGTTGAGTAGTATAACACACCTCTAGGTTCAGTAGTATAACACACCTCTAGGTTCAGTAGTATAACACACCTCTCTAGGTTCAGTAGTATAACACACCTCTCTAGGTTCAGTAGTATAACACACCTCTAGGTTGAGTAGTATAACACACCTCTAGATTCAGTAGTATAACACACCTCTAGGTTCAGTAGTATAACACACCTCTCTAAGTTGAGTAGTATAACACACCTCTAGGTTCAGTTGTATAACACACCTCTAGGTTCAGTAGTATAACACACCTCTAGGTTCAGTAGTATAACACACCTCTAGGTTCAGTAGTATAACACACCTCTAGGTTCAGTAGTATAACACACCTCTAGGTTCAGTAGTATAACACACCTCTAGGTTCAGTAGTATAACACACCTCTAGGTTCAGTAGTATAACACACCTCTAGGTTCAGTAGTATAACACACCTCTAGGTTCAGTAGTATAACACACCTCTAGGTTCAGTAGTATAACACACCTCTAGGTTCAGTAGTATAACACACCTCTCTAGGTTGAGTAGTATAACACACCTCTCTAGGTTGAGTAGTATAACACACCTCTAGGTTCAGTAGTATAACACACCTCTAGGTTCAGTAGTATAACACACCTCTCTAGGTTCAGTAGTATAACACACCTCTCTAGGTTCAGTAGTATAACACACCTCTAGGTTGAGTAGTATAACACACCTCTAGGTTGAGTAGTATAACACACCTCTAGATTCAGTAGTATAACACACCTCTAGGTTCAGTAGTATAACACACCTCTCTAAGTTGAGTAGTATAACACACCTCTAGGTTCAGTTGTATAACACACCTCTAGGTTCAGTAGTATAACACACCTCTAGGTTCAGTAGTATAACACACCTCTAGGTTCAGTAGTATAACACACCTCTAGGTTCAGTAGTATAACACACCTCTAGGTTCAGTAGTATAACACACCTCTAGGTTCAGTAGTATAACACACCTCTAGGTTCAGTAGTATAACACACCTCTAGGTTCAGTAGTATAACACACCTCTAGGTTCAGTAGTATAACACACCTCTAGGTTCAGTAGTATAACACACCTCTAGGTTCAGTAGTATAACACACCTCTAGGTTCAGTAGTATAACACACCTCTCTAGGTTCAGTAGTATAACACACCTCTCTAGGTTGAGTAGTATAACACACCTCTAGGTTGAGTAGTATAACACACCTCTAGGTTGAGTAGTATAACACACCTCTAGATTCAGTAGTATAACACACCTCTAGATTCAGTAGTATAACACACCTCTCTAGGTTGAGTAGTATAACACACCTCTCTAGGTTGAGTAGTATAACACACCTCTCTAGGTTGAGTAGTATAACACACCTCTCTAGGTTCAGTAGTATAACACACCTCTCTAGGTTCAGTAGTATAACACACCTCTAGGTTGAGTAGTATAACACACCTCTCTAGGTTGAGTAGTATAACACACCTCTCTAGGTTCAGTAGTATAAGACACCTCTAGGTTCAGTAGTATAACACACCTCTCTAGGTTGAGTAGTATAACACACCTCTCTAGGTTCAGTAGTATAACACACCTCTAGGTTGACTATTATAACACACCTCTCTAGGTCAGAATGAAAGGTGACAGACACGTTGATCTGCTCATAGGGCAGAACGTAGATGGTGGCTCCCCCTGTTGGTGTCAGTCCTGTAGTGACTGGCTCAGCAGTGCAGCTTGAGGACGCCTCCTCCACTGAAACCAAGAACAAGACAAAAGTTAAGGTTATTTAGTTTTAAACAACTTTCTTTTTAACCTCCTTCAGGTATCATACTGTATATGATTGCTCCTTTTCAAGAACTTTGGGTGTATCTCAATATAAAATGTTGCTACCGGTACATAAATATGGGTAATTCATCCATTACTAACTACTGTGTTGAAATTGTATTTTTCAATCCCAGGGTGCCTCAGATCAAGACTGAACAACACAGCTACATTATAGAGTCCAGTATGTATAGTTATTGAGAACAGACCAGCAGAATATACCTGATTCATTTCCCCCTAAAACAGGCCCATCAATAAAGAGAAGACCGCGTGAAATAGTTTGTGTGTGTCAGTCTCACCTGTAAGGGACAGGTGCAGTGGGATGGAACTGAGTGCTTTGGGTTTGTTGGTTTGGGTTTGGCGTGAAAAGTCCTCCACCATCAGCTGCACAGAGTATTGGCCAGCGGACGATTTACCATTGTACAACAGCGTACACGTCTCCTATGAAGTAGCAATTTAAACAAATGTATTTTTTGAAAACAATTGTTCTTTGTTTTCTACAGAGCACATGCCTGAAGCTGAAAGTCTAGCCCTAAAAAAAAACAAGTCCAACAAATAACTCTAAACTGGTTTAACCTCCCCGCACATTTAGATGGTACATGATGCATCCATAATGACGATTCATGTTTGATATTTCTCTGGATAGGAATTCAATCCTACACGGTTCTCTTTCTTGCACCTTTTCTTGGCGGTTTGGGGCATCGTAACAGTCACTGCTGTGTGGACTAACACAAAGACACAGATAAGTTAAGACTCACCTCCTCCATCTTCAGAAAGTTGTACTGGGGGCAGTCAAGGCATTCTCCAAGGTCAGCCTGGGCAAAGCGACAGAGCACTGTGTCCCCATCCAGGTCTTTCACCGTCAGTGGGAAGTGATGTGGGCAGTTCACACGAGCCCTGACACAAGAATACACACTCAGTTAATATCATATGTAACTTAAGAGTTTTCTCCCCACTTTATTATATATATATATATATATATTCCTCCTGGCAGCGTCATTAAATAGTACCCGCAAAACACCAGTCTCAACGTCAACAGTGAAGAGGCAACTCCGTGATGCTGGCCTTCAAGGCAGAGTTCCTCTGTCCAGTCTCAACGTCAACAGTGAAGAGGCAACTCCGTGATGCTGGCCTTCAAGGCAGAGTTCCTCTGTCCAGTGTCTGTGTTCTTTTGCTCATCTTAATATTTTATTTTTATTGGCCAGTCTGAGATATGGCTTTTTCTTTGCAACTCTGCCTAGAAGGCCAGCATCCCGGAGTCGCCTCTTCACTGTTGACGTTGAGACTGGTGTTTTGCGGGTACTATTTAATGAAGCTGCCAGTTGAGGACTTTTGAGGCATCTGTTTCTCAAACTAGACACTCTAATGTACTTGTCCTCTTGCTCAGTTGTGACCCGGGGGCCTCCCACTCCTCTTTCTATTCTGGTTAGAGCCAGTTTGCGCTGTTCTGTGAAGGGAGTAGTACACAGCGTTGTACGAGATCTTCCGTTTTTTGGCAATTTCTCTCATGGAATAGCCTTCATTTCTCAGAACAAGAATAGACTGACGAGTTTCAGAATAAAGTTATTTGTTTCTGGCCATTTTGAGCCTGTAATTGAACCCACAAATGCTGATGCTCCAGATACTCAACTAGTCTAAAGAAGGCCAGTTTTATTGCTTCTTTGATCAGGACAACTGTTTTCAGCTGTGCTAACATAATTGCAAAAGGGTTTTCTAATGGTCAATTAGCCTTTTAAAATTATAAACTTGTATTAGCTAACACAACGTGCCATTGGAACACAGGAGTGAGTGATGGTTGCTGATAATGGACCGCTGTACGCCTGTGTAGATATTCCATTAAAAATCAGCCGTTTCCAGCTACAATAGTCATTTACAACATTAACAATGTCTACACTGCATTTCTGATGAATTTGATATTATTTTAATGGTAAAAAAATGTGCTTTTCTTTAAAAAACAAGGACATTTCTAAGTGACCCCAAACTTTTGGACAGTAGTGTATCTTACAAACAATAAGTCAGACACACAGGCAGTTTGAGGACTGGGACCCTGTTTTGAGAGACTTGAAGAGGCTGTAGTGGAACCGAAGAGCTTGACAATCGGGAGGAAGGAAGAAGGAAGGAAGGAAGGAAGGAAGGAAGGAAGGAAGGAAGGAAGGAAGGAAGGAAGGAAGGAAGGAAGGAAGGAAGGAAGGAAGGAAGGAAGGAAGGAAGGAAGGAAGGAAGGAAGGAAGGAAGGAAGGAAGGAAGGAAGGAAGGAGAAAACGAAAGAGGAGAGAAAGGTGAGAAGGACAAAGAGGAGAGAAAAGGGTCCAAATGTATCAGTCATCATGACCAAATAAATCACACTACATATCAACAGTCAAAACCGTGAGAATGTGTAGACTAGAGTAAACAGAGTAATGTTTTTATGTGCAGTACAAGACTCAGGTCCAGGTTACAGTGAGTTGAGTTACCTGAGAGGAGGAGGCAGGCTGCAGTAAGGGGGCTGGTTTAGTCTCAATGGGTTAGACTGGTTGGAGGGTCCAGCCCACAAGAACAGAAACACATTCACGTTGGACCTAATTCACAGTTACAGGGGAGGCAAATAAGTATGTTTGTTTTTCACTTTTCCTGAAATGGTGTGACATAACCTGCAAAATGGTTGCTTTATGACACATAGACAACATAATGCATATGATATAAAGTAAGAATGATCAGTCATGAAACTGCATTATACATTAATGTTCTGAATTGTGAGGACTGAGGTCTAATGACCAACTGCATTGAAGTAAGTTTGTGTAACATTTTCACCATTATGAAACCAACTCATGAAACATTACGGTCTTCAATGTTGCGGAAGCTAGCGCTGAACATGACCAGTCAGTGTGTATTGATTCTATAGATGTTCTACAAAAGCACATCAAATGGTCACGGTGTAATAATAACAGGTCTCTCAGCGAATCACATACCCCACATTCACATTGGCCTTGTAGTTGCTGGGAATGGTCCTCTGCCATTGGCGGACACACCAGCCTGAGGCGGGCTTCTGTCCTGTGTAGGGTAACGAGGTGGTATGCACGGCACAGTCTTCCCCTGTCTGACACACTCCGGAGAACGTAGGACAGGGATGGCAGAGATCACGGTGTAGTGGGCCCTCACCTGCCAAAGGTGACGTGAGGTCAGGAGGTCATATAATTAATTACATGGTAACAGTGAGGAACTTGCTTTTATGAATTCAGCACAATCATTGTCTACCTGTTATTGGTGCCTAAACCACACTGTAATTATTGGCTATTTACCATTTTATCAAGTAAATTGAAACAAACAAAAACAATGAAAACAACAGGTAAATCGCAGAGACTTGTAAAATACCAGTGTAGTAAGTAACCTGGAGGGGCTGTGTGTTTACAGCTGGGAGGTACAGCAAGAACCTGTCAGGTTTCGAAGAGTGATGGGTGTGGAGTCAGGCGCAGAGAGCAGAGGATTCGGAAAAAACACTTTATTCCGTACATCACAGCGCACAAAGAGGGTGACGCCGAACACAGGCGTAAAACACTCCAAAATGTACTACACTAGTACATACGCTGTACAGTGGAAAATCCAAAAGACAGGAACACTCCTGGACCAAAAACAGCAAACAAGCCCGAACACAGGCAGGCTAACTGAACTTAAATAACCCCAACACAAAACAAGGAACAGGTTAAACCAATTAGATCAAACAAAACGAAAAGGGGAAAAGGGATCGGTAGCAGCTAGTAGACCGGCGGTGACGACCGATGAGCACCACCCGAACTCGGTGATATTCGTGTAATTCATTTGAATACTGCGCACATGTGCATCATAACATAGAAAGCCTATCATTATCGCAGTGCATATTTTAGGTCAATCCTGAAATTCCTAATACACAGTGTTAAAAGCTGACAGCATTGGTAATGAACAATGTGTAACCTCACCATATTTCCTCCACTCTTCTCTAGAGGGACAACATTGACCACTGCACCCAGAGAGGTGGCCTCACAGACAGGGTAGGGCAGGAGCAGACCTAGGGCCATAACCAGGTGCCCCAGAAAAACTTGGATCAACATCAGAGCTTTTCACACAGGGATGTGTGTCGTAGGAAGCTTGGGCCTCTGGAGACAGAAATGGAGGTCAGTTAGAGAGCAATCACAAACATGAAACACAGACAAACACACTCACTCTTACTTTACAAAACAGGATCAATATTGAGACAATGACCAAACATTTGTAAATGTGCTAGTAGTAACACAACTTAAATGATTGTAGTCTTTGTAAAAGTCAACAGGACATCAACACATCAAGGTTAGAATGTTATGAATGTGCACATCCCTGTTGTTTTTGTATAATGTCTCATTCTTTTCCAGTTCCAACACACATTGTTATGGAGACTTCTCTGTCAATAACAGCTAGTTTCCAGATTTCTCCTCCCCACTCAGACCACTCCCATACAGTCCTTGCTTGAGAAATATTTTTCTGATAAAAAGCCATTTTTGCCCATTTTAATGGGATAATCTATTACAGTAAGGTACCAAATGTTACCCAGAAATGTGGTATTGATATGAAAACGACTGCATTGGGCCTTTAAGGAGTAATTCCAAGCCTGAGGAATTTCAAGACTAACCTAATTTACCCTCATTGGGTTTCAGTGTTACAGGGTGAAAACTATGAGCTGTTCATTTGTATGTGGGGATGGTATGCAAAGAAAATCTATTCTAAGAATTCAGTTTTAAAAGTTACAAGCACTGTCCTGTATAACTTCTAAATAAACTGATCTTATTGGCTGTCAGTCATTTCATCCATAGCTCATTCAAAGAATGAGATCTTACATTTCTCCAGCCCTATCCCTCTGCTTTACAGAAAACCAAGTGGTGGAGCTGCAATTGACTGACAGACTAATTAGGCCTTACTCAAGGACACTTCAGATTCCTGAAAGTCTATGGGAGATTCCATACACCTTGTGTCCTCTCTCCTCGTTTCCTTATCAGAAGCTATTGGATGAGAAAACCAGATGTCCTGCTCCTTTGGCATTCTCCTCCAATGGGGTTTGAGAAGGAAACAAGGAGAGAGGACGCAAGGCGTATGCAATTGAGATCTTCCTCAAGGCTACGTTTTCACAGACAGCCAAACTCTGACCTTTTGCCCAATTATTGGTCTTTTGGACAATTATTGGTCCTTTGACCAATCAGATCAGATCTTTTGCCAAAAATTGTAGAATTGGGCTGCCTGTGTAAACTAAGCTACAGGACTGTTTCACCAGCATAGACTGGAATATGTCCCGGGATTCATCCGATGGCATCAAGGAGTTTATCACATCCGTCACCGGCTTCATTAATAAGTACATCGACGACGTTGTCGTCCCCACAGTGACCATACGTACATATCCCAACCAGAAGCCATAGATTACAGGCAACATCCTCATTGAGCTAAAGGCTAGAGCTGCCGCTTTCAAAGTGCAGGTCACCAATCCGGACACAAGAAATCCCTCTACGTTTTCCGATGAGCCATCAAACAGTCAAAACATCAATAGAGGACTAAGAACGAATCCTACTACACTGGCTCTGACAAAGGGAAACCCAGGGACGCTTCCCAGGGACGTGAGCCAACCAGACAAGCTAAATGCCTTTTATGCTCACTTCGAGGCAAGCAACATTGAACCATGCATGAGAGCACCAGCACCTGCTGCTGTTTATTATCTATCCTGTTGCCTAGTTACTTTATATTCCTACCAATATGTACATATTTGTATTTATTAGTGATCCCCATTAGTTCCTGCCAAGGCAGCAGCTACTCTTCCTGGAGTTTATTAGGGATCCCCATTAGTTCCTGCCAAGGCAGCAGCTACTCTTCCTGGAGTTTATTAGGGATCCCCATTAGTTCCTGCCAAGGCAGCAGCTACTCTTCCTGGAGTTTATTAAGGATCCCCATTAGTTCCTGCCAAGGCAGCAGCTACTCTTCCTGGAGTTTATTAAGGATCCCCATTAGTTCCTGCCAAGGCAGCAGCTACTCTTCCTGGAGTTTATTAAGGATCCCCATTAGTTCCTGCCAAGGCAGCAGCTACTCTTCCTGGGGTTTATTATGGATCCCCATTAGTTCCTGCCAAGGCAGCAGCTACTCTTCCTGGGGTTTATTATGGATCCCCATTAGTTCCTGCCAAGGCAGCAGCTACTCTTCCTGGGGTTTATTAAGGATCCCCATTAGTTCCTGCCAAGGCAGCAGCTACTCTTCTTGGGGTTTATTATGGATCCCCATTAGTTCCTGCCAAGGCAGCAGCTACTCTTCCTGGGGTTTATTATGGATCCCCATTAGTCCCTGCCAAGGCAGCAGCTACTCTTCTTGGGGTCCAAACACATTAAGGCACTTACATTACATATAAAACAAAAGATAAAACAGTGCATCATATAACATTATTACACCACTACATATCTACAATACAAAATGTATATACCACCATACAACAATATTACAATGTACGTGTGTGTAGAGTGTGTGTGCTAGCGCTTGTGTGTTTATGTCTGTCTGTAGCTGTGTGTGTAGAGTGTGTGTGCTAGCGCCCGTGTGTTTATGAGAGTGTCTGTAGCTGTGTGTGGGTGTGTGTGTGCTAGCGCTTGTGTGTTTATGAGAGTGTCTGTAGCTGTGTGTGTAGAGTGTGTGTGCTAGTGCCCGTGTGTTTATGAGAGTGTCTGTAGCTGTGTGTGTAGAGTGTGTGTGCTAGCGCCCGTGTGTTTATGAGAGTGTCTGTAGCTGTGTGTGTAGAGTGTGTGTGCTAGCGCCCGTGTGTTTATGAGAGTGTCTGTAGCTGTGTGTGTAGAGTGTGTGTGCTAGCGCCCGTGTGTTTATGAGAGTGTCTGTAGCTGTGTGTGTGTCTCTTCACAGTCTCCACTGTTCCATCAGCTGTATTTTTATCTGGTTTTTAAATCTGATTCTACTGCTGCATCAGTTACCTGCTGTCGAATAGAGTTCCATGTAGTCATGGCTCTATGTAGTACTGTGCGCCTCCCATAGTCTATTCTGGACTTGGGGACTGTGAAGAGACCTCTGATTCTACCTTGATGTTGGAGGCTTCCCTTAAAGAACACACTCGGGGTTCTGTTAGACAGGTAAATCTTTATCCACAATATAGCAAGGGGGTGTAAAGCCATAACACATACGTTTTTTCCCAGCAGCAGACTAAGATCGATAATGTCAAAAGCTGCCCTGAAGTCTAACAAAACAACCTCCACAATATTTTTATCAATTTCTCTGCCAATCATCAGTCATTTGTATAAGTGCTGTGCGTGGTGAATGTCCTTCCTATAAGTGTGCTGAAAGTCTGTTGTCAATTTGGTTATTGTAAAATATCATTGGATCTGGTCAAACACAATTTTTTCCAAAAGTTTAATGTTTGGTAACAGGCTGATTGGTCAGCTATTTGAGCAAGTCAAGTGGGCTTTACTATTCTTAGGTAGTGGAATGACTATTGCTTCCCTCCAGGCCTGAGGGCACACACTTTCTAGTAGGCATATTTACCTCAAATCCCTGCACATCGACTCAGTACTTACCCCATGTAAATAGCCAAGTTATGACACATTATGTATATATTCCTTGTTTTTATTTTTCTCTCTGCATTGTTAGGAAGGTCCCGTAAGTAAGCACTTCACTTTTAGTCCACACTTGTTTATGAAGCATGTGACAAATAACATTTGATTTAAACGTAGTCTGAGTGAGGAAATAAATGACCTGTTAGACACCACTTCAAAGGACTTGAGGCTAAGTTGGTAAAGATAAATTGAATTAGGGCGTCTCAGAGAAGGAATGCTGGTCTAGGATCAGATCCCCATCTTATTTATGATCTAAATCCAAGATCAGACGGCTATTCTACAAAGGAGGATCAATAAGTTAGCCAGCTAAATTGCCTAAATATTCTGAAATAACTTGACATTTTTTGTAAGATAAGCTTCAAATGGGCATATGGACCAATTAACACAAAATACATTTAAGTTGAGCATAATGACCCAGAAAATCTATAGTTATGTCTAGTTGTTGATCAAAGTTAGCTGCTTAACTCATTGATTCTGTTTTGTAGTATACCTCTCAGGTCTCCTACTTCAGGAGGCTTTGTGAATACAGACCCAGGTTGAAGGTCAAAGTGTGTGCAGGCTTTTGTTCCAGCACAACATACCTGACAACCACCAGGCCCTGAACTATGGCAGCTGACCAGAAAAAAATTCAGCACTGCAATGACTGGAGAGAACATTATGTTACAGAAGGAAACCAACTCTACTTCCCTTAGAAGCAATTGCTACATCAATTTTAGTACTTTTAAATTAGACTGAATTCATTGTTGAATATTACTTATAAATGCATCATGTCAGTTCAGTCTTAACCCATCAGAACCAATACGCTTGTTTTACCACTATTTCTAAAAACAAGTGAATTTAAACATTGTCGCTTCATAACAATTGTATATCATAGCTGGTCAGTCTTCACATTCTCAGCCATCTATGAATTGAAGTGGTTACATTCAGTCCCATCCCTCAGCCATTTACCAAATCAGTGGTGGCAACTTTGTTAATGTTTGAAATGCATATTTCCCCCTTTAAAAAGAGCTCATACCATTGACCCTCCACCCCTTTCCTAAACACCAGGATGTGTTAGACTGTGTGGAATCCAGATGACCATTGGTCTATGCCAAGTATGAAGAACATTCACAGGCTGTGTTTACACTGGCAGCCCAATTCAGATCTTTTGCTAATTATTATATTTCTACCATCCCATAGCAGATGTGATATGGGTGGACAGTCAGCAAAACAAATCACAAGTGGGTTCTCATGTTCAGTGTAAACACAGCCATAGCAGCTCAAATCCCATCACAACCAAAAAGTACTCATGTTTGTCAGAAGCCCAGCCTCATGACCAAAAAAATACATTCTATTTAAATGTTTAGGAATCTCTTCCCTCCAATACCAACCTTAATCACTCAACCAAGGGTCTCTTGGTGTTCAGACGGACAGCTGTCTGCGAGTTTAGTGGTCCGAAAGGAAGTTCAGGCTGCATCTCAACTTTCACATTACCTGGTACGTTGCTGGGAATGCACTTGAATGAAAGATGCTAAACTGGCTGGACCAGTGGCACTGACTAAGAGGAAACGGTATGACTAAATTACAATGAGTGACGGATTTTTAGCACAAACTGAAACTAAGCCAAGTAAATGGCATTTTGTAGTCTAATTATGGCTTAACCAATTGGAACATTCCTCACTAGGATATCCAGCAGCTCAGAACAAATGGGTCGAGGAGTAACATTATGGATGGATTTCTTGACAGAAGTAAAGAACACTTCCAGAATTGTTTCCTTACCTTTAAAAAAAAACAAAAGTTGTGGCCAGTGACTGCAATCCACACTTGGTTTTAATAAACTAGTCACTACCAATAAATATTAGCATATTTGGACCAAATTCCATGTTACTCCACCACCCTACATTTAGCATTTTTTAAATTTCATGCCCAAAGCATCTCTTAAAATGGGGAGATTTATGCAACGTCAACAAGTGAGCCAGAGGAAGACTTAAAACAAAGAAGCTTCATGAACTGTTATACCCACTCCTGCCTTAATGAAACATTCAGGACAGAACACAGGTTCACTGAGGAAAGAGTTTAATTTGTGAAACTGTCATATCATTTTCCTGAGGAATGTTCATAATCATTAGTTTGAAGTTGTTTTTCTAGATCACTAAAGGGCTGATGAGTAAAAAGACTGGACCGAGCCTGACCGTTGTGTGTTCGTTCCTGACCAAATCTAGTGCTGCAAGAACCAAATAGCATTGCATCAGTGCTGGATTCACAATTGAAAGCAATCTCTGCATTGAGTAAAGACAAAAATACAGTAAATCAGAGTCAATCCAGGCCTATAGTGGTGAGTCATTCGTGTTGAGGGGGTCCCACTTTGGGGTCAGGGGAGGTGGGAGAGTTGGTCCCTTGGGGCCCCAGTGGTGGTTGTTGCACAACAGTCATCGTTTCCTGCTGGGAGGGTTGAACATCTGGTCCCTCTTCACTGGCCGTTCTTCACATTCAGCATCTTCTCCTGTGGAGGGAAACAACCATATGAAAGAGGAAACAAAGGCAAGGGAACTTAGTTGTCGAAGTGTCACCCAGGACACCATATCCAGCATTACTTTGTTCCAAACAAGTCTTAAAAATGTCAAGTCAATAGTTCTTGCTGTTCCTACATGGACTTTCCACAGGTGCACCAGACTCCATCTCCTGCTACTTTACAGGTCATTCAGAAACATTTACAACCTCAGCGCTCCAGTCACGGTCTCACCTTGATCATGGTCTCCAGCTTGATGGCGTCGGCAGCGAACTTGCGGATGCCGTCAGAGAGCTTCTCCACGGCCATGCGGTCCTCGTTGTGTTGCCAGCGGAATTCTTTCTCATCCAGGTGAACCTTCTCCAAATCACAGGCCTTGGCTAAACAGGGGACAAAAGTGAGAGATGTAATGAATTGCCATTAGTTTAATTCATCCTTGGTCCAATGGGATTGTCGTCCCCAGGCCTTTGAAGGACTAGTAGTATGACTGCAATCTACCAGAATGCTTACAGCATATGGTTTTACTTAGAGGACCTCATTATCCCCTCAATGGTTTCAGGTGTTTAATGAAGGAAGCAATGTCTGCATTGGGATGCAGGATAAATACCCTTTTTCAATGCAGACCTGGCCCAGGGGAAGAGACATAAGCATCCATTTAAGAAGCCTCAAAGATAAAGCAGACATTGAAATACACAGGAGTTCCTAAATACATAGCAATGAATTTGTTTCTCTGTAGGTTTGAACTACAGCCATTGTTGCCCGAGGTTCAAATTGAGACTGAACAAAATGGTTATGAGACACATTCCAACTCATAAGAGACTGCATAACCAATGTTGAAGGGGCCTCCGCAAGTTCTCCTTAGGAGGGGTCTAACAAACTTGGGTCTTTGACCTGCTAGTGTGTAACAGTAACTTACAGGGCTCAGATTCTACCTCAAGGGGGTCACCAAAGTAGACCTAATTCACCAGCTTTCCTTGAACGGATTCAAATGGTTCTTAAAATAAGTTAATTGAACGTTTTTTTTTTTAAAGTTTTAAAAGTAACCAACATTTTTGGCTTGAATTATTGCTTATTCATACAGTACATGGTTACCCTGCTTTCTGTGTATGGTTTACGACAGAGGAAACATTGAGTCTGGAGCATGACACACACATCCCTCCCATCAGCCCCTTGTTCCGGTCTGACGCTTTGAGCAGGTTAACATTCAAAACAAAGCCGGAGTGTGAGAACAGATTACATTCACAGAATTGTGTCCTGAAGATACAATCTAGAGTTGAAGTATAAGGGACGAGAGCTTCTTCCATGTGCTTAGATAACATGTAACCCTGTCACAACCATGAATCACCATTGATAGTATATTTACTGCATCACTGAACCCATATGATGCAGTGAGTTTTCCATTAGAATATGAACCAATGTTATATGACACCTGCATGGACCAGACCTGAGATGGAACACCATTTGAAACTCTTCAAATACTTAAAACCCTATGTTCAGAGTTTGCATTTAACACTATTCTATTAATTCATTAAGCCAGGCAAACAGTTAACATTTGAAACCAGGCCTGACGTCTATACAAAAATTATTATCTGTGCCCAAGAAAGCAAAGATGCCTAAATGACTACCGCCCAGTAGCACTCACATCAGTAGCCATGAAGTACTTTGAAAAGGCCAGTCATCCCAGAAACCCTAGACCAGGGATGGGAGAACAGAGGCCTGAGGGCCACGTCAGGATTTTGAATTTGAGGGCTGCCTTTTGGGGGACCAATGGTCTGTTAAAAATCTATTTGTGGGGGCCTCCCGAGTGGCGCAGCAGTCCAAGGCACTGCATTACAGGGCTCGAGGAGTCACTACAGCCCTGGGTTCGAGCCCAAGCCCTGACTGGAGACCCATGAGGCAGCGCTCAATTGGAAGCGTCGTCCGGGTTAGGCAGGTCAAGATTCCCTTGTTCCATCATGCTCTAGCAACTCGTGGCAGACTGGACGCATGCACGCTGACAGTCACCAGGTGTACAGTGTTTCCTCTGACACATTGCTGCGGCTGGCTTCTGGTTTAAGCTGGCATTGTGTCATGAAGCAGTGTGGCGTGGCCGGGTCGAGTTTCAGAGCACGCACGGCTCTCAACTGTCGCCTCTTGAGTCCATACGGGAGTTGCAGTGATGGGACAAGACCAACTACCAATTGGATACCACAAAATCAAAGTCACCCTAGTCAGACTGTTCACTGCTACTGTACCGGGGCACCAAGTCCAGCTCCTCCTTAATAGCTTCTACCCCGAGCCTCAAGACTGCTGAACAATCAAATGGCCACCAGGACTGTTTACATGGACTAACCTGTACCCCCGCGCATTGTCTCAGGACAGATAGCCCCTGTATATATAGCCTCATTATTTTATCTAGTAAATATCATCTTAACTGCATTGTTGGTTAGATGCTTATAAGAATTTAACAGTATTAAGCACATGTGACAACCACAATGTGATAACAAAACACATGTTCATTCAACTGTTCCAGGGAGGTCATACTAGTATCCTGTAGGGGGTAGCAATGAGTCCTGTTACCTTTCTGAACCGTGAGCATTGGCGTGACTGTGCTGTGGTCTTTGCTCAGCTCTCCCAGTAGGCCGGGGGAAATGGTAAGCAGGTCACAGCCGGCCAAGGCCTTGACCTCCCCGGTGTTCCTGAAGGAAGCTCCCATCACCACCGTGGTATAGTCATACTTCTTGTAGTGGTTGTAGATCTTGGTCACACTGATCACACCTGAGGGAAGAGAACAAAATAAAGATGTTTATGCCTAATAAACCCACTCCAGTGCAGTAATGAACTCAATACACCCATGTCGCCAGGCATGTTATTTATACTCGTAAGGTCTGGGACTGTTGAGGCCAATCTAAAGTTTAGAAGTTAACACTCATGCTATCAAATGGTGGATCAGTCAGCCCATACCTGGGTCCTCATGGGCCTCGTAGCTCTTCTGGGCAGTGTTCTCCTTGTACCAGTCCATGATACGGCCCACAAAGGGTGAGATGAGGGTGACTTTGGCCTCGGCGCAGGCCACTGCCTGGGCGAAGGAGAACAGCAGGGTCATGTTGCAGTGGACCCCGTGCTTCTCCTCCAGCTCCCTGCAGGTACACACATTGACAGACACATTAAAGGACAGTTAACAGCAGAGCTTCACTATGCTTCCATGGCTGTCAAAGCCAACATTTTAGATTGACATTATTTCTAGGTTGGAGGTCAATTGTGTAACCATTTGCATCAAATTACAGTTTTGGCAAAACAAAAGCAGCATGTTTTGAAAATATTCTACTTTACTGTGACAAAATGCCTCTAAGGTAGATGACTCATGTCCTTCCCTCCCCCTCACACACCTGCCAGCCTGGATGCCTTCCCATGTTGAGGAGAGCTTGATGAGAACACGGTCCTTCTTGATACCAGCCTCTTCGTACAAGGCAATGAGCCCCAGGGCCCGAGACACCATCTCATCCTTATCGTACGAAAGCCTAATGTCAAGTGGAAGAGGTTGAGTTAATCTAAATATTAACGCTTACTATTTGGTAGAGCCGTTTTATGTGGACTCCATACCAGTCATTTGAGTCTGAGGCTCTGCTGTGAACGTGAAAGACTGTTCAGTGAGCTAGAGTCAACTTAAAGGATCAATGTGCTACCCTGATCTGTAAAGGCTCCAGGTTGCATTTGAGGCAACAAGTCCATTCAGCTACTTTGTGGAATTGTGTATTTTTTACCTGTAATTTCATATGAAACATTCCCCTCCCCATAGCCATGATCAATTTCTATGTTCAGACGTTCATATTGAAAATGTATGAGTGGGTGTTATTCTGATAGCTGGTGTCGACAGATACAAAGCACGTCATGAGACTTATGTAGGCCCGAGCGGCGCAGGAGGCTTCCTATACCTGGCGTCTACCTCCGTGGAGACCCTGCCTGGGATCTTCTTCAGGATCTCCAGGCCGAAGCTCACAAACAGCTTGTCCATGGTGTTGGTGACCTGCTCCTCCTCAGGTCTGATGAGACACAGGAACAGGATACTGGTGAGGTGCAATACCTCAAGCATAGCAAACATGTGATCATAGCTTTCAGCAGTAGACTAAGGATTTATTAACCAAGTAATCACTTGGAGTACACCAGACATTGAGTTGCACCCCCACCTCCTTAACCAGTCTGCTCCCCGTCTACACTGATTTTATTTAACCAGGTAGGAAAGTTGAGAACAAGTTCTGATTTACAACTGCGTAAATACAATATAGCAATTAAAACATTGGCATGGTAGATTTGACAGTAGATGTGTGCAAAGTAGAAATACTGGGGTGCAAAATAAATACAGTAAGGGAAGTAGTTGTTTATGCTATTTACAGATGGGCTATGTACAGTGATGTGAGCTGCTCTGACAGTTGGTGCTTAAAGCTAGTGAGGGAGATCGGGAAAGCTCTGAAGCTGGAGACTCGTCATTGGCAGCAGAGAACTGGAAGGAGGCGCGGCCAAAGGAGGAATTGGCTTTGCGGGTGACAAGTGAGATATACCTGCTGGACCGCGTGCTACGGGTGGGTGCAGCCATGGTGACCAGCGAGCAGAGATAAGGCGGGACTCAACCTAGCAGGGTCTTGTAGATGACTTGGAGCCAGTGGGTTTGGCAACGAGTATGAAGTGAGGGCCAGCCAACAAGAGCATACAGGTCGCAGTGGTGGTAAGTATATGGGGCTTTGGTGACAAAACGGATGGCACTGTGATAGCCTGCATCCAGTTTGCTGAGTAGAGTGTTGGAGGCTCTTTTGTAAATGACAGCGCCAAAGTCGAGGATCGGTAAGATGGACAGTTTTTATGATGGTATGTTTGGCAGCATGAGTGAAGGATGCTTTGTTGCAAAATAGGAAGCTGATTCTAGATTTAACTTTGGATTGGAGATGTTTCATGTGAGTGTGGAAGGAGAATTTACAGTCTAACCAGACACCTAGGTATTTATAGTTGTCCACATATTCTAAGTCAGAACCATCCAGAGTAGTGATGTTGGACGGGCCGGTGCAAGCAGCAATCGGTTGAAGAGCATGCATTTAGTTTTACTTGTATTTAAGAGCAGTTGGAGGCCACAGAAGGAGAGTTGTATGGCATTGAAACTCATCAAGAGGGTTGTTAAGTGTCCAAAGAAGGGCCAGAAGTATACAGAATGGTGTCTGCGTAGAGGAGGATCAGTGACCTACCAGCAGCAAGAGCGACATCATTGATATATACAGAGAAGAGTCGGCCCAAGAATTGAACCCTGTGGCACCCCATAGAGACTGCCAGAGGCCCGGACAACAGGCCCTCCGATTTGACACTGAACTCTGTCGGATTGAAGTGGATTTAACAAGTGACAACATGGGCTCACAGCTTTCACCTGGTCAGTCACATGGAAAGAGCAGGTGTTGTTAATGTGTATATTTAAGCAGTAAGGCCCAGGGGGTGTGGTATATGGCCAAAATACACCACGGCTAAGGGCTGTTCTAATGCACGACACAAGTGTCTGTATACAAACCTTAGCATATTGGCCACATAACAAATCAAGGTGCCTTATTGCAATTAAACTTACCAACGTAATTAGAGAAAAAAAAAGTTTATACCTGTGGTAGTCAGGTCAACAGCCGTGGTGTATCAGCATTCAGGGCTCAAACTACCCAGTTTATTAAGTGCTGTAATAAACTTGAAACGTTCATTCACTTTCCAGTACTCATGTTCACCTCAATCCATTCGATTTGGCACTGATTAATATTCTCTAAGTACATTAGAGGCGT
This sequence comes from Oncorhynchus kisutch, assembly GCF_002021735.2. Taxonomy (NCBI): domain Eukaryota; kingdom Metazoa; phylum Chordata; class Actinopteri; order Salmoniformes; family Salmonidae; genus Oncorhynchus; species Oncorhynchus kisutch. Next base: position 6,574,402 of record NW_022261980.1, on the reverse strand, counting down.
GGAAATATGACATTCTAAACAAGGCAACTAATGAATAGGAAAGCCCAAAACTGATGTACTTTAGACTAAATGATAGGCGCCAGTTGCAAATGGACACCTCAAAGTTGTCAGTCACCAAGACAATGTTCATAACAGGGCGAAGCGACCGTGAAACACATGTAGTTTGCAGGCATGTGCGAGGCAAGGCAGACTGATCAGCACCCTCAGGGCACCTGCATTGTTAACACTTATCTTGAGCAAAGGGAAAACGCCTGGTTCTTTGTTCACTCAAAATCCCATTGTTTAAAGGGGATGTCAGTGAAGTCACTGACCTACTATACAAATGTAGAAGCAGTGCAGCGTTGCAATATGATTACATGAGCTTATTTCACCAATCATTGAAACGGTTGGGGTTGTAAACATTTCAGAGTGCCCATCTTACCCGCCCTTGGCGATGCCGTATTTGATGGCCTGGTCGACCAGATGCTGGTAAGCGGCCATCTTGGCAGCAGCCAGGATGAGGGAAGGGTTGGTGGTGGCATCCTGGGGCTTGTACTCTTCAATGGCTGTTCAGAGAAGTGGGAGAGAGACAAGATAAGACCACCACAACACTAGGTGTTCATAGCCACACTAGACCTACACATGAATAATGAGAAGGTGGCCATAGTACTGGTTTGTCCATTGAGACACCGTAGCCAGTACACTTCCTCAAAATAATCAGAATGAATCTGAAAAACCTTAAATGACAGATTTCTTAATGATGTTTCTGCCAAGGAGCTCTCATACAATTTTACATTAACTGCTTGGTGCAGTATTTCAATGAAAAAGTGTCACTTGTTGAACAAATACTTTGAAGAAACCCCACTGTTGACCAATCACCTACAAGTGGGCTTAGACTTTTGCGCCAAACTTCAGCTTGCCGCCAGAAAAGTCCAAAAACATAATATATGCAGGAACTCAACCGAACTGTTTTGTCTGGGAAGCATGCGGATGCCTTCAGTCCCAAGGTACATACAAGCCTTCATAGGACACAACTTCATTCACCAATCTTATCCTGAGATGTGTAGGTGTGAAATAACTCAGTAAAAGGTCTATTCAGATATTGCTTATGCTTATTTTGAAGTCACTTATACAGGAGAGAGAACTAGAGAAAGCTCTGGATGGGTCAAGAAGCACTGGTCTCAAACAGTGACCTCTACTGTAGATACAAGCCAACTGCAGTTTCCTCAACTAAAGAACATTGGGAGGAAAACCAGCCCATTGTGTACCTGCAACCCTGCAGTAGAAGAATGACACCCAATGTTCAAATTAAACATTCAAGGTTAAATCCCTTTAGCCTGTGAGGTAGCCTAGTAGTGAAGCATCCTAGGTGAAGGTCTAATACAGTGCAACATTGGGGTAAATTTGAATGAAAAAAATTAAAAAGTATTTTACCGTTATTTAACTAGGCAAGTTAGTAGGAAAAACTAATCTTATTTTCCAATGACGGTTTCCAATTAACTACCTTGTCAGCTCGGGGATTCGATCTTGCAACCTTTCGGTTACTAGTCCAACGTGCTAACCACTAGGCTACCTGCCACCCACTGCAATACAAAAGGTTTTATTTTCAAGTTAGAGCACAATTGTCTTGCTTTTCCTACTTTGCACTGGAGGGCCTTTACTATAGCCTTGTTAGTCTAAGGTCAGGGTACTCGCCGGTTCCAGTTTGATTAGTATAGTCCCATCGTTTTGATATGCCATGTCAGCTACAGTGAGGAGGCCTGTGGCGATGGGCTTTAGACCAGCTGGCCAAGCTTCTGCCACTGACAGGGAGTAGGCAACACAATGAAGCACAAAGGCCCCCCGTGTTTCTCTGAAAACAACTAACACATTCTAGGCTCTCACCATCTCATTCTGGTCAAATACCCTACTCTTTTAGCCAGTCCTTATGGCTGGATCTGTCACAGGCAGCGATTTGCAATCCATTCCCACCCATGTTATCACCATTATGTATTACTGGCAGTGATTAAACAAGCCAAAATAGCAGATCCAAACACGCTGTTTGTGAATGAACAGTACAAACTTCTGGTAGCTGAATTATCTGTTGGAGGTCTTTGGAGAAAGATTAGATAACCAGGAAGTCAGAAAATATTATGTTTGTGGAAAAACATGCAGACAATTCTCCACATCAAGAGCTTTGGATTCACTTTATGAAGACAGATTGTGTAACTGTTCAATGAGGGCTTGAGGCATACCCCAGGGGGTCAGATATTTGGATTAAGCCTACACTTCAAATACCCGGTGGTTATATAGAATATGTATTAAGACACACCCAATTAGAAACCAAAGTTCCTGTCCTTTTCACTACAGTTCAATGATTATGTGCCACATCTGCAATTAACACAGTGCAGTAACCACACTGAGATTACAAAAGTAGTTAAAATAACATGTTAAAAGGGCAACTTCAGGCTAAAGTGTTCCTGCAATTTGTATACTACTTCCCATTTGTTATGCACACCAGATGACTGCCATGCATAAACACTAGTGACCATGTGTTTCCCACATGGTTCAGGAAGAGTACAGGGTTGCACTGTTAACCAAGCACTGACAAATTTCACAGGGACAAGAAAAGAAAAAAGGAGTTGCTCAAATTTGATCAAGCTTGTGCTTGCAACCAGTCAACCTGACAGATGACATGTGTGGGTTTTACAACATGTAAGGATAGGTAGATGCCATAAGTGTGTTCCTTTGAGAAAAGTAATGAGGCACTTTTCATTTGTTGTTCTGTTCTCATAGCAGAAACCCTCATGTCTGTTGGTGAGGTCTTTTCTTGAAGGAATAAGGCTTAGCTAAATCAGTCCAGCCATGTAAGCCTACACAGAGACCAACCCTAAGATAAGATACACTAACCACCCCCATTTGAACAAAGACAGCAACTGGCAAGATAAAGCATGTTCTGTGCCAATGTAATCTGATGCATTTATTCCATTGAAAGAGATTAAATGTACACCCTCCCCATCATTGGGATAACTGAGGAATTGTACAACTTACTGAGCTGTTCACCATTCTGCATGCCAGCAAAATAGTCAATGAGAACACTTAAGCCATCACGAGTCAGCTTAAATAACTTAACATAGCTAAGGTAGACCATTTATTAGGCTTTGCAATATGGACAAACATCCATGATATCACACTATATTCCAGACAAGTTTCTAATTGAACTTGATGAAGTTTGAAAGTGATTGTGCCTGTTTTAATCCTACTGGTATGACCCACAGGTCAAATGACTGTAGCACCATGAGAAGAGCAACATACAATACTAACTGGTGCGGTTCAACTGTCCTTCAGTATCGCAGTTACGGTTTCACAGTCTTCAAACCAGTTGACCAATGAATGCACTGCGTCGCACAAGAGTTGGCCAGTGAGGTCCTTTCACAATGGGATTTGGCCAAGCGCACCCTTTCACAACATGGAATCGGGCCTATGGGTACAGCAAGGTTCCTCTCACCACAGTCTAAAAACTGAACTGCTGAGGCATGAAGCAAGGTCACAGATAACTTGGTCAATCTTCAGAATCATAGGCCATTTGAGTGACTGGTCCTATAGACACATTCTTCAGGTTCCTGCAACAGTGTATTTTCTATAGAGAGCAAAAACATTTGAAAATAACCCTGTCCTAAAGACTACTGCATTCAGGGAACAAAACCTGTGAAGCTCCAACACCCCTTCACTTATCCTGAGAATAAACATTCTGTGTAGACTGAAGCAGCAGGTCATCAAAGCCTATCCACTTACAGTGTGCCCCATTTGAGCCTGGTTAACATTACCATGTGGCAGGTAAACCGTTTCTGTCTTGTCATCCTGACTTGCAGTGCAAGCATGAGGAAATGTTTGGTTTACACCACAATGGAACTAATTGATTACATCATTCCTACTTCCTTATTCAAACGGAAGAGGAACCAGTTCTCTGAATCTGGGAGACAGTAATGTCAGTCGAGGGCAGTGAACATGGCATTTGTATAAATCATATGTAGCTAACCAACTACGCTGAACGTCTTTTAGGTAGTCTTCTGCATTTAGTGTTATTTAACTAAACCCCATTAGTGTCACGTGGGAGAACCAATGTTGAGTAGTTGGGCGTGACAGCGTTAACGTGCGTGCCCTGACAGGAGTAAGTCATCGTTTTAGAATTGCAATTCCTGTTTGATAGCTCACAGTCTTCTAAAATTAGACAAAACATGAAATAGAAACCAATAACTATATAGTTCTTCCCGTAATTAATTAACATTAGCGATCAAGTTGCAATGCATGGAACGTGCAAGAGCCGTGGTCATAACTAGCTAACGTTAACCACAAGTGCAGTAAGTTAATTATTAGCCAAACATGATACGACAGCTAGCTAGCAACATTTAAAAGCTAAAAACATAGAAGTTAATCGGAATTAATATTCGACTACGATAAGTAGATAACGTTAACGCAGCTATAAACCTTGCAACATGTTACATCAATGTGTTCTAGCGAATGCCTGCCTGGCCTTGGCTAGTAACGTTAGTGCATAGCGGTCAATCCAATCTGTTACCGTTGAAGTCTCCGGTATCCGCCACGACCACCGTGTGTTTCTTCAGCTGCTCCAACGCCGACTCCATCTTTCGCCGTTTGTCTGGTGACACACTACACATGATGAAGGGAAACAAGAGAGCTTTTATATTCACAAAGCACGTGAGACAGACGGAATTTTGGATCGACGAAAGCGCGGTGTGGACGGCGGCGCTCGGAAGCTGGAGAGACAGGGGCGCGCACGTTGGCTGTTTGAAATCGGTTTGAAGCAACAAATTGCTCTCGTCCAATGGAGAACGATACTTGCTCTCACGCCTTGTACTGCTACTTGAATTGACCAATAGAATGACTTGTCGGGGAAGTAGTTCATAGACCTCTTGTGCATATTTAAGGTGCATGCATCAGGTGTTGTACACAGTATGTCTTTTTTCATTGCTCTGATTATGAAAACATACTAAAAGCAAAGGCACTCAAAGGAAAATACCAAGATTGTTGGTTGTGTCAAGAGGTTGTAGGCTCATGCACTTCATATTTGAATAGATTAATATAATGTAGTACAAAGTCCATCTGTAATAGATAATGTAGGATATAATCTGTAATGAATTAACAAAATCTTACCTACATAACTTGATAAACTACATATTAGTTTACAATATTTAGCTGAGCTGAAGAACTCATGACACTGTTGAACAAGTCAGCCACACACAGAAGTAATGGGGAACATTCAGTTCGACTATAAAATTAAATTATGGAATGCAATTATCTACTTTATCATGTAAATCATACATGATAATGTGGGTTACAAAAACAAATGAAAAAGCGAACATTTATAATAAAGATAACAATAATAAAAAACAACGTAACTATTTTGCCTTGATAGATGTCTTTGTGTATGTATATTCAGGGTACATACAGGATATGACAAACAGTGTGTTGGACACCTTTTAGTTCATTGCTCTGATTAACAACCTAACATTAGGCCTGGCAAAACATCTCAAAAGAAAATACCAGGGCCCGCTTTCCCAAATACAGGTTAAACCTAGTCCTGGATTCAAAATCATTCTTGTTGAAGAGATTGTTGAAAGTATGTTATGGTCCCAGGACTAGGCATTATCTGCATCTGTAAAAACAACCCCAAGAGTTTGGTCACATGGCAATGAGTTAGTTGCAGGCTTCTGCACTTGCTTTAGCGAGGGATTTGTGACTGTTCCAAACTTGGGCAGCAGGTAGCCTCGGAGTGTTGGGCCAACAACTGAAAGGTCACTGGGTTGAATCCTGGAGCCGACAAGGTGAAAGAAATCTGTTGCTGGGCCCTTGAGCAAGGTTCTTAACCCAATTGCCCCAGGGGAGCTGGACAATGGTGACCCTGGCTGTGACCCCACTCACTGAGGGTGTCTTAGGGGCAGTTGGGATATGCAACAAACACGTTTCCATTACACACTTGTGTGCAACAGGACAAATAAGACCCCCCCAAAAAAGTCTTATTATTTCATTCTATCAATGTTGGCACAGAGTTTGAAAGCCCCCAGTATATCCACTTTAATGTCAAGTAACAACAATACATGATGATTGTCATCTGGTAGATCTTGGTGTTAGACCAGTGTCCTGAAAGAAAGCAACTGTTCTGTAGAAGAGATTTACAACACACACAATTGCATGAATGAATGACAGCGATAGTCAGAGAAATTGTCTAAGGCACACGCAGATGGTACCATGGTTAACATAAGATATGTCCTGTGCTGTTTGTCATTATCACATAAATGAACAGGAGTCCCTAATGCTAGCAGGGATCTGGGCTTTCCTCACGGCTCTGTAATTGAACCTTCTTATGAACAGTCCTCATATGTTTCTTCAAGGTTGTCATCTGACTGAAGCATTTTCCGCAACTGTCACACCTAAAAGGCTTTTCTCCCGTGTGAATGCGCTGGTGGCGTTTTAGGTCACTTACTGAAATAAAGCCCTTCTCACAGTCGGCACACCGATAGGGTCTTTCCCCTGTGTGTACCCTCATATGCTCATTCAGTCGGTTTCGCCTGAAGCTTTTGCCACAAACGCTGCACTGGTACGGTTTCTCTCCTGTGTGAGTCCTCATGTGTGTGCCCAGATCCCCCTTGCGGCTGAAGCACTTACCACATTCTTTGCACCAATGTGGCCTCTCCCCTGTGTGAATTCTCTGATGTGTTTTTAAATGGTTGTTATTAGTAAACCTTTTCCTGCACACAGGGCACTTGTATGGTCTATCACCTGTGTGAGCCACCATTGGTGCTCTCAGCTCACTGGTTATCCCAGTGTCAAGAGGACTTTGTCCTTTCTTTGCCTGTGTATGTTTTGACTTTGACATGATCTGAGAGTTACTGGTTGATTCTGATGCCCCGTAGTCCTCTCCATCATGATTGGTTTGGATCGGTTCTGTTGAGTTGGTGGGAAGAGAGTCCCTCTTGCTGTCCTTCCCAATTTGGTAAAGGTATGAGCTCTGGGGTGAGTCCTGATCACTGGCACTTTCCACACAGGGGGGAATGAATATGGTCTCTGTGTCCTCTTGATCACTCCACTCCTGCTTAGAGGGAACCTCCTCTCCAGAGACAGAGACAGTGAGCTGCTGGGGGTCTGAAAGGAAAGATGGGGAAGTTACTTACCATTGAGATATATCAACACACTTCAGTTTTACTTCTTCCCCTTAGCTCGCAACACATTTACAGACTAGACTCACACTAACATTATAGAGTGCAGTGAGAAGTGATCGCTATCTAATTCCGATGCCTGATTAGCTAGCTAATAACAATCGAGGTTCAGCACAGTTCAGCAGTCATTAACTAGTCCTATGGTTGTCACAGTTGTCTAACTAGCTAGATAATAATCGTAATAACGTTTACAGAACCATAGGTTGCTGATTCGTCTTACACACCTGGTATTTGTGATTCTCTGTCAGGTTTGAAACCGAAATCTAGCAACAGCCTCCGTAGATGGTCGTTCTCCACTTTTGATCTGGAGACTTCTTCCTGGTACGCTGTTATAGTCTTCTCCACTGCCCCGAATATATCCACAGCCGCCGCAGTTAATCGGGCAGTAAGAAACGCATTCAACGAATGTAGTTTAGACATTTTAGGTTTAATAAAGTAATATCATTGAGCCACGACAAAGATTAGGGATATATGTGTTGAACAGGACTAGGACGTAAACAGAGAAAAGTAAGAACATTTTGTCGTAAAAAAGTCGTAAACACTGCCTCTGTTTTTTCATGGGTCATTTATTGGCTGAAACGTCGTAACCGACATTGCACTGCCACCTGCTGTACTGGAGTAATAGCCGTTGTTCTTATAGCTCAGTGCACATAGAAAGGACAGGGCAGAATGGGTATGGATGGATTGATTACATTTAGCACAGTGATGCTCCATATATGCATCAGCAACTGCTAATGAAGTCACTGAAACCCGTAACAAAGAGTTGCAGTCTGTTTTGGAATGGGTGGCCAGTAATAAACTGGTCCTGAACATCTCTAAAACTAAGAGCATTGTATTCGGTACAAATCATTCCCTAAGTTCTAGACCTCAGATGAATCTGGTAATGAATGGTGTGGCTGTTGAACAGGTTGAGGAGACTAAATTACTTGGTGTTGGCTAAGAGTTGAGGAGAGACTGACTGCATCACTTCTTCTTTTTATAAGAAACATTAATGTGTTGTAAATTTTAAATTGTTTGCATAGCCAACACACACACACACACACACACACACACACACACACACACACACACACACCACACACACCACACACACACACACACACACACACACACACACACACACACACACACACACACACACACACACACACACACACACACACACACACACCATCAGGGGTCTTTTCACAGTCCCCAAATCCAGAACAAATTCAAGAAAGCGTACAGTATTATATAGAGCCATTATTGCATGGAACTCCCTTCCATTTCATACTGCTCAAATGAACAGCAAACCTGGTTTTAAAAAACAGATAAAGCAACACCTCACGGCACAACGCCTCTCTCCTATTTGACCTAGATAGTTTGTATGTATCGATATGTAGGCTACGTGTGCCATTTTTAAATTGATATAGTTCTGGCCTTGTCTATTAGTGTTCTGTATTATGTCATGTTTTGCGTGGACCCCAGGAAGAGTAGCTGCTGCTTTCACAACAGCTAATGTGGATCCTAATAAAATACCATGTACCATAACTCTCCTCGGGACCCACAAACTTTTCACTATTTTGTTGTAGCTGTGAACTAGCTCACCTGATTCACCTATTCAAGGGCTTGATAATGAATCATTATTATTTGGGGGGTGATATATTTGTCCTGACATTTTTTGTTGTTGCATATCCCAAATCCCCCTGAGACACCCGCAGGGTGGGGGGTCATGAACAGGGTAACCATTGTACAGCACCCTTGGAGCAGTTAGGGTTAAGTGCCTTGCTCAACGGCAGAGCAACGTATTTTTTCACCTAATTAGTTAACAAGTTGAATCAGGGGCGCTAACTCTGGAACACATCAAATAACTGGAATGACTGGGGGTCGCCGAGGAGAAGTTTGAGATCTGCTGATTTAGCAGACACTCTTATCCAGAGCGACTTACAGGAGCGATTAGTGTTAAGTGCTTTGCTCAAGGGCATATCTACAGATGTTTCACCTAGTCTGATCGGGGATTCAAACCAGCAACCTTTCAGTTACTGACACAACGCTCTTAACCGCTAGGCTACCTGACGCCCTGGATCATGAGCGGTCACGTTTCTACCACGTTTCCATCTACCACGTTTCCATCTACCTGAGCAGAGTTTTGATGAAAAATAGGCTGTCATAATAACGGTCTCTTGTTAATCAAGACATATTTAATGAACAATGAGCCCTGCAACAAATATCCTGGCAGTGCACATAGTTTACAAAAGTGGAGAAACTCCCTCTCTGCTCCCAAGTCGACAGACAGTCATTCATAAAACTAAAACATGTTTCAGATGTCCTGAGTAAGATTCTACCATAGGGATTCAGGGTGTTAGAAATGCAGTCTTTGTGCTTTATTGAAACAGCAGCAATGTGAGTTTCCATGTTGATAATTTTTTTATTGATACCAACAGAAAGCACCAACAACAACTCACATGTAGAGACAGATAAAGGTTCAGTTTGAGATGGAAGTTCCAAATGGACCATGTATAAAAACAAGCCAATAAAAATGAACATTGAATGTGAACATTGAAACATCTAAACAATATTGCTGAAACATGCATTGCGCTACACAGATTTCTCCCTGTGTATGTCCCATCTTGAGTTCTCACATCTTCTCTCATGGAACAGCAATTGCCGCAGATGTGTGTGTCATCATGTGTTTCTTCAGGGTTACATTGAGCCTAAAGCATTCGCCGCAATCATGACATCGATACGGTTTCTCTCCCGTGTGAGTCCTCATATGCTCTGTCACTTTTTCCTTTCGGTTGAAGCACTTCCCACAATCTTGGCACTGATGCTGTTTGCCTCCTGTGTGAACTTCTTGCATGTGGCGACTTAGATTTAGAACACCTAATCCACACACAGCGCACCTGCACAACAACTTATTCCCTGTGTGACTCGCCATATGCGCTCTCAGGTTTCCTTGCAGTGCGTAGCATTTGCCACATTGCATACAGCTGTATGGTTTTGCTCCACTGTGGGATGTCATATGGTCTGTCAGGTGCTCCTTCCGCGTGTAGCATTTCCCACATACATTGCATTGATGTGGTCTCTCTCCTGTGTGGAGCTTCTTGTGACGACTTAAGTGACTTGGAAATGTAAAGCATCTGGCACAGAAAGGGCACTTGTGTGGCTTCTCCCCTGTGTGTGTCCTCATGTGAAGTATCAGTCTCGTGTTTAGACCGAAGCGTTTGCCACATTCATGGCAGCAGAATGATTTCTCCCCTGTGTGAGTTAGCATATGCATCGTTAGGCTATTCTTGCGGTTGAAGCATTTACCACAGTCTTTGCACTCGTATGGTTTCTCACCTGTGTGAGTTCTCTTGTGTATTTCCAAATGACAAGGTCTGTCATAGGTTGCCGTGCACTCGGTACAACTGTAGAGCCTCTTCCTTGTGTGAAGCCTCAATGGCGCTTTCAATTCACTGGTTGTCTTGCCCTCGGTGCAGATGTAAGATCTTTGTCCTTTCTTTAACCGTGTTCTCTTCATTTTGAGAGGCTTTAATTGTGTGAGGGGAGTGTCACTGGTACATTCTGATATTTTGTTGTCCTCTCCATCTGGATTTGTTTGGATCGGTTCTGCTACAATGGTGGGAAGGGAGTTCTTCAGAGTTTGGTAAAGTCGTGAGCACCCGGGTGAGTCCTGATCACTGTTGATTTCCACACAGGGGGAAATGAATATGGACTCGATGATCTCTTGATCGCTCCACTCCTCCTCACAGTGCTGCTGCTCAGGGGGAACCTCATCTCCAGAAACAGTGAGAGTGAGCTGCGGGGGGTCTGGAAAGAAAGATATGAAATAACTTTAAAGAAAAATCTATACATTTCAATAAATAATCGCCCTCTGTGACTTGAGACTGTAATGACATAATTTATTAGCTAATGTTCGCATAATTTACATACACAGCGTTATATAGGTGCTTTTATTAAGGCTGGTGTATTTGAGCCAGGTGCCCCATTCAAGTCCCACGGTAAAGTCGACACAAAACAAAAGTGATTAATTAGCACACGTAGAGTAGGACTCTGTTTTCACATGCACACGTGATTGCTTTTGATAAAAACACTTAATCTGCCTTCCAAACTAGATTGAAAAGCCTAACATATTTAAAGAAACAGAGATGTTGTATGTTTCCGGACGATGCACCATGCTGGCTTGTCGACAACATGACCGAGCGGCGCAGATGACTCTTCCATTTGAAAAGGATGCTCCTCCCTCACCAATTACGCCTGTTCACATCACGGGCCATTGACCGGTGCTCCGGCTCAGCATAATCGAATCCGCTCAATGAGTGACGTATTTAAAGGGCAGTGACCCTGCTGACAGCGTTTCCAAACCCACAACGTAGCAGGCATAAAATAAACGAAATCCCATACAGTACACACTGGTATTGATAATTTAAAAAAATGTCAGTGGATTTAAACGTGAGCTTGTCCGAGGTGTCGCTCGACGACAATTGCATTGGAGCTGCGATTGGTTGCCAAAAAGTCGGTGGCGGGGCTTAACGAAGGGTCAACACTAGTGTGTAAATACACCAGTGTAGCCAAAAGCAGCTAATGGCAAGCTTGTTGATAGTTTACCTGCTTTGTGTAATTTTACATCGGGATTAAAAACCGAATCCAGCAGCGTCTGCAGGCGTTGAGTCTCCTCCTTTGAACGAGAGATCTCATCCTGGTACTCGGCAAACGCTTTTTCCACTGCCACGGATATCTCTACGGCCACTGTTGTTAATCGGTCGGAGAAAAACGCTTGCAACAACTGTAACTTGGACATTTTCTGTGGAATGACTGTCGAGGGAGATTCGTTCATGCAACACTTCCTGAGAGGAACTGCGTCTAGAACCACAGAGTAAGAGCTGGCTGTGTTCATTGCCTGAATAGAGCAAAACATAAATTGTGCTACCGCCACCTGGTGCTTGTACTGGAGGAGCGCACGTGAACCAACCCAACTCTGTGCTCAAACATCATTTAAACAAATAGAGTTCAGTCTGAGTTGCCATGTCCGAGGTTTTCCTGGTTTGGGCTACAATTATGGACATTTTCGGGAATTTGAATCTGGATTGGCTATCCCCGGCCTCAGATCAATTGAAGAGTATATGTATTGATATTAATCTGACTCAATTGATCTCAAAACCCACACAGCTAAATGTGAAAAACCCTGTTAACTCTTAATTGATTGATTTCATTCTTACAAATAACCCCCACAAATATTTGCCTAGTAGAGTATTTGTATATGATCTCAGTTATCTTTGTCCCATAGTATTTATTAGTATACCAAACAGATGAAAATACTAATCCTTGTTTAATTAAGAAGATAAATTGCAAAACATTTTCTAATCAAGTTCTTTTTAATGACACGTTCTACCCTGATTGAGCCGCCGTCCCCTGTATTCCTGACCTTGAGTTGGCTCTAGAACATGTGTCCTCCATATTTACTCCTCTGGCAGATGAACACATCTCTTTTAAACAATTCAGAGTCAAAGATTGATCGAACCCTTGGTTTTCTTCTGAATTATCTTGAGTTTATTCCGAAGAGAAATAATGCCTGGGCTAAAGCAAGAAGAACTGACTGTGGTGGACTGGCAATCTTTCAGACAATTGAGAAACTGATGTACTATCTTGATGAAGACTAAATCAACCGACAGCTTTTCAAGCTCTATCTCAACATTTTAGAAAACAGTAAATCCACTGAAGCGTACAAATTCCTCTTCTTTCCTGCCTATGAATGCAGGTATTACTAAGTATATGTTGTTCTCTAGAGCGCATAAAAATAAGTCTGATTTAAGCATATGTACTTTGGATGGTGTCCACATTGATTGTGTCCGTGCTTACAAATATATGGGCATCTGGATAGATGAAAAGCTGTCTTTTAAAAAGCATATTGATGAGTTCGTTAATAAACTGAGTATAAAAATGTGCTTCTTCTATAGAAATATAGGTCTTGCCTCTCGCTAAATAGTAGAAAGCAGATTATTCAGTTAACGTTCCTATCGGCCTAGATTATGGCGACATCATCTATATGAATGCGGCTGCCAATTCATTAAAGCCGTTAGATTTGATGTATTATTTGAACGTTATTTTACCAGGTAAATTGACTGAGAACACGTTCTCATTTACAGGCAACGACCTGGGGAATAGTTACAGTGGAGAGGAGGGGGATTAATGAGCCAATTGTAAACTGGGGATGATTAGGTGACCGTGATGGTATGAGGGACAGCTTGGGAATTTAGCCAGGACACCGGGGTTAACACCCCTACTCTTATGATAAGTGCCATGGGATCTTTCATGACCTCAGAGAGTCAGGACACCTGTTTAACATCCCATCCAAAAGACAGCACCCTACACAGGGCAATATCCCCAATCACTGCCCTGGGGCATTGGGATATTTTTTAGACCAGATGAAAGAGTGCTTCCTGCTGGCCCTCCAACAGCATGTGGTCTCCCATCCAGGGACTGACCAGGACCAACCCCGCTCAGCTTCAGAAGCAAGCCAGCAGTGGGATGCAGGGTGGGATGCTGCTAGATGCAGTTTATCATAGCACAATGCGCTTTATTATGGGTGATGATTTTAGTACTCATCACTACATTCTCTACCAGAAGGTTGGTTGGCCCTATGATGTCACGTAGGTTGATACATTGCTATGTTTTCATTTATAAAGCCCTTTTATTTTTAAAAAGTCCCACTGTAGCTAACATCTTTACCATTCGGCCATCAGATTTGCCACCAATGCTCCATATAGGACACATCACTGCACTCTATACTCCTCTGTAAACTGGTCATCTCTGTATACCCGTCGCAAGACCCACTGGTTGATGCTTATTTATAAAACCCTCTTAGGCCTCACTCCCCCCTATCTGAGATATCTACTGCAGCCCTCATCCTCCACATACAACACCCGTTCTACCAGCCACATTCTGTTAAAAGTCCCCAAAGCACACACATCCCTGGGTCGCTCCTCTTCAGTTCGCTGCAGCTAGTGACTGGAACGAGCTGCAAAAAAAACACTCAAAAGACGCAATCATGGACCCTCTTACTGACAGTTTAGGCTGCTTCGCCTGATGTATTGTTGTCTCTACCTTCTTGCCCTTTGTGCTGTTGTCTTTGCCCAATAATGTTTGTACCATGTTGTGCTGCTACCATGTTGTTTTGCTACCGTGTTGTTGTCATGTTGTGTTGCTACTATTTGGTGTTGTCATGTGTTGCTACCATGCTGTGTTGTCGTCTCGGTCTCTTTATGTAGTGTTGTGTCTTGTCGTGATGTGTGTTTTGTCCTGCTACCATGTTGTGTTGCTACCATGCTGTGTTGTCGTCTCGGTCTCTTTATGTAGTGTTGTGTTGCTACCATGCTGTGTTGTCGTCTCATTCTCTTTATGTAGTGTTGTGTCTTGTCGTGATGTGTGTTTTGTCCTGCTACCATGTTGTGTTGCTACCATGCTGTGTTGTCGTCTCGGTCTCTTTATGTAGTGTTGTGTCTTGTCGTGATGTGTGTTTTGTCCTGCTACCATGTTGTGTTGCTACCATGCTGTGTTGTCGTCTCAGTCTCTTTATGTAGTGTTGTGTCTTGTCGTGATGTGTGTTTTGTCCTATATTTTTATAGTATTTTTAATCTCAGCCCCTGTCCCCGCAGGAGGCCTTTTGCCTTTTGGTAGGCTATCATTAAATCATAATTATATCATATATTATATGATACACTAATCATGTAAATAATAATTTGTTCTTAACTGACTTGCCAAGTTAAATATAGGTTAAATTTAAACTTGTGTAGCCTAACTGGGTCTGGCAAACAGGTTTCTTAAGTTTATTGTTGTAGCCTTGTGTTATTATGCACTACTGCATTTACCGATCAGTTATTAGAACCCATTCGATTAATGGTAACAGTCAGTCAGATTAGGCTACAGGTAAAAAAACTACAAAAACACTGGCAGTTGTTGACAGGAATATACAGTTCACATACATATTATTAATATTTCATTCAGTGATTGAAATTACGACCCTTTCCTCAGTAGCCTATTCCAGCAGCCTATTGGGAAACAAGCACTTCTTACCTCAAAATCGTCTTGATATTCACGTTGAATAAATTAGTTGGTCCATTTGAACTAAACAAACTGCTACATCATTCAGTTTACATCTTGTTGACATCTTGCTTTGGCTACTGTAGGCTATCTGAAATGAGATGTAGTCCTATCAGGGGCTATAGGCTACCTGCAACTAGCTAAGCAAACCATGGCAAAACTGAATTACAATCATAAACCCAGATTTTTGTCTGTAGCCTCTACCTATTGAAATGACAAGTCAATCTCACAAATGGGCCAGTTATAACTGTGTGTAGTCTTAACATCTCAAATAAAATAACATTTGGTCACATACACTTGTTTAGCAGATGCTCTTGTGGCTGTAGTGAAATGCTTGTGCTTCTAGTTCCAACAGTGCAGCAATATCTAACAAGTAATATGGAACAATTTCACAACAAATACATAATACACACAAATCTAAGTAAAGGAATGGAAGTAAGTATATATGAATATATGGACGAGCAATGTCAGAGCGGCACAGACAAATATACAGTAGATAGTATAGAATACAGTATATATATATGAGATAAGTAATGCAAGATATGTAAACATTACTAAAGTGACATTATTAAACTGACTAGTGTCCCATTTATTATTTTATTTATTTAACCTTTATTTAACCAGGTAGGCTAGTTGAGAACAAGTTCTCATTTGCAACTGCGACCTGGCCAACATAAAGCAAAGCAGTTGTCATGACTTCCGCCGAAGTCGGCTCCTCTCCTTGTTCGGGTGGCGGAAGTCGACGTCACCGGCTTTCTAGCCATCGCCGCTCCAATTTTCATTTATCCATTTGTTTTGTCTTGTTCCCTGCACACCTGGTTTTCATTCCCCAATCAATCTACATGTATTTATTCCTCTGTTCCCCATCATGTCTTTGTGAAAGATTGTTTGTGTTACGTGTATTTTGTTATGTGGTTTTGTTACGTGACAGAAATCTGTCTATGTTCCATGTTTTGGGCATGATGTAGTGCTTTTTGGGTATATTTTACCTGCTGGTCATCCGTGGACGTCCTGAGGGGGCTCTGTCGGTTCCATCTCCCAGCACTTCCGCTCCGGTGCCCATGGAGTCTCGTCATCGTATCCTGTATAACTGTCTCCTCTCAATGTAGCCGTCTCTGACTGTGCTTATCTGTCCATAACACTTTTTAATGACCACGTTGCAGATGGAGTTTGGGGAATGCTGCATCTCTAGAACTGTGGTCCCAGGACAGAAGCAGTGGATGGGCCCACCTGACCATTCAAATTCAGGCGCTGACATACAGTGCCTTGCGAAAGTATTCGACCCCTTTGAACTTTGCGACCTTTTGCCACATTTCAGGCTTCAAACATAAAGATATAAAACTGTATTTTTTTGTGAAGAATCAACAACAAGTGGGACACAATCATAAAGTGGAACGACATTTATTGGATATTTCAAACTTTTTTAACAAATCAAAACTGAAAAATTGGGCGTGCAAAATTATTCAGCCCCCTTAAGTTAATACTTTGTAGCGCCACCTTTTGCTGCGATTACAGCTGTAAGTCGCTTGGGGTATGTCTCTATCAGTTTTGCACATCGAGAGACTGACATTTTTTCCCATTCCTCCTTGCAAAACAGCTCGAGCTCAGTGAGGTTGGATGGAGAGCATTTGTGAACAGCAGTTTTCAGTTCTTTCCACAGATTCTCGATTGGATTCAGGTCTGGACTTTGACTTGGCCATTCTAACACCTGGATATGTTTATTTTGAACCATTCCATTGTAGATTTTGCTTTATGTTATGGATCATTGTCTTGTTGGAAGACAAATCTCCGTCCCAGTCTCAGGTCTTTTGCAGACTCCATCAGGTTTTCTTCCAGAATGGTGCTGTATTTGGCTCCATCCATCTTCCCATCAATTTTAACCATCTTCCCTGTCCCTGCTGAAGAAAAGCAGGCCCAAACCATGATGCTGCCACCACCATGTTTGACAGTGGGGATGGTGTGTTCAGGGTGATGAGCTGTGTTGCTTTTACGCCAAACATAATGTTTTGCATTGTTGCCAAAAAGTTCAATTTTGGTTTCATCTGACCAGAGCACCTTCTTCCACATGTTTGGTGTGTCTCCCAGGTGGCTTGCGGCAAACTTTAAACAACACTTTTTATGGATATCTTTAAGAAATGGCTTTCTTCTTGCCACTCTTCCATAAAGGCCAGATTTGTGCAATATACGACTGATTGTTGTCCTATGGACAGAGTCTCCCACCTCAGCTGTAGATCTCTGCAGTTCATCCAGGAGTGATCATGGGCCTCTTGGCTGCATCTCTGATCAGTCTTCTCCTTGTATGAGCTGAAAGTTTAGAGGGACGGCCAGGTCTTGGTAGATTTGCAGTGGTCTGATACTCCTTCCATTTCAATATTATCGCTTGCACAGTGCTCCTTGGGATGTTTAAAGCTTGGGAAATCTTTTTGTATCCAAATCCGGCTTTAAACTTCTTCACAACAGTATCTCGGACCTGCCTGGTGTGTTCCTTGTTCTTCATGATGCTCTCTGCGCTTTTAACGGACCTCTGAGACTATCACAGTGCAGGTGCATTTATACGGAGACTTGATTACACACAGGTGGATTGTATTTATCATCATTAGTCATTTAGGTCAACATTGGATCATTCAGAGATCCTCACTGAACTTCTGGAGAGAGTTTGCTGCACTGAAAGTAAAGGGGCTGAATAATTTTGCACGCCCAATTTTTCAGTTTTTGATTTGTTAAAAAAGTTTGAAATATCCAATAAATGTCATTCCACTTCATGATTGTGTCCCACTTGTTGTTGATTCTTCACAAAAAATACAGTTTTATATCTTTATGTTTGAAGCCTGAAATGTGGAAAAAGGTCGCAAAGTTCAAGGGGGCCTAATACTTTCGCAGGATTTGTAATGAATTTATTTGCAAATTATGGTGGAAAATAAGTATTTGGTCAATAACAAAAGTTTATCTCAATACTTTGTTATATACCCTTTGTTGGCAATGACAGAGGTCAAACGTTTTCTGTAAGTCTTCACAAGGTTTTCACACACTGTTGCTGGAAATTGCAGCTTGTGGAAAATTTACTGCTGACAAATTTGACATTTCTATTTTTCTTTTATGCTGGAACATGTTCTGTTTTTGGATAATAAAGTATACTTTGAATATCATATTTATGGATTATCATTGCTTATAGAAAAAAACGATATTCAATATTTGTTTTCCCACTGTAGTCCCTATAATGGCCACATGGGGTCATCATTGTGCTAACTTGAGTTCAAATAAGTGTGTGTGTGTGTGTGTGTGTGTGTGTGTGTGTGTGTGTGTGTGTGTGTGTGTGTGTGTGTGTGTGTGTGTGTGTGTGTGTGTGTGTGTGTGTGTGTATGTGTGAAAACAGCAGGTTAGAATAAGAGCTAGACAGAGAGTGAAGAAACACACATTACCACCAACATCAACACAACTAGAAAATCAACTGCTTCTCGTGATTTACTCCTTATAATTCACCTATGAGTGAATCTGTGTACATATTGTTTAGTTTCAGGCCTTGTGTATCTTATTGTCTCTTCTGTAAAGCATTTTGCTACACCCACAGTAACGTGTATGCGACCAATACAATTTGATTTGATCCCTTTGCCAGTCCAACTGACACACAGTGACTAAGGAAAGAGTTATTCAATACAAACATGAAGAGGGATGTGTGTTACCGCCATAAAACATGAAGAGGGATGTGTGTTACCGCCATAAAACATGAAGAGGGATGTGTGTTACCGTCATAAAACATGAAGAGGGATGTGTGTTACCGTCATAAAACATGAAGAGGGATGTGTGTTACCGTCATAAAACATGAAGAGGGATGTGTGTTACCGCCATAAAACATGAAGAGGGATGTGTGTTACCGCCATAAAACATGAAGAGGGATGTGTGTTACCGTCATAAAACATGAAGAGGGATGTGTGTTACCGTCATAAAACATGAAGAGGGATGTGTGTTACCGCCATAAAACATGAAGAGGGATGTGTGTTACCGCCATAAAACATGAAGAGGGATGTGTGTTACCGTCATAAAACATGAAGAGGGATGTGTGTTACCGTCATAAAACATGAAGAGGGATGTGTGTTACCGTCATAAAACATGAAGAGGGATGTGTGTTACCGCCATAAAACATGAAGAGGGATGTGTGTTACCGCCATAAAACATGAAGAGGGATGTGTGTTACCGTCATAAAACATGAAGAGGGATGTGTGTTACCGTCATAAAACATGAAGAGGGATGTGTGTTACCGCCATAAAACATGAAGAGGGATGTGTGTGTTACCGCCATAAAACATGAAGAGGGATGTGTGTTACCATCATAAAACATGAAGAGGGATGTGTGTTACCATCATAAAACATGAAGAGGGATGTGTGTGTTACCGCCATAAAACATGAAGAGGGATGTGTGTTACCGCCATAAAACATGAAGAGGGATGTGTGTTACCGCCATAAAACATGAAGAGGGATGTGTGTTACCATCATAAAACATGAAGAGGGATGTGTGTTACCGTCATAAAACATGAAGAGGGATGTGTGTTACCGCCATAAAACATGAAGAGGGATGTGTGTTACCATCATAAAACATGAAGAGGGATGTGTGTTACCGCCATAAAACATGAAGAGGGATGTGTGTTACCGTCATAAAACATGAAGAGGGATGTGTGTTACCGCCATAAAACATGAAGAGGGATGTGTGTTACCGTCATAAAACATGAAGAGGGATGTGTGTTACCGCCATAAAACATGAAGAGGGATGTGTGTTACCGCCATAAAACATGAAGAGGGATGTGTGTTACCATCATAAAACATGAAGAGGGATGTGTGTTACCGTCATAAAACATGAAGAGGGATGTGTGTTACCGCCATAAAACATGAAGAGGGATGTGTGTTACCATCATAAAACATGAAGAGGGATGTGTGTTACCGCCATAAAACATGAAGAGGGATGTGTGTTACCGCCATAAAACATGAAGAGGGATGTGTGTTACCATCATAAAACATGAAGAGGGATGTGTGTTACCGCCATAAAACATGAAGAGGGATGTGTGTTACCGCCATAAAACATGAAGAGGGATGTGTGTTACCATCATAAAACATGAAGAGGGATGTGTGTTACCGTCATAAAACTACAGTGGTGGAAAAACTACTGAATTGTCATACTTGAGTAAAAGTAAAGATACCTTCGTAGAAAATGACTAAAGTAACCAGTACAATACTACTTGAGTAAGAGTAAATGCTATACATAAAATTCCTGATATTAAGCAAACCAGACACCATGATTTATTACGATTATCTTTTTTTACAGACAGATAAGGGCACGCTCCCACACTCACATAATTTACAAACTCAGTATCTGTGTTTAGTGAGTCCGCCAGGTCAGAGGCAGTAGGGATGATTGATAGGTGCATATACAGACCATATTGCTGTCCTGCCTGAGCATTCTAAATGTAACAAGTATTTTTGGGTGTCAGGGAAAATGTATGGGAGTAAAAAGTACATTATTTACTTTAGGAATGTAGTGAACTAAAAGTATAAGTTGTCAAAAATATAAATAGTAAAGTAAAGAACTGACACAGAAAAAAACGACTTAAGTAGTACTCAAAAGTATTTTTACTTATGGGGGGGGGGGGTCAGCATGATGACAAGTGACAGGAATTTTATATAAAAATGTTCATAAGTTTTCATAAGCCTAGGAACATAAAATAATGGCCTGCTGTTCCTTTCCACACATTACATTTTTGCATGTGTGCACCCGTATGAACATACAGTACCTTCAGGAAGTATTCACACCCCTTGACCTTTTCCACATTTTGTTGTGTAACAAAGTGGGATTAAAATGGATTAAATTGTCATTTTTTTGTCAACGATCTACACAAAATATATAATATATACGATGTACACAACATATATAATATATAAGATCTACACAAATCTAACATTTGTAAAAAAAAATAAAATAAAAAAAAATATATATATAAAAATTAAACACTAATATCTCGATTACATAAGTATTCAACCATCTGAATCAATACATGTCAGAATCCCCTTTGGCAGCGATTACAACTCTGAGTCTTTCTGGATAAGTCTATAAGAGCTTTTCACACCTGGATTGTACAATATTTGCTAATTATTTTATAAATAATTCTTCAAACTCTGTCAAGTTGGTTGTTGATCATTGCTGGACAGCCATTTTCAAGTCTTGCCATAGATGTTCACGCAGATTGAAGTCAAAACTGTAACTCGGCCACTCAGGAGTATTGATGTCGTCTTGGTTATCAACACCAGTAAGAAACTCCAGTAAGAAACTCCAGTACAAAACTCCAGTAAGAATCTCCAGTAAGAAACTCCAGTAAGATACTCCAGTAAGAAACTCCAGTAGGAAACTCCAGTGCCTCAGATAGTATTCATACCCCTTGACATTTTACACATTTTGTTGTGTTACAGCCTGAATTTAACATGTATAAAATGTAGATTTTTTTGTCACTGGTCTACACAAAATACCCAATAATGTCAAAGTGAAATGATGTTTTTATTTTTACAAATTAATAAAAAATGTAAAGCTGAAATTTCTTCAGTCAATAAGTATTCAACCCCTTTGTTATGGCGAGCCTAAATAAATTAATGAGTATTACTATGATTTTTTGTAATAACCACCTCATCTAACAACCCAACAATTATCTGTAAGGTCCCTCAGTCAAGCAGTTCATTTCAAACACAGATTCAACCACATGGTGCATGGTGAAGTTATTAATTACACTTTGTAGTGACTGGGTGTATTGATACACCATCCAAAGATATAGGCGTCCTTCCTAACTCAGTTGCCGGTGAGGAAGGAAACTGCTCAGGGATTTCACCATGATGCAAATGGGGATTTAAAAAAAGTTACAGAGTTAAATGGCTGTGATAGGAGAAAACTGAGGATGGATCAACAATATTGTAGTTACGCCACAATATTAACCTAATTGACAGAGTGAAAAGAAGGAAGTCCGTACAGAATAAAAGATATTCCAAAACATGTATCCTGTTTGCAAAAAGGCACTAACGTAATACTGCAAAAAATGTGGCAAAGAAATGAACTTCATGTCTTGAATACAAACTTATCTTTGGGGCAAATCCTATACAACAGATTACTGAGTACCACTGTCCATATTTCCAAGCATAATGGTAGCTGCATCATGTTATGGGTAGCCTGTGCCCGACCCACGATGCAGAAATGGGATTGTTTTGAACACCTGTGCCATCTCCTCTGGTATCTTATTTTCTTTCCCCAGAAATGCCCAGTATTGGCTATGGGGAAATAACTCACTGTCACTTCAGCAGAAATGTCATTGGGACCCCATACCAGGACATATTACAGTTTAGGGGGACGGATGGACTGGTGTTAATCTAAGCAGCACAATGCTTTAACAGTGCAGCTCCCACAGACTCTCTGGAGACGCTGGGAGATATGAAAGTGAGAAGGCCTTATGCTAATGAAACGTTTCCGTGGCGTTTGGTTCCCGGTGATGCGTGGGACTGACTGGATATTGTGGCTCTATCTAGGTGCTGTTAGGATGCTATGCTGGATGTGATACAGAACAGAGGACCCTATGCTTATATCGATGTCTACTGTCTGTGTGTCTGTATGAGATTGGGGGCCCGTATATTCTCATTACCAATAGAGTTAGATGAACTGAGCAGATACACAGTCTATTAATCCTCCATACAAAAATAAAAAATCAATTTGTTTTAAATGGTAATTAAACACTGAAGGATCCTATGATATCTGGACCCCAAGCTCACTCTAGCCCACCACTCTGATATCTGGACCCCCACCTCTCACTCTAGCCCACCACTCTGATATCTGGACCCCCACCTCTCACTCTAGCCCACCACTCTGATATCTGGACCCCCACCTCACTCTAGCCCACCACTCTGATATCTGGACCCCCACCACTCACTCTAGCACAACACTCTGATATCTGGACCCCCACCTCACTCTAGCCCACCACTCTGATATCTGGACCCCCACCTCACTCTAGCCCACCACTCTGATATCTGGACCCCCACCTCAATCTAGCCCACCACTCTGATATCAGGACCCCACCTCACTCTAGCCCACCACTCTGATATCTGGACCCCCACCTCAATCTAGCCCACCACTCTGATATCAGTACCCCACCTCACTCTAACCCACCACTCTGATATCAGGACCCCCACCTCACTCTAGCTCACCACTCTGATATCTGAACCCCCACCTCACTCTAGCCCACCACTCTGATATCTGGACCCCACCTCACTCTAGCCCACCACTCTGATATCTGGACCCCACCTCACTCTAGCCCACCACTCTGATATCTGAACCCCCACCTCACTCTAGCCCACCACTCTGATATCTGAACCCCCACCTCACTCTAGCCCACCACTCTGATATCTGAACCCCCACCTCACTTTAGCCCACCACGCTGATATCTGGACCCCCACCTCACTCTAGCCCAACACTCTATGATATCTGGACCCCCACCTCACTCTAGCCCACCACACTGATATCTGGACCCCCACCTCACTCTGGTCCACCACTCTGATATCTGGACCCCAACCTCACTCTGGTCCACCACTCTGATATCTGGACCCCCACCTCACTCTAGCCCACCACTCTGATATCTGGACCCCACCTCACTCTAGCCCACCACTCTGATATCTGAACCCCCACCTCACTCTAGCCCACCACTCTGATATCTGGACCACCATCTCACTCTAGCCCACCACTCTGATATCTGAACCCCCACCTCACTCTAGCCCACCACTCTGATATCTGGACCACCATCTCACTCTAGCCCACCACTCTGATATCTGGACCCCCACCTCACTCTGGTCCACCACTCTGATATCTGGACCCCAACCTCACTCTGGTCCACCACTCTGATATCTGGACCCCCAGCTCACTCTGGTCCACCACTCTGATATCTGGACCCCAACCTCACTCTGGTCCACCACTCTGATATCTGGACCCCCACCTCACTCTGGTCCACCACTCTGATATCTGGACCCCAACCTCACTCTGGTCCACCACTCTGATATCTGGACCCCCACCTCACTCTGGTCCACCACTCTGATATCTGGACCCCAACCTCACTCTGGTCCACCACTCTGATATCTGGACCCCACCTCACTCTAGCCCACCACTCTGATATCTGGACCCCCACTTCACTCTGGTCCACCACTCTGATATCTGGACCCCCACCTCACTCTGGTCCACCACTCTGATATCTGGACCCCACCTCACTCTGGTCCACCACTCTGATATCTGGACCCCCACCTCACTCTAGCCCACCACTCTGATATATGGACCCCCACCTCACTCTGGTCCACCACTCTGATATCTGGACCCCCATCTCACTCTGGTCCACCACTCTGATATCCGGACCCCCACCTCACTCTAGCCCACCACTCTGATATCTGGACCCCCACCTCACTCTAGCCCACCACTCTGATATCTGGACCCCCACCTCACTCTGGTCCACCACTCTGATATCTGGACCCCCACCTCACTCTGGTCCACCACTCTGATATCTGGACCCCCACCTCACTCTAGCCCACCACTCTGATATCTGAACCCCCACCTCACTCTGGTCCACCACTCTGATATCTGGACCCCCACCTCACTCTAGCCCAACACTCCTTGTGGAAATGAGAGCGGGAGCACAACAAAACCAAAACACGATTGTGGAATTCCCCTTCCCCTCCCCTCTGGGAATTCAATGACAGGGTCACGGTCTGCATTTGAACTCAAGGACCAAAGACATCCAGGGTCGAATGTCAGGCGTGAACACTACAGACTGGGGAGATGAGGTCAGGGGTTGCAGACAAACACCCTGCTTGACCTCTTCAGCGCTCTGAACGGCAGAGTAGGAGTATGTTTTCTCTGTATTGATTAAAAACAGGATCATGATTTGGTTGCCCTCTATAATAGCCTGTCAGTTAGAAGGTTAGTTTGTTCTGGTCAGTTACTGTAGTCTGTCAGTTATCCTGCAGTTATACCTGTCCAGAAATGTAATCGATAACATAACTTTTGGATTACCCAAACTCGGTAACGTAATCGGATTACATTCAGTTACTTTTAGATTACTTTCCCCTTAAGAGGCATTAGAAGAAGACAAACATGTATGTTACCAACTGAAAGACATCTATTGCAGAATAAATCAATGTTAAAGTTTACATAGCTGGCCTTATATGGATGTTAAATTTTACTTTATGAGTTATTTAGGCTTCTTCTAACCCATCACGTTCTACTACATATAATAATACAATTCAATTATATCTTTACATTAAAAACCAAAGTCCATCAGAATTCCAGTCATTCCAATAAATGTTATACTTGATCTTCAAGAAAAGGACTTGGAAATATGGAGGTGTAGTTTAGCCAAATTGTTTAACCTGAGCGTGACCCCAAAACTAAGGACTTATTAGCCAGTTGTCCTCTGTTGATTATGATTTTGTTGTCATGGAGGACTGATTGGGCTCATTGATTCCTGTTGAAAAATAAATGCTGCGTTCATGGAATGGCATGCTTTGCCAAGAGTGTGCAAAGCTGTCATCAAGGCAAAAGGTGGCTACAATGATTGATAGGCAGCTTAAACCTCTTGAATTCAATCATTATTGGGTTCAAATCCACATTTAGGTTTGTGAACAGCCATGCACAACAACCCCAATCCATAAGGCGCAAGTAGCTGAATGAGAGAGCAGCAGTGCTGTTTTGAATATCATTGAGAAAACAGAGAAGTGTCTAATATTTTTTTTCTCTCGCAAACATCCTTTCTGAATTTAAAAGTAATCCTTGAAGTAATCATCTAGTTTTTCAAAAGTATCGGTAATCTGATTACAATATTTTTGCTGGTAACGTAACGGATTACAGTTACCATTTCTTTTGTAATCCCTTACATGTAATGGATTACCTGTCTGTCAGTTAGAAGGTTAGTCTGTTCTGGTCAGTTACTATATTCATGTTACACAAAGCCTTATTCAGACCATATAGATGATCCAACAGGGATAATAGAACACTCCTAATCATCTGCCCTCTGACCCCTGAAAAGGATTCTGGTTTTACAACCTGCACCCTGACTTTATTCTCAATTAGTTTAAGTGCCATACCAAGGGGTTCTATCTGTTGCTCTGATTCACAGGCCCTCTGTGTGTGTACGTTGTGTGCGTGTATGGTGTGTTGTGTGCCTGTATGGTGCATTGTATGCATGTATGGTGCGTTGTGTGCGTGTATGGTGCATTGTGTGCATGTATGGTGCGTTGTGTGTGTGTATGGTGCATTGTGTGTGTGTATGCGCGTGTGAGAGAGAGAAGCTCAAGGAGGGGGAGGGATGGGCCGGGCAGGGTGTTCACTCACTCATCCCCTTGGTGCTGGCTGGACATAGGGCAGCAACAAAGGCTCCTGACTTCTGTCTCTGACCATCTTATTCAACCTCACATCAGACCTCTGTCTGTCTGTCTGTCTGTCTGTCTGTCTGTCTGTCTGTCTGTCTGTCTGTCTAATTGAGAGACAGGTAGCCTAGTGGTTAGAGGCAGGTAGCCTAGTGGTTAGAGGCAGGTAGCCTAGTGGTTAGAGGCAGGTAGCCTAGTGGTTAGAGGCAGGTAGCCTAGTGGTTAGAGGCAGGTAGCCTAGTGGTTAGAGGCAGGTAGCCTAGTGGTTAGAGACAGGTAGCCTAGTGGTTAGAGACAGGTAGCCTAGTGGTTAGAGACAGGTAGCCTAGTGGTTAGAGACAGGTAGCCTAGTGGTTAGAGGCAGGTAGCCTAGTGGTTAGAGGCAGGTAGCCTAGTGGTTAGAGACAGGTAGCCTAGTGGTTAGAGACAGGTAGCCTAGTGGTTAGAGACAGGTAGTCTAGTGGTTAGAGACAGGTAGTCTAGTGGTTAGAGACAGGTAGTCTAGTGGTTAGAGACAGGTAGCCTAGTGGTTAGAGACAGGTAGCCTAGTGGTTAGAGGCAGGTAGCCTAGTGGTTAGAGACAGGTAGCCTAGTGGTTAGAGACAGGTAGCCTAGTGGTTAGAGACAGGTAGCCTAGTGGTTAGAGGCAGGTAGTCTAGTGGTTAGAGGAAGGTAGCCTAGTGGTTAGAGGCAGGTAGCCTAGTGGTTAGAGACAGGTAGCCTAGTGGTTAGAGGCAGGTAGCCTAGTGGTTAGAGACAGGTAGCCTAGTGGTTAGAGGCAGGTAGCCTAGTGGTTAGAGACAGGTAGCCTAGTGGTTAGAGGCAGGTAGCCTAGTGGTTAGAGGCAGGTAGCCTAGTGGTTAGAGACAGGTAGCCTAGTGGTTAGAGACAGGTAGTCTAGTGGTTAGAGGCAGGTAGCCTAGTGGTTAGAGGCAGGTAGCCTAGTGGTTAGAGACAGGTAGCCTAGTGGTTAGAGACAGGTAGTCTAGTGGTTAGAGGCAGGTAGCGTAGTGGCTGGAGCGTTGGACTAGTAACTAGAAAGGTTGTTAGATCGAATCCCTGAGCTGACAAGGTAGAAATCTGTCGTTCTGCCCCTGTAGTTAACAGTTAACCCACTGTTCCCCAGTAGGCCGTCATTAAAAATAAACATTTGTTCTTAAATGACTTGCCTAGTTAAATACATTTTTAAAAATGTACTGCGCAGGTGTCAACCTCATTCCACGGAGGGCTGAGTGTCTGCGGGTTTTAGCTCCTCTCTTGTACTTGATTGATGAATATAAAGTCACTAATTAGTAACGCCCCTCGCCTGGTTGTCTAGGTCTTGATTGAATGGGGAAACCAAAAACCTGCAGACATTAGGCCCCCCATGGACATTAGGCCCCCCATGGACATTAGGCCCCCCATGGATATTAGGCCCCCCATGGATATTAGGCCCCCCATGGATATTAGGCCCTCCATGGATATTAGGCCCCCCATGGATATTAGGCCCCCCATGGACATTAGGCCCCCCATGGACATTAGGCCCCCCATGGACATTAGGCCCCCCATGGATATTAGGCCCCCCATGGATATTAGGCCCCCCATGGCCATTAGGCCCCCCATGGACATTAGGCCCCCCATGGACATTAGGCCCCCCATGGACATTAGGCCCCCCATGGACATTAGGCCCCCCATGGAATGAGTTTGGTACCACTGATGTACTGTGTCATTTTGGAGTCACTTATATTATAAATAAGAATAGACTATATTTCTAAACACTTCTCCAGTCATATGGATGCTACCATGATTGAGGATAATCCTGAATGAATTCAGGATTATAATTAAATAAATAATTATGAGTGTTTACGGAGGGTCAAAGATCATACCGCCAAGATACTGTACGCTAACCTATCACCATTACCACATAACGGGAGGGTAGCATGTCTTAGGGTATGATCTTTGACCCTCCGTAACTCTCTCACGATTCCTTCAGAATTATTCATAATCAAGGTAGCGTCCATATGTATGTAGAAGTGTTTGGAAATATAGTCTATTCTTATTTATAATACACAGGAAGTATTTTCTACTAAACTGCAGTATGCTGACCATCCCCGGTCAGGCATTTTGCTATTGCCCTCTGCATGTGATAGTATGGCTTGGGAGATGCAGTTTGTTGCACTGTTTGGCTGAAGGTGGTAGGTGGTAGGTGATAGGTGGCAGATGATTGGTGATAGGTGGCAGGTGATTGGTGATAGGTGGCAGGTGATTGGTGATAGGTGGTAGGTGATAGGCAGCAGGTGATTGGTGATAGGTGGCAGGTGATTGGTGATAGGTGGTAGGTGATAGGCAACAGGTGATTGGTGATAGGTGGCAGGTGATTGGTGATAGGTGGTAGGTGATAGGCAGCAGGTGATTAGTGATAGGTGGCAGATGATTGGTGATAGGCAGCAGGTGATTGGTGATAGGTGGCAGGTGATAGGTTATAGGCAGTAGGTGATTGGTGATAGGTGGCAGGTGACAGGCAGCAGGTGATTGGTGATAGGTGGCAGGTGATAGGCAGCAGGTGATTGGTGATAGACGGCAGGTGATTGGTGATAGACGGCAGGTGATTGGTGATAGGTGGTAGGTGATAGGCAGCAGGTGATTGGTGATAGGTGGTGGGTGATAGGTGGTAGGTGATAGGTGGCAGGTGATAGGTGGTAGGTGATAGGTGGCAGGTGGCAGGTGGCAGGCAGCAGGTGATTGGTGATAGGTGGTAGGTGATAGGTGATAGGTGATAGGTGTCAGGTGTCAGGTGGCAGGTGGCAGGTCATACGTGACAGTTGATAGGTGATTTGTGATTGGTGATTGTTGATAGGTGGTTGTGTCTATGTGTGTGGACGACTCTGAGGCGTTGGGTCGTAATACCTTTAAAAAGCTGGGCCGAGGAACATTGCTGCTGTGTCCTTGACAGAAGCTCGTCTTTGCCCAGCACACCGGGCGGGCAGCCATGACAGTTTATGGTGGATCGAAGAGGCACAAGTTATGTGTTGGAGGCTGTCGCATCTCTGATAAAGGAGGCAATACATACCACAGGAGTAATAGAACAGGACAAGCCAATCAATATCCAGAGAGGCCGTTTGACCCAGGCTTTAAAATGACTTGTCACACTCACTGCCCTATGCCTCTGTCGTTTCAGCCTCGGCTGAGATGGGTCTAGGGGGACGGTGGGACATAATGACGTGGACCTCTTCAGATTGGCTTACAGAGGAATAGTTACTTCAATTGGAATAGCGTGTTTTTTCCGTATCATTTTTGTTGTTGTTGAAAACGTTGTGTTTGTTTGTGTGTGTGTGTGTGTACCTGCCTAACCCTGAAGCATTAACTGAGGAGCCAGCTGAGTGGAAACAGGTGTTTCACCTGAGTAAACAGGGCTGCTGTATAAACAACCTCCTGTTTCCTTCTAGATAAAAGACAGCTGCTCAGCCAAGAGATAATATGGTACAAATACACAGATAATGTAGTATGTCCCTGTCTGTCTGTCTGTCTGTCTGTCTGTCTGTCTGTCTGTCTGTCTGTCTGTCTGTCTGTCTGTCTGTCTGTCTGTCTGTCTGTCTGTCTCTCTCTCTCTCTCTCTCTCTCTCTCTCTCTCTCTCTCTCTCTCTCTCTCTCATTCCCTCCCACTCTTTACCTGTCTACCTCTCTACCTGTCTACCTGTCTATGTCTCTCCCTGTCTACACCTCTACCTGTCTACCTCTCTACCTGTCTACCTCTCTATCTGCCTACCTGTCTACCTCTCTACCTGTCTACGTCTCTACCTGTCTACGTCTCTACCTGTCTACCTCTCTACCTGTCTATGTCTCTCCCTGTCTACATCTCTACCTGTCTACCTCTCTACCTGTCTACCTCTCTATCTGCCTACCTGTCTACCTCTCTACCTGTCTACGTCTCTACCTGTCTACGTCTCTACCTGCCTACCTGTCTACCTCTCTACCTGTCTACGTCTCTACCTGTCTACGTCTCTACCTGTCTACCTGTCTACCTCTCTACCTGTCTACGTCTCTACCTGTCTACCTCTCTACCTGTCTACGTCTCTACCTGTCTACGTCTCTACCTGTCTACCTGTCTACCTCTCTACCTGTCTACGTCTCTACCTGTCTACCTCTCTACCTGTCTACGTCTCTACCTGTCTACCTCTCTACCTGTTTACGTCTCTACTGTTTACCTGTCTACGTCTCTATCTGTGTACGTCTCTACCTGTCTACGTCTCTACCTGTCTACATCTCTACCTGTCTACGTCTCTACCTGTCTACCTGTCTACCTCTCTACCTGTCTACGTCTCTACCTGTCTACGTCTCTACCTGTCTACGTCTCTACTGTTTACCTGTCTACATCTATACCTCTCTACCTCTCTACCTGTCTACGTCTCTACTGTTTACCTGTCTACCTCTCTACCTGTCTACCTCTCTACCTGTCTACGTCTCTACCTGTCTACGTCTCTACCTGTCTACCTGTCTATGTCTCTACCTGTCTACCTGTCTACGTCTCTACCTGTCTACGTCTCTACTGTTTACCTGTCTACGTCTCTACCTGTCTACCTCTCTACCTGTCTACGTCTCTACCTGTCTATGTCTCTACCTGTCTACGTCTCTACTGTTTACCTGTCTACGTCTCTACCTGTCTACGTCTCTACCTGTCTACGTCTCTACTGTTTACCTGTCTACCTCTCTACCTGTCTACGTCTCTACCTGTCTACGTCTCTACTGTTTACCTGTCTACGTCTCTACCTGTCTACGTCTCTACCTGTCTACGTCTCTACCTGTCTACCTCTCTACCTGTCTACGTCGCTACCTGTCTACCTCTCTACCTGTCTACGTCTCTACCTGTCTACCTCTCTACCTGTCAACCTGTCTACCTCTCTACCTGTCTACGTCTCTACCTGTCTACCTCTCTACCTGTCTACCTCTCTACCTGTCTCCATCTCTACCTGTCTACGTCTCTACCTGTCTACCTGTCTACGTCTCTACCTGTCTACCTCTCTACCTGTCTACGTCTCTACCTGTCTACGTCTCTACCTGTCTACCTCTCTACCTGTCTACGTCTCTACCTCTCTACCTGTCTACCTGTTTACCTCTCTACCTGTCTACCTCTCTATGTGTGTCTTTTCCTGTCCTTTCCTGTCCCATCCTGTCATGTCCCAATACAACCTGTCCTGGGATTACCCGGCTCCCTGGGATTAAACTACGATCCCCATAGTGACGTTTCTGGGTGGGGTGTATGTATTTGGAAGGAGGGGTATGTGTGTGCACATGCAAGGCTTGTGGTTGTAGAAGGGAGGGTGTGTGTGGAAGGGGGTCTGTAGGGTGTCCAACTGTGCGTGTGTCAAGGGTGGGAGGGAGTGTTGGGAGAGAGGGTCGATAAGAGGTTGCATGGGGACAGACAGACAGATCGAGTGCAGTGTGTGTGTGTGTGGGTGTGTGTGTGTGTGTGTGTTTGGGGGGGTTCGTTAGTGGTACTAAGAGGTTGCTTGAGGACAGACATAAATCTGGAAGCTATCTGCTGTACCTCACTGAGCTAAAACCAGACTGGGGTATAAAGTCGTTAAGTCTGCTATGCATTACTTACTGAAGGGAGGTTGAGGGGATTACATGGCCAACTGTAGTGGTTCTGTGGATGGTGCTGCCTGCTTCCCTGTCTCTCTGGTTGGTGACAATGACATGAACATGTATTTGGGTTGACATCCATGCAAGCATTATTCTCCACCCAACATTACACGTGGCGTTTCCATTGTTTGGTTGAACTCTGATCTATTGATTGAATCCACAGTAGATGACCTGCAGATAACCTCAGAACACATACTGTATTCTACCCTCCACTGCTAAATAAACACAAAATCATAGCAACCTTTTCACAACACTTCATCCTGTCCTTTACACAACCTCCAGTACATATCCACATACAATGTGAAGTGCTTTGAAATCTAGAGCAAAACACAACAATATACATTGTATACTACTACTACCACCACTACTACTACTACTACTACCACCACTACCACTACCACTACTACTACTACTACTACGACCACTACTAACACTACCACTACCACCACTACTACTACTACTACTACTACCACTACCACTACTACCACCACTACTACTACTACCACTACGACCACTACTAACACTACCACTACTACCACTACTACTACTACTACGACCACTACTAACACTACCACTACTACCACCACTACTACTACTACTACTACCACTACCACTACTACTACTACTACTACGACCACTACTAACACTACCACTACTACCACCACTACTACTACTACTACTACCACTACCACTGCTACTACTACGACCACTACTAACACTACCACTACTACCACCACTACTACTACTACTACTACCACTACCACTACTACCACCACTACTACCACTACTACTACTACTACCACTACTACCACTATTACTACCACCACTACCACTACTACCACTACTACTACCACTACTACCACTACCACTACTACCACCACTACTACCACCACTACCACTAACACTACCACCACTACCACTACTACTACCACCACTACTACTACTACTACCACCACTACCACTACCACTACCACTACCACTACTACCACTACCACTACTACTATCACCATTACCACTACTACTACCACCACTACCACCACCACTACCACTACTACTACTACCACTACTACTACTACTACCACTACTACCACTACTACTACCACTACTACCACTGCTACTACCACTACTACCACCACCACTACTACTACTACCACTACTACCACCACTACCACTACTGCTACCACCACTACTACTACAAATACCACTACTACCACTACTACCACTACCACTACTACCACTACTACTACTACTACCACTACTACCACTACTACCACCACCACTACCACTGCTACTACCACCACTACCACTACTACTGCCACCACTACTACTACCACCACTACTACTACTACTATCACCACTACCACTACTACTACCACCACTACTACTACTACAACCACTACTACTACCACCACTACCACCACCACTACTATTACTACTACCACTACTACTACCACCACTACCACTACTACTACCAATACTACTACTACTACTACTACCACTATTACTACTACCACTACTACCACTATTACTATTACCACTACTACTACCACCACTACCACTACTACTACCAATACTACTACTACTACCACTATTACTACTACCACTATTACTACTACCACTACTACTACTACTACTACTACTACTACTACTACTACTACTGCTACTACTGCTACTACTACTACTACCACCACTACCACTACTACTACCAATAGTACTACTACAACTACCACTACTACCACTACTACCACTACTACTACTACTACCCCTACTACTACTACTACTACTACCACTACAACTACCACTACTACTACTACTACTACTACTACTACAACTACTACTTCTACCACTACTACCACCACTACTAGTACTACTACCACTACTACTACTACCACTACTGCTACTACTACTACTACTACTACCAGGGTTGGGTAGGTTACTTTCGAAATTTAATTTGTTACAGTTACAGAATTGTAATGAGTAACGTAATCTAATTACATTCAGTTACTTTTAGATTACTTTCCCCTTAAGAGGCATTAGAAGAAGACAAAAATGTACGTTACCAATTGAATGCCATCTATTGCAGGATAAATCAAT